>NW_008824542.1:563784-576717 GCF_000699105.1 Pygoscelis adeliae
CAGCCGCCCCGGCCGCGGCCTTCCTGATTCAGTAGCTCCCACCTCCGCTGCCCGTTGAGCCGGTTGATTTACGTGGCTTCTGCGGAAAAGAAGCGCGTAGCGCTTCCGAACTGGTATCGTACCCCCAGTGGAGAGAGGGGTTGTGTGCTGCGCTCATAAAAGGTTATGTAGAAAGACTGAATGTTGTTTGTGTTATAACTATGGTGCTTGCTCGAGCTGAAGATGCCTGACTGTTGGGAGTCACAGGTCCACTGGGGAGATGAGTGATCAAATACGACCTGACACGGGGAAAAATCGAAGGACCCATCAAGCGAGGATGATGTTGATGCCAGTCTGACGGTCAGCAGTGTGTGTTTAGTGCTGCTGTTCAGGATGAATAGGAAGAAGGGAGACAAAGGATTTGAGAGCCCAAGACCATATAAATTATAAGTATCCATTTTTTTTAAAGTTGCTATACTTGAGACCAATGCCCATTTGAAACAGACCACACGCTGATCAGTAATTATTTACCGGAGAAGGTTGGAACTGTTGCTTACGGTGTAGCTTGCACTCAAAAAATGTGGGTTGTAGGTGTATGTTTTATTGTGTAAACGGACTCACTCATGGACAGTGAGTCTGTCAACCATGCAGTCTCATCTTATAAAGATACTTACTTCGTGCTCTTCAAACCTTGGAGATTTCTCCACACAATATCAGCACTGCAGACCGTGCTACCATGTTTCATTCTTACTGCTATGTCAAACCCTTTTGACTTAAGGGCTTTTTTATAGATAAAAAAATGCTTGCATTTGCGGCAAGCAGCTTTGTTAAGCAAATTGTCATTTTTACACATTCATTATTTTGGTTGTAACCAAGCTGTAAAGCAGTTAGTTGTGGATTTCAGTGGATCTTCATGTATTTCTGTTTATACCTCCTTGATTTCTTGATAAATCTGTAACACAATTGTATTTCTAAACAGAATCACTCTTGTTATCATATAAGTTTTAATGCGTAGGTAATGTTTGAATCCATCATTGGATACTAGATGTTATCATTCTCTTGTAGGAATTTTTATTGAACTTGCTTAACTGAAGCAAAGTCACTTTTTAATGCACAGGGTACATGAGTACACGTATATAATGTGTGATGTGGCGTAAAAGTTGAATTATTACGAGGTTGTATCTTGAGTCGTGAATAGCACTACTGTGAAGTGTGGTGAAGATGCCACCTACTACAGAAAAAATACAGAAATAACTTCCAAAGTTTTAAAGCTGGAAGTACTATTTTTTCTTCCATTTTTAAAATCAGAGTTTTATTTACCAGGAGTTCGAATACATCGTTCAAGATTTAAGCAAATGCATTTGACTTGTTTAGAATACCTATCTTGATTGATATATAACCATTATTTAAAATAATAAAATCTTATGACATACTAATTGTAAAAACACATACTATATCTTTTTTTATGTATAGTACCTGCTTACCTAAATTACGTATGAGCGTCAGCTCACCAGGTAGATTTTCCACAGGTCTGTGATTGCAAACATTATGGCTGTGTGCCATTTCTAATAGTGCACATCACCAAAGTGTTAGAACTTGATTCTGTGCCATTAGTAATACTATATTTTTACACACTGTTATGTGGTGTTCAAAAATGACCTTGTTATCTTCCTGTGTTACTAGTAATATTCGTACCGGTATGATACTACACTTTGATTTTATTGGAACTTTTCTGACCCTGTGTGCAACTTCTATTCATTATTTGTTTTGGACCACGTAAGAGATTTAGGCCATCATGAATTCTCCTTATATAAATATATGCTATATGCAGCATTTATCTATATGTACATACATCCTGTATGAGCTCTCTGTTTTTTTAAAACTGTGTTAAAATATTATTTTAAATGCTGGCATTTGTGCAAAACCTTACTTATTTTAAATTATTTTTATTTTTTTTCCAGCACAACTCACCAGGTAGTTTGTATCAACAACATAAATTTTCAGAGAAAGTCTGTTGTAGTAAGTATTTTTTAATAAAATGTGAAAGTAGAAATTAAAAGTCTGGGTTTTCTTCGTGCTTTTAGAGGAAACAACTGCGCACACAAGATAATTATGTTCTTCAGCTTCTTTATATTTTATACTTTCTAATCCGATGCCTCTCATAAGTCTGTCATTCCTTGAGATGCGTCAAAATACCTTCTAACTGTGAACACTTTAATCTCTGTAAGGAAAAGCTTTCTAAAAGAAAGTCACTGCATTGTAAATTATGTTACAAAGCAATTTACAATTCAACATTGACCTTCAACAGAGTGTTAGCTGATGTTAGGGGTAGGGTTATAGAGTTTTCTAGTTTATATGTGAGTTCACTGGGGCTTTGAAGAGACTTTCACGATTTCAGGCCTGAAGTTACTGAGGCTTTTTGTGAATTTAGGTATCTGCCTAAATGGATTCTGTTTAGGTTTTAAAAATCATCGTCTCAAGCTCAGATACCAAAACCTAAAACATAGTGATGAAAAACATAGTGATGCTAGTAACTTGAAATCTAGTCGATAGAGGCAGATCATTTCCAGTAAAACAAGCATGGTTGTCAGTCATTTTGAAGTTTTTTGTTTTGTTTTATTTCACGGCTGGGAAAATTCACCTGTTAAATGATATGCAAGAAGATGTATTCTAGACATCTAAAAGGGCAAACCAATTTCCTTTTTAAATAAAAAAATTAACATTTTTTTTTACCTAGAATTTTCCTTTGAAAGGCATTAATAAGAATTTTCTTTATATATCTCTACTTAATGAATTTGGTAAAGATTTTACAGAAGGTTTTGATTTGTGTTTTCATAGGGTTATGTGGAACTGACAATATTTCCCACAGTTGCAAACCTGAATAGAATCAAACTGAACAGTAAACAGTGCCGGATTTACAGAGTAAGAGTCAACGATTTAGAAGCAGCTTTCATCTATAATGATCCAACGCTGGAGGTTTGTCACCATGAGTCAAAGCAGTAAGTGATGTTCTTAAAACTCTGCAGATGTAGTGCCTTCTGTTGCTGTTAAGCATGACCTATTTTATTGTACTGGGAAGTTGTACCTGGTGATTACCTAATGGTAACATAAGTTCCAGACAGAAACAGTTAACTTTTGGTACAGTGACTTAATTTTGGGAAAGTATTTTGGCAATAATTTTGACTCATGTTATTCTTTAGAATTTCTTTTACTAACATTTCTTTGTATTGTTTTGTAAAAGTATCAGAAGCTTTTTTAAAAGTACTTCATGGGGAAAAAGTGGTGGATGCCAGTAGTGTCCTCAGTGCTTTAGGAAACTATCCTTCTCGTGTTTTCTCCCTGGTAAGAAAATGTCTTCGGCTAAAATGTTTTATCTTTGATGGACTTCAGGTTTATCTATGCCCAACTTTTACGCTCATTTATTTTAAAAAAATTTGGTTACATTATTGTGACAATAGCGTTTTGTTTATATTCTTGTAGAGAACATTTTACAGTGGTGCAACTACATTCATATGAGAGTTCCACATGAGAGGATTGCCCTTAGTTTTGGGTTTTGTGGTTTTTTGGTGGTTTCTTGTTTGTTTTTTACTCCAGCATAGTTGGTTAAATCAGTTTGGTTGTATCACGGTAATATTATGTTCTGATAATTTGTCCTGCAAAAATTGTCCTGATTTTTACGATGTGTAATGTCAGATTGGATGATCATTTTTGTTCCTTCCTATTTTTAAGCCTAGGAATATTCATATTCAGACTATTGTCTGAAAACTAGAGTATTAAAGAGAACTTCTGTTGTTCAGTTACTGAGATTCAAGTGCTGCTTTTTATCCTAAGTTACGCATCATTGGATTTGAACTCTTTGTTTACGGCAGACACTCTACATTCCTTTATTCATCACTGATGCAAGAGTTTCAATAATTCAGTTTGCAAATACAATGTTCATTTATATAGGACACTGCATTGGATATCAGTTCTGAAATTTTATTTGAGTCCTGATACTGAACCACTTGAGTCTATTAATTCTGTAATTGCTGTCCGTTTGGTGACTTGATTTTTTTGTTGTTGCTATTGCTCGGTAAGTCAAAAATTCAGAGTCCTCATGGGTGGGGGGATTCTAATTGTTCTGAAGAGAAAGAAAGTAAACCTTTTGGTCTTTTCTAAGGAATCAAACTTTCATTATTTATTAGCATCACAGATTAGGGTATAAGTCCTAGAATGTTATCTAAACTCACTTTGAAATTTGAACGGAAAAGTTTCAAATTTATTCACCAGCTGATATTGAAGAGCAAGTTAAAAACATGTAGCTTCCCACATGTTTTGGGGAAATGATGTGGGAAGAGACTTTGCTAAAAATCTCATACCTGTTTTTTTCAGTAAGAGAAGCACCATGGACAAACGTTTTCACTAAGTAGTCTCTTTTAATTTTACTGAAACTTATGTTGATGTTTTCACACCTTCTTTTGGCGGCTTGGTTGAATTTACAGTTTGCTGAATTGTTAAAGAACTTCTAATGAAAGTGCTATATATGTTTAACAGCAGCTGATAAGAAATCACAGAGTCCTTTAGGTTGGAAAGGACCTATGGAGATCACCTAGTCCAACCCCCCTGCTCAACCAGGGTCAGCTAGAGCAGGTTGCACAGGGCTGTGTCCAGTTGGCTTTTGAGTATCTCCAAGGATGGAAACTCAGCAATCTCTCTGGGCAACCTGCTCCAGCGTTTGATGGCCCTCACAGTAGAAAAGCATTTTCTTGTATTCAGATGGAATTTCATGTATTTTAACTTGTGTCCACTGACAGGACCAGAGGCAACGGGCACAAACTGAAATACAGGAAGTTCCCTCTGAACATCAGGAAACACTTTTTTACTATGAGGGTGACTGAGCCCTGGGACAATTTGCCCAAAGAGGTTGTGGAGTCTCCATCCTTGGACATACTCAAAAGCTGTCTGGACATGGTCCTGGGCAACTGACTTTAGGTGGCCCTGCTTGAGCAGAGGGGTTGGACTAGGTGATCTCAATAGGTCCTTTCCAACCTCAAGCGTTCTGTGATCCTGTAATAAGTGAATCCTGAATAACTTCCGGAAGATGTGAGAAAGCAGCAGCACTTAAAATGATCAGAGTGAGCACTCCATTATGTTAAGAAAGGGATTGGGAGAGATAACTCCATCATTTTGTGGAGAAAGTGAGTTGCTTTGTTTTGCGTCCTAGTGGTAGAGTGGAACATCATCCTTTTTTCATATTATCCTGTTTAACAGCAGTGAATGGAATTTGAGGACAATGCATGCAAAGTGAAATCCTGTCTCACGCAGGGCTACAGTCGCCTGTGGTTTTTACTGCTGCAGGTTTTCACGTTGCTATTCAAACTTAATAGAAAGTCTCTGTATTTCATAACTCCTGTGCTATTCATAGTTATGAAAGACAGAGGTCACCAAATATTCTCAATGAAAAACTTGTATGCCTCTTTTCTTTACCTCAGAAGTCAAAGCCTATGTGGGTTATGAAGTATTACATGAGATGTGTATTTTTTCCATTGAAATACTTGGTCACAACTGGGTATCGAGCATGATGGTAGCTAAATTTTGATTAAATACAACACCTCTGCTCTTAAGGCAGGATTACAAACAGAAATGCTAGAAATCTAAAAACTCTAGAATTAGTACCTCAAAAAAAAAATTGTAAGTGGGTTTCCTCTCCCCTTCTTTACAAAGAACTGCCTCTAGAAACAGCAGTGGTTTGTAGTAGTCATTATATCTAATCAGTCCTTGCTCCGCTGGTCATCTCTTCCAAGTTCTCGTTTGTTACGGCATGTTTAGTGATGATGTCCTTTGTACCCTTGCAGCTGGACTAGGTATATCAATTATTTTGAACAGGACACAGATTAGTCATCAGGTTTTGTTTCTAGTGTTACAGGGATAGTTACCTTTTGCACGGTGTTCTTCAGTAGTCTATTGAACTAGTAAATGTGAAATTAAGACGGTTCTTGGCAAACTGTTCATTTAAAATAATTTGTTTTGTATCTTTACTCTTTCCTGTGGTGTTTAGCAAGTAAAAAATTAGTTCATATTTTAAGGTTTTTATATACAAACATTTTCTTGCTTTTGATAATGCTTTTGGTTTTCTTAAATGTTGATTTCTAAAAGAATACATAATGTAGAAAAAGTTGTTAACTTAATGGACTCTTTCCTACCTTTTTTATAGAAGTTAAAATATTTTAGAGACTTCTTACTGCCTTAGTTAGTAACAAAATTTAATTAAAAATGGAAAATTCTGTATTTAAAGCCACTGTAATTATTTCTTTGGGAAGACTTGCTACAGCATCCGTGACTTGGGAGGGTTATGTTCGCTGATATGAGGTTAAGGTCAAGTGAAGTGGTTAATTGTTTCTTGTTTATGTTGTGCAAATTTTGGCATGCAAGAAAACGTAGTTAAAAGAAGGTTGAGAAAGTCAAGATTAAAGAGGGCTTTATCTATGAAATACAAGCAGTGCCAGCTGAAATTGTTTCTGTCTCACCACGATGTTCCCTGCTACTTCTTGGGTGAGATCTTCTGTCATATCAGCTCTTTGTGTTCTGAATTTGGACATTCAACTTGTTTTCAGTTCAAGTAATACTTTGGGATTTTATCATCTATTGATGCAAAAATCGTGGACATGTGGTCTCTGTCATTTCACATTTCCAGTGTTGCAGAAGGTGAAACAATTTTTCTTTGTCTTGTATATTGTCACTTCTGCTGAATGACCAAAAAAACCATTGCTAAAAAGGTAATTAAAAATTGGTGAATTTTGTACGCAATGTTAGAAACCTTTAGTTAGTGCATTAAATATATTTTCATCTTTGATGCCATTGCCAGCTTATCTGTCAGTCCCAAACCATAATTTCAGGTAACAACTGAAAAAAATTTTAAAGTTTTATCTAGAAATAAAGTAATTTCCATCTTGTAATTTCCTCTTGAGGCTTCAGGCCATCGTAGCTTTTTCATATGGGAATAGATGGATGAACTTAGGTAATGCAGTCACTTCCTGACTGAGCAAACGTCTGAACAGTGCTGTAAGGTATAAAGCAATTCACATAGTTTTACCATGTGTACACAAGGTGGCAGAGAATCCCGTTTTGCTCGTACTTTTAAGGAAGAGTTTGAAATCTTGCAAAGACTGCAAATAGCGTTGGAGAATGTCTGTTAGGGCTGTTGTTGTTGAGTGTTACAGCCGCCTCTGTCCTCCTCATCTTCCCTCTTTTCCTTGTAAACTGTTGCTTTCTCGATTCTGTCAATATATGGGAAGTGGGATTTATTTTTCTGGGCTATAGCATGCAGAAATCCCACAGCGTGTATTCTGACTGCTGAGGCAACTGCTTGTATATCAGCCCCTTTTATCTTAAAACAGGCAAGGGAGATCTCTGTTTTCTTAATCCCGTGGGTAAGATTGCTGCAACTATTTAACAGTTTACAAAAGTTTGGAGTTTTGATGCAGTGGTTTGAGCTGTGATAAGTGAAGTTTGTGATGATCCTGCTGTTGTCTGGTTATGTGCTTCACATGTTTGTGTGATAACTATGGTGCAGGGTTGAGAAGCTATTGCATTTTATTGTTACTTCTGTGTAAAAGAAGATATGTTTTTGTGTAGCTAGCTAATGTGCACTTTTTTTTTTAACTTGACGCCTGTAGTTTTTAAACATTAAAAATAGGAAGGTGTTTTGATATCCTCCAACTTCACTGTTGCTTTAGTTACAAGCAGCAGTAAGCTGTGAGAGAGGGCAGCGTGGTAGCCTTCAGGGTATGTCCTGCAATATTCTTTCTTCTGAGAAGTCAGTGATCAAGCCTTTAGCCTATCACAAAATAGAAAAATTACTGGTGGAGTGAGCATGTGTTGTTTTGCTGCAATAAATAGCCTTCATTTCCACTGGTATGATGCTTATCTAGTTATAAATTTGTGATGACTTTGTTAGAAATAAACAGAGGTGTAGAGAACTTTTGAAGAAAGAGATGGCAGAGTCTTTAACCTTGGGCAAGAATGAAAATTAGGTTTTTCAGTGTGCCAAAGATTGATTGTTGCATTATAAATAAATTACCTATATGTGTACATATTTCTAATATATATAAAAAAC
This sequence comes from Pygoscelis adeliae, assembly GCF_000699105.1. Lineage (NCBI taxonomy): Eukaryota > Metazoa > Chordata > Aves > Sphenisciformes > Spheniscidae > Pygoscelis > Pygoscelis adeliae. The sequence goes on from NW_008824542.1 coordinate 571,859, forward strand.
TGCTATATATAATATGTGCTATATCATATATTTCGGGGTTGGACTCCAAAACCAAGTGCTAGTTTTAGCTGGGAAGCAAAGTAGAATAGTAAATGAATTACAGGTAATGAAGAGCAATTGATTACATGTGGATCAAAGAACTTATTTTGCCAAGTTGATGTTAAATACTGTAGGAAGAAAGTGGTTTATAGACTATATGTTTGGGCTGTGTAACAGTTAAGTAGCACCACTGCAGCTAGTAGAGAGAGATGCTATGGAAAGTTGACATGGAGGTATTTAGAATCAACGTGTAGCTTTAAAAAATAAGTCTCTACAGGATTGCTTGTTTCTAGTCAGTCAACAAGCATGCACTTGGGCTGTAATTAAGTGTTTTGGGTGAATTCTGATAATAAATGTATCTCTACTAGGAGAAAACGTGAATGCATATTACTTTTTCATTGTCAATCTACACTTAGCATTAGGAAAATTTATTTTTGTTCCTTGGGCTCTAACTTTTGGCATGTGCTCTGTTTTTGTTAAAACGGCCATATCCAGTTTACTGAGAATAGTTCAACCTATGAAAAAATTAATCTGTGGTACTAAGCCTTTAATGAATTCCTTTTACAATGAATCACCCATTTGAATTGGAACACTTCACAAAAATAGAAATATCAGAACAGACTGTTTTCCATAAAATGTTAAGCCCCGTGGAGTCTACCTTTCTTGCTATAAAATTACAACCTTTTTCCTGTCTATGAACCCATTGATTTTAAAAATGTAACCACAAGCTCATCACGATCCTCAAACTTGGAACAAATTCTCACTGATGTATCGGAAAGGGATTCCCTATCAGTAATGATCAGTTTTCAGTACCAGTTTAGATTAAAATGAAAAACTTTGAGACTTTACAATCTAACAGAATGTTACTGTTGTTTTCTGTTGCTAATTTCTTTAATTACAAAGATAGTTTTTAGTCATGCAGTCTTTTTTTTTAAAGAGAGTTTTTCCAGTGGTATTTGCTTGCCTTCCTATGATGCCATTTGAAGGCAGCTTGGGGTGGTTATGATCCCGTTGACAGTCTCCCATGTCTCAGTAGTAGCGCTTCTTTGACCCCTCAGTCTGTCAGATTAGGGAGCTAAACCAACTGAAAGCTGTCTGAAAAAAAAAAAAACTTTTTTTTTTTTTCCATTTGGCACTTTCAGCTGCATGACTGCAGGCTGGGATGAAGAGTAGTCTCCTTAGTGAGGGAGTAGGAACCTGTGGCTGAGACTAGGAGACAGCACATCAGCTGGAGTTTCAGTTGGTTTGAATTGTTCTGGAACCATAGCCGAAGTTATAGTATATTCCAGTGTACAAATTCAATCTCGTGCTTTTAAAACTTGTTGGCATGATATCCTATATTTAGGTACACTTAACCTATGAAAAAGGAAAAAACTACTATGTATTAAAACTTGGGATTTGGGTGTTTCTATGCTCATATGCTCCCATTTACTATTCACGTCCTATTTTCAGAAGCTTCCAAGCAAAGTAGATGAGTTTACTGCTCCTAACATTCTCAGTCTTGGTAGTGGTTCCAGGGAATTTTTGTGCTATTATTGCCAAAGATCAAGAACTGCATGAAAATATGTTCTGAATATATTTCAGTGTTTTAGCAAAGTTTTTTAGGTGTGGAAGGCTAGGAATATAAGCGTGGTGTTTGACATACCTAGACTTATAGAATGATCCTGGCATGGTTAATTACCCTTCATTCTTCCAAGTAAGGTACGGTAATTTGGGTTGAATGCTATTTTTTCTGTGGGTGGTGAATAGAGAATGGTTAGATGAAAGTAAAATCCTGAAATGAGATCATGTCTGCTTCGTGTGGACTTCAGATTCCATGGAAGAGTGGAGTCCACAGCCAAAAGTTAATTTACTCCATTGTGGTGCAGTAATGCTGCAGATAGCTTTATGCTTGATTGCAGCTCTGTCCCCACAGTGGTGGGATTCATCAGTGGTACACACCTCGAAATTCTGGAAAAAAAGGTGATCGGCAATTCAAACACTTTCTCTTCAGGTACAGAATTGTGCAAGCTTTTGAAGAATTCTGTGTGCGAGGATTAGAATTAAGAAAGTGTTTTAGAGAGTTTAAAAATCCATTTTGAAAAAGTATAAAAGCTGTAGTGTAAAGATGCAAAACAAAGGTTATTTTTGAACTTGACTGGTCAGTCCTCCAGTATCTGAACATAATAACATTAAATAGTAAGAAGATAACATCCTGCTCATAACTGCTGTAATAGCAGGCACGTGCATGTTCCTGCGCATTTCAGTAGAAAACAGTTCATCTAAGCTATAACTGAAGTAACGGTATTACTTTGGAATGGAATGTGCAGTCAATTAGCAGCTAATATATAGTAGCTTGAACAGCTCAAACCTGATTACAAAAATTTGTGTCTGCACCCTAAATAAATGAATGATGGTAACGTTTAAAAAAAATTGTTTCTAGGGACTAAAAAGTATACTTCGTCTTTCCGTGGTTTGGTGTATTAAAGCCAAAACTCTAGCATCTAGTATTTTATGTGATATTTAAAAGAGCTTAAAATAAAACTATTCCTATCCGTCAAGCTAAGAGGGGGGAAAATACCATTGCCAAGCTAAAATCTTACTACATTTGGAAAAGCAACGTTAAAGCAGAACTGCAATATATGAGGAGGCAGATCTTAAAGACATCTTTAGAGTAAACATACAAACTTAATCCAAAATTTTCCAAAACAAGAATTTTTAACTGCTATTCCAATAAGTGTAAATATTGCTCTTACTGGGAATTAAAGAGCACTGAGCATTTCTCATTTAATTTACTGGGGATTATTACTGCTTAAGTCTTTTTGATCATGGATCAATTTTATAAGAGCTTAGTTTTAGGTTCTGGTTTTTGAAATCTAGTCTTTACTCCTCCTTTTTCCCTTCACTCCTTTAAAAACACAAAAAAATACTTGGTTGAACATGCACCATGAAATTCGGTATAGAAATCCTGTAACTTCAGAAGTTGGTTTTTGTAGTTCAGCATGTACTTTAAGAATTAACTGGGTATTTCTGACAGGAGGAATCTCAACTATTTTTCCAATGCCTATGCTGCTGCAGTCAGTGCTGTGGACCCAGATGCTGGAAATGGAGAACTCTGCATTAAGGTTCCCTCGGAGTTGTGGAAACATGTTGATGGTAAAGTAGAGAGACCATACTGAAAGCTTAATTTAAGATGACATTGAGTTGTTAGCTACGAGTTTGCGTAGGAAGATAGTAGATTTAAATAAATAGAAATAGCATTACGTTATGAAATGGTGGTTACTCTTTCCTTTTTTCCTCACCTATATCTTTCAAGCTGAAGTCTGAAAAATACTTGCATACTTCTTGGTAATATGGAGAAGTGGTTGCAAGGTTTCTCAACAGCCTTTACAAATAAACTCTTGGGTGGTCATGAGCCCAGAAGTGTACATGAGGATGTGGGTGTAATGGAGTATTTTGGGTGCTAAATTATAACTATTTGAAGCTGCTTACAATATACACAAGCCAACAAAGAAAAGAATTTACAAGGATACCCCTATATACGTGTTGTTTAAAAAGCTATATTCATTTTTTTTCCCATCTCACTTTGAAGAATGGTTGGTTTAAAACTGATCCAATAGTGAAAAGTAGACTGTTTTATAAACTGGTATACTAGATCCTGGAACAAGTAACTTTTTTAATAAATTACCCTCCAACATTGATTATTTTCTTACATGGATTTTATTATTTTCTTGTATTGGTTTTCTTATATGGTTTTATCAGTTTTTCCTGTGGATTTGTGAGACCTGTGAGAGAAAAAACAACTATATCATGAAACTGACTCACACAGTGTTGTCAGGTACACCTCAACGGGAAAGACACTTTAGTTTATTTTAATTTTTCTTTAAGTTCCTGTTGTGCTACTTGCAAGCCTATTTTCCTAGAAGGGAAAATAATCAAACAGGCATAATTTTTCTTTTCAAGGTTTGAATGCCAAAATATGGTGAGACTTGTTAGATAAATTTCACCATATGCCTGAATTTCTTTTCTTGCCAGCCTATTCATAGGTGAGATTTCTGTGAAACTAAACCAAGGCAAAGACATTTCAGTTACAGGAAAAGCTTTAACTATAATAAGAGGTTTTAAGAAACTGCAAATGACAATAACGTCTTCAAAGAATGTGCCTGTTACATGCAGTTTTTGTAGAAAATTATTTCAGCAAGGTACAAAGGAGGTCATGGTTAGGGTACAATCACTGTATAAAGATTCTTTACTATTGGGGAGTTGGAAGATGAAATGTAACTCCAATTGCAGTTTTTATTAATTAATAAAGATTCTTACAAATTCATATCCTGTAAGTTAAGCTTAAGAGGTCTCAGTTTTGTAAGCTTTTGAGCTGTGCTTTGTAAGCAGACCTGGAGGTCCATGAGAGTGAAGTAAACACATAACCTTGAAAGACCAAGAGTCCATTCTGAAATAACTTTCATGTAAGTTGTATATATTTACTCTAATTTTGGTCTTGGTATGGCAGAGTTGAAAGTCCTGAAGGTGCATATAAACTTTTCTCTGGACCAGCCAAAAGGAGGCCTTCATTTTGTGGTACCCAACATGGAGGGCAGTATGGCAGAAAGAGGGGCTCATGTCTTTTCATGTGGTTATCAAAATTCTACAAGGTAAGAAAACTGTCTTTGAATGTTAGACTGTATTTGCTATTTAATCTCAAAGTGTAGGAAATACAAAAATTCTTTGAATTCTTGTAATTTTGAAAAATTCTAAAACTTATTTTGTGCTTGAATGGAGCTTGCCGATGTGAAGTAGCATCTAATGATTAGTAATTAGGATTTCTAATCTTTACATCTCAG
>NW_008824542.1:576731-589620 GCF_000699105.1 Pygoscelis adeliae
TAATGGCAAAGAAACTTGTAGTGCTTTATGAAAGCTTCTACTATAGTAGGAGTCAGTATGTCAACATGCAAAGTATTTAAGAATATAGTTTGGAACTTGAGAAAAAAATCACCTGTGAAAAAGAGAAGTATAATTGTTAACCATTTTTCCCCTAATCTTAACTTTCCTAGATTTTGGTTTCCTTGTGTTGATTCATATTCTGAGTTGTGTACCTGGAAACTTGAGTATACTGTAGATGCTGCAATGGTGGCTGTTTCAAATGGAGATTTGGTGGAAACTGTATATACCCACGATATGAGAAAGAAGACTTTTCATTATATGCTGACTATTCCAACTGCAGCTTCTAACATCTCCTTGGCGATAGGACCTTTTGAAATCCTTGTTGATCCGTACATGCATGAGGTAATAATCTTCACAGAGGCCTCCTTTTTTTTTAATTTTTTTTTGTAAGGAACTAGTGACTGTTTTTATGTTGCAACCAGTATATATTGATCAAATATGGGTATGTCTAGCTACAACCTCCATTAGTACAGTTATATGCTAAAACTTGTCTAGTAATGCCTGTATTTACATTTATCTCCAAAGTAAAGCCTTTTAATGAGCAATAATTCTATTTATGCCTGAATTTATGGGGATAATTTAGTTGGAGTTGGTAACAGGTATATTTCTCAAAATAGCTTTAAACCCATCCTGTTGCTGGTAGTAGATGGAAATTACTGCTACACAGTTGAGTAGTCTTCTGAACTAAATTTGACATTGAGTTTTCATTCTTAACAGATTGTTGCCATAATGTTGAAGTCCACCAGTTTATATTTCCATCTGTAGTTTCAGATTGGGTAAGGGTGGATTTGGCAGGCAGATTAAGTTACCAGTTCAGCATAAAGACTGGCCTGTATATTCTTCTTTTGAAAGCATGATAGGAAAATACTGGGAAATAGCTATGTTTTACTTGATCCAAAGGCAAACACCAGATTTTAGTCCTCAGCAATGGTATTCTGTTGACTTTTACTGGTGGGACATACTCTCTTGTGAAAGATAATAGTTGTTAAAAAAAAAAAAATCAGTTGTTGATATCTGAAAAGCCCAAACTGATAAAGTTCTGTAGAGTTCGACTTCTATAGAGCTGACTTGAAATTACATATCATTCTCAACTTGGTTCCTGTGTCACTGCTGAAGTCAGTGTCATTGGCAGCATCATAAGTGTGTGGAAAAAACAGTAACATTAAAGGTTACTTGTAGTTTTAGCTGTAACGAGTCTTCTGAACAGTAGCACTGCTTGACTGATTTGAAAATAGTTAATTCTTTACTGCATAAAAGAAAAATATTATCTCCAAAAGACATTGGATTGCAAAATCAAAGAAAAATGTCATGTGTTTTTAAATGATAGATATCACTAGGTAGACGTTATTGTGCATTGTCTGCTAAAAATTATTTTCGTGTTGTTGCTCTCACAATTAAGATGGACATCCTTGCACTTTTCTGCCATGATAGTCATTATCACAACTTGAAAATGCTTTTTTCTGTTAAATTTACAGCAGCTATATTTCTGTTGTGTTGTGGGTTTTTTCGGTTATGTAATATACTTGATATTTATGGATTTAAACATATTCGTTAGTCTTGTACTAAATTTTCCTTTGTTTGTAGGTGACTCACTTTTGCTTACCACAACTTCTCCCCTTGCTCAAACATACCACATCATACCTTCATGAGGTGTTCGAATTTTATGAGGAGATTCTTACCTGCCGCTATCCGTACTCCTGTTTTAAGACTGTTTTTATAGATGAAGCTTATGTTGAAGTAGCTGCTTATGCATCCATGAGTATTTTCAGGTTAGTATTTGAGAAAATTACACCTTCTCAATCCACAGACTTAGAAGCTCTAGACTATTGAGAAATATGTGAAGCTCTTATTATTTTTATAGCCTGAGTTTTGGGCACTCTAGTTTGAAAAGGCTGGCTTTTGTTGACATTACAGGCTTTTAAAATAATTTCCAATTTTATCTGTTATAAAGATGTTGGATTTGTATCTTCTTTAGAAAAAATTGGCAGTGGTTTTCTTTCTGAATTAGAAACACCATGTTTAAATATTTAAGATCAAATTAAGTGCAGAAGTTTGATTATGTTTTATTTTTCTTCGGCTGGGATTGGGTAGCAGGAATCCAAAAGAGTTTCAGCAGTTAAAACGAACTACTTTGGCTCTACACAGAGGGTTGTATATAGATGATAATAGCAAGAGATATGCCTGGATTAAGGGTATTAAAAAAAAAAAGTTACTATCGCATTGGAAAACCGGTGAAGGAATTATTTTATTTGTTTTGACTTTTAAAGCAAGGTGTCTATTTTGTTTCTTTGGAGCTTGTGCTCATATTGTGTTATTTTCTTTTTACGGGGGTCCAGCACAAATCTCTTACATAGCGCAATGATTATAGATGAAACTCCACTGACAAGGAGGTGCTTAGCACAGGCCCTGGCCCAGCAGTTCTTTGGATGTTTTATATCCAGAATGTCCTGGTAAGTATTTTACCATTGTACTCTCTAGAAAATGGGGAAAATCTAGGAAACTCAAATTTTATGTTTTTGCATGTTGCATTTTATCAGAAGAATAAGTGAAACAGTAACAGTAGAAGAAAGAGGAAAAAAAAAAGGTAGAATAGTAAAAGCAGCTCAATAAATGAAAATCCATGAGATTTGTTTGTTTGTTTGAGAGGGGAACGTGAGATATCATGGTTCCAAAGACTGTAGAGATTGAACATGTCTTCTCTCAAAAATTGTTGCTACTGAATGTTGTAGTGTGCTTTGGCACCTGGAAATTTAGAGGGGAGACTCTTTTGTATCATTAGTAAATTCCTGTCAGATATTTTGGATGAAGAAGTGTAGCCTGCATAGAATCATAGCATAGTTTGGGTTGGAAGGGACCTCTAAAGGTCATCTAGTCCAGCCCCCCTGGCGTGGGCAGAGACATCTTCAACTAGATCGGGTTGCTCAGAGCCCCGTCCAACCTGACCTTGAATGTTTCCCGGGATGGGGCATGGGAATTACTTGTGGAACACAGAACTAATAAATTACGAAGGAAGTTCAGGGAGGGGAATGCAGAAATTAGCATCAAATGGGCAACTTCATTGGGGTGGTAAGCTGCCTATAACTCCATCCCTCAGAAAATCTCTCCCAACTGACTCTTGCAATTCTGATCAATGTTTATTGTAAAGCCTTTTGCATACACTTTATATATCAGGGACAAGGAGCCCATTACTTTTTTCATGGCAAAAGTGTATGTCCCAGAGTATCCTTGGCTTAAAAAAAAAGAAACCAGCACGTTTTTAAATGGATGTTTGTACTATTATAATTTCTCTTGCTCTCTTCCTTCTTTCTAGTCTACATCCATTGTGAAGACAATTTTTTCCGCCCTCATAACGACTCCCTTTGTTTCTGTCTTTATTTTATTCACTTCATCATACTCTGTATGTCATTCTTATGTTTAGAATTCTATTTCATTATAATTTTGTAGTTTTTGTCCATATTTTTCTCTCTTAGAACACAGCTCTCAAAAAAGGTGTTTAAATGGGTGTCCACCAAATTGTGAGATAGGTATTTTGTCTACCTGCTCTCCAAATCTTTTGCATTGCATTGAGATGTTTATCAAGAAATTAAGATCATACAGATTAGCAGTTGTTTTAACTTTAGTGTCCATTTCCTCTGTTTTATTGTTACTGTTTCAGCTAAAATAGTTTGGTTTTACATTTTAATCTGGACTTCTGTGGTAAAAGTTCAGTTTTCACTGGCTTTTCAGTTTCATCGGTCCCATCCAGGTGCCAAGTTACATAAATTGGTTCACAGCTCATCAGACTCCTATTGACTTAGAGAAGTTATATAACCTGCTGAAATTTGTGGCTATTTTGAGCTGGTCAAAAATACCACTCCTTACAAAATACCTTCTGAAGTGCTATAATTCATGCTTCTTTCTTATTACAGGTCAGATGAATGGGTGCTAAAGGGAATCTCTGGTTATATTTATGGCCTTTGGATGAAAAAAACCTTTGGTGTTAATGAGTATCGCCATTGGATTAAACAGGTAACAACATAGTAATAGTATTTTCTGTATCTTTCAGACATTTTACATGAAAGAAGATTCAATACAAAACCAGAATATAATATGGTTTTGCACCGCAATCTAAACAAATGTTTAGTAGTGACAAAACTTAGAGCTAAAATATTTTTACCACTTGCTGCAAGGAAAAACACCAAACATAGTAACCAAAATACATTTCTGTGACTGCCTTATGAATAATAACTGTCTCTCTGTGCAATCAGTTTTCCTCTTTTTGTTTGGGCTTTTGCACAAAAACAGAAAAAAAAAGTAAAAAAAGATGGTACTTTTTTAAACACTTAGAATAGAGTGTTTAAAGAGATATGTGGTGAATTTGTTATACTGTGATGGCCATCCATATAGCTTAGAAGGGCTCCAGTGTTAGCTTGGATCAGTAGTGGATCAGGTATCTTTTAGTATCATTAAGTACTAAATGAAATAATGAAACAATAAAAAATCCCTGTTGAAGGGATTTTCTTTCTTGGAAAATAAATTTCTGTCTATACGTTACGTTTCCAAATGTAATGCTCTGAGGCAGGTACTTGCTAGTGATAGCAGCAGTGACTCTTCATTCTTTGCCAGTAACAGTCATTCCCAGAAAGATGTATGTCATCTTCCTCTTCCTCTCGTCACATTCTTTTACCCTTCCTCTTCCAAAAACTAGATTACTAACCCCATGGGCTCCATTTATATCCCTTACTCACATGGGGACCCAATACCATATCCTTATCTGCCTAATGTACATTGAGCTCACCGGTTGTGTGCTATCTGTGCTAAAGGTGTGGGTGCTATAGAGAACTGGATGGTGCTATAGCAGAACTGGATGAAGGTCTACCTGAGAGTTCACTGCTGCGTGCAGCAGAAATTGCTTCTGGATATTAGTTGCTGATGTTCTTCCCTATGAGTTAGTTAAGTGCTTCCACATGGAACTAAGAGGTGCTGCTGTCATAGCCTCCAGTTCTGCCCTTACTGCTTTGAGTGTATTATCAATGTATGAAAGTTGATATGAATCAATAAATATCAATACATATCAACATCTGGAAATTCCTTGACTAACATTGGGTTGCAGACAGACATGAATTCACTCTCCCTATGCTCAAGCTGACCTGATTTGATTGAAAAGCCATGTTGACTGTTGGGTGACAGTAAGCCCATGCAAACATCCTGCCTTGAAGTGTGCTTGTTAACGTGGGCACAGCACCACACAAATTCAAACTCATGTTCCAGTTCAGAGCTGCTTCTGTATGGCTTGGGCATGGGTCAAGGTGAGCTTTTATATGTTGCAGTCTACTGTGTAGGTATACCCAGTATTACTTTCCACTGCAAGGAAATGGTGATCACCTTTATTTCTTTTGGTCAGAGGCCACTTATTTATTGAACAATAATACTCCTTAGATGTATTGTAGTTAAATATTGTTGTGGTTTACCCACAATCCAGACCCAGAACAAGTATTAACTGCTGATTTCTACTGTTTTATTGTTGTTTGCTATAATGAGGAACATCCCTGATTTCAAAATGTTCCTTGTGTTTGTAAACCACTTTATTAGGAGGTATGGCTTGAACAATGATATGAAAAGCTTTCCTGTCGTCTTCAAATAATTTCTCTGCTTTTCAAAGTTATGCTTGCTTACATATGTTGTATTTTTTAGGAGTTAGATCAAATAGTGGCATATGAACTGAAGACTGGTGGAGTTTTACTGCATCCAATATTCGGAGGAGGAAAAGAGAAAGACAAGTATGTTTATTTAAGCCGCAAGTCATTACAGGGTATGTTTTTATGGGGCCATTAATATATGCCTTGGGTGTGTTGTGTAGCACAAGGCCAAAGGCTGAAGAACTTCAGCTGCCCAAGGCATGTATTATCAGTCTCATAAAGTACATCTTGAGTATATTGTATCACTGTTGTTTTATTTTTCTTTCACTTTAAATCTCAAGGGAATTAAATATAGTGAATGTTTTTAATGCTGTTATGAAACTACTTTTTAGTAAGAGGATGAGGGAGAATATGGAGCCAGAATTTTGACCTGAGCTATTTCTGGAGTGGTTAGTAATCTTTAGGCTTTTTACAGTATCATCAATTTTCTTTCTCTTTGCTCTTTTTCTTTCCACTCTCAGTTACCACCTTGCAATCTTATACTGAGATTTCTTATCAATTGGAAAAAAAGTATTAGATCAGTCATCTGTGAAGTACCATTGGTAACTGTGAACTGGCTGGGTTTGTATTTTCCCAATACCTGTAGCTTCAGTATTGCCAGCTTAGGAATTTTCCCTTTACCTCTTTCATGATACTCCTGTATCCACTGAGTAGTGCTAACCACTGGAGGTAGAAAAGTATTACTAGAAGCCAGATCAGCAAGTTGATCCAGGTTTCAATGACAACCTTTTGCCGAATTTTTCTTTTCTTGGATAAATTAATCTAGTTATGACACAGCCTTACAAAGAGTTGCTCTTTGGAAGCTCATGAGCAGCACGTGCAAAACTGTGAGGTTGAACATGTGCAGGTGGAGTGGGAGACTGTGTGAATTTCTTAAGTCTTTATTGCAGCAGAAGCCCCTGCATTATGAAAATACAACCTAAATTGTCTGCAGCAGTGGTTCTCTTGCTTTTGAGTGTGTGCAAATCCAGGTTTTGTTCATTTAAAATTAAAACTCTGGATTTAGAACTGAATGAAGTATACAAAATACCCATTTAAAATTTGAATAGTGGTCTTTTTTGAGAGATGAAAAAAGAAGAAAGTGTTTTCTGAAATCAGGAATAGGACATATTGCCTAGTTTCCCAGCCAGGTGAATCCTCAACAACTACCATGCTTTCTGGATGTTGACAGTCACAGATGTAGCTTGTGTATGTGTATGCATGCCAAGCCATTACTCAGTTTTGCTTGCCTGCTCATGATGGATTTTGATTTAGTTCACTGTCCTGTTCTTTCAAGTAGTGAAGCAGACCAAGTATCTAGATGTTTTCGTTACATATACCTCTGAAAAGCAAGTTACAGCTAGCTGCAGTCATTTTAGGCATCCCATTGGTGATGATGTCTTTTTTTTTTTTTTGAGGAAAATTTGGGGTGCTGAATTAGGTCTTGGCAGACTTTTTAATTGGCACCATTACAATTTGGTAACATGCTCTCCTATACAGCGAAACTAAATTCAGATTAATAGGATCAGATGAAACTAGAGAAAAAGGGCACATTTTTAAAAGAGGAAATTCACTAAAACAAAAGTGTCTTTGTAACTGTTAATTTTATTAGTTTTAATTGTATTTATTGTAGGTTTGGACAGAAATAATTGACAAAATCCTGTTCTAATGCTCTTAAGTGTAGTTTTCCTCTATGTGATGTATCACTGTTAGCTGTAGAAAGATAGAGTGTCTATTTCACTACTTCATTGTATTACAGCTTGTTAATAATAATCATAACATCACTTAAATATAAATCACAACTTGCTGTTTCTTGTAGATTGCAAAGTTCCCTTGTATGTAAATTAAGTATATGTTCCTGAATCTGCAAAATGATTTGTATTTAGGGAGGTATTTTCATAATGATGTCTAGGACATTTCTTTCTAATGTATTTTTTTGCATTTCTTTGTTCTGGTTGTTACGATATGTTTCCTGCCAAGCATATTTGCATTACAGCAGTCCCAGTTAATAATAATATGAAAAAACCACTAGGTTAATTAATAATCTCATTTTTCAACTAAATTAGAAGCAGAATATGGAAATAAATTGTTGGGAAAAAAACCACTTCTTTCAGAAACATTAATTTCTGTGCAAAACACAGGTCTCACAGATTCTTCCTGTTTATGTTTGGTGAAACACAAACACTGCTCTCCAGAGCAGTTATTTAAAAAAAAAAAACAAACAAAAACTCTCAGAGCTTGGGAAAATGAAAGAAAGGAAACTGCAGGTTAACTGCTGTATGTATGAAAGCTTCAAAACAAAGCTTTGTGTGTTACCTTTTCATTTTGTGTTCTCCCCTCTCAGATTTTGGTTCTCTTCAGTCTTTGAATGTGCTGGTACCACCCTGTTGTAAAAGTTAAAAACCTCAAGAAATTTTTATAGATATATTTCGAATGGAAGAAGCACATTGACAGGTTTATGTTGAATGACTGGAGTGTGTTCGAGAGCATGAGCATTACAAATTTCCATGGAAGAGCTAGTTCAATTTTCACTTTGACAAAGGTTCTAGGTCCATATTGCTAATTTTAATTCTAATTTGGTACCAATTTAGTAAAAGTTTTAGAAATATAATGATTGAAGAAAAATATAATTGGAAGAAATGTTTTAATATTGAATGAACTACAAAACGTAACTGTCAAATGCAAACTTGTCTCAGTTTTGATTTGCAGTTAAATAATGTAACCAGTACCAAAATCAATCAACACTTAGTAAATTTAAGAAGGTCAAGATTGTGGGTCCTGGCTTGGTTGTAATTTTCAAGAAAAGAACTTTACCAAAGTCAGTCAACTGTATAATTCGAAGCTGGATAAATAGTTTTACACTGAGACCAAATTATTGCATAATGTTTGAGCCACAACCTCAGTTTCCTCCTTGCATTTCAATTCTTTCATGGTTGCTAACCCTTCCCTACCTCGGAATAGAGAAGTATCCAAAATAACAGGACAATTTTGATAAGGAGAACTTTAGCAATGGCCTATCAACTAGAAACAGCAAGTAGTAAACCTAAGTACCTTCTTATTCATATACTCAGTATACCTAAGAAGGGTAGTACTTTCTTAAATTTAGAAATACTTTTCTTTTTGTATCTTCCTAAGATGTTTAAACAGACATTCATGAGTAAAGTCAAGGGAGTCTCCCAGTAAATAGAAGGATGGAAAAAAAATATTAAGGTGTTGCCATCTCCTGGAATCTTAAGAGCTGCAGAAAGGAGCTAAGCGCTGGTCCTGTCCCGGTAGAACGCTTCTTGCTGGCCCAAGTCTTTCAACTGCATGGAAAGATTGGTCAAAGTTAAAATGGTTTGTTTAATAGGTCTTTGAAGGTTCTGGAAGACCAGTCTTTTCCTGAGGTAGCTGGCATGAAAGATCAGGCTTATAGCACTTCTCTTTGATCGTTACAATTCATGAATTATTTCATTCTGTCTTGCAGTGTTTCCTTCTAAAGTCTTTGGACAAATCAGGTGCCTGGTCCATCTGGAAATGGTTTAGTTAGATTATCTATAAGTGAGAATCACAGGGGAAGAATTTTGAGCCCAGAAATTTTAAGTAGCTGGCATTTTCTATGTCGCAATGGCCAATTTGTGATTCTCCACCAACCAGCATAAAATAAGTCTGGATTCCCACTTCTTAAGAAGTTGGCCTGACATGGTGTGGGTCCAGTTTCTTAAGATGTTTGTTATTCATTCATGGAAAACGCAAATGTCCTGTGAAAAGAACTAAAAGAAAAAACATAGCACAACAAAATACAGTTGCTACAGACTTAGTTCATCAATAAAATAAAGTCAGACTTCTAATTATCTCCACTTCTCAAACATTTGAAAGGGGGCAAAAAGGTCCTATTTTTCTCGAGAATTACAGTCCTACAGCTACTTTTCTACTTTGAAACTGGGCTACGGGTCAGAATGTTTGTGTTCTGAAATGTAAAACTCGGTGGAGAAAATTAATTTTAAAGCTCATCAAAATTAAAGCTTTTGGTGTTTTATTGCTGTACAGCCATGAAGGCTATCCAGAAATCAGTTCTGTTTTTAAAAGTTTCAGGGTTTCACCATTTGTTTGTCTTCTGATATGGAATGAAATTAAACCATTTAAAATATTTTGCTTATAGACATGAAGGGCATGTGTGAAGGAGCACCACAGATAGTTCAAGTTATGGAAACAGTGTGGCAGCTGTAACGTGATGCTCTGCCTAGTCTTCCTTGGCATGTTATCTGATTTAGAAGACATCAGTTTGCCAAAGTATTGAAAGCATAAAGTTGCTAACTAAAATAAAAACAAGCAATTCCTTTGGCTCATCACATGAAAGCCTGCTGCGAATTTTAAAACTCTTACTTTTCTTTAATTGCAACAATTATTTCTTTAAATACAAAATATTCACTATGTACAATCACTTTGAAATGGAAGTGGAGCAGGGGGAATGTCAATTCATGACTAATTTCCAGACTCAAGTCACAGATTCCTTGCTCTGGTTGCTACTGCTACCACTGTCTTTACAGTAATACATAGCATGTATTACCTGTCATTATTCTCTATACAGTACTTGCTGTATGCCAGGTACATACACCCATGTCACCTTTCTGTACAAGCGTGTGGTCATTTTAAGTATGTCATAATATATAACTTTAAAGCAGTAGAAGAGATCCTAAATAATTGTTGGTGCAGCTATAATCTTGGTTGCTAAGGTATATTTTAAGTTTCATTCCATAAAATGCAAAATAGAGAGCTGGGTTTTTTTTATATTTATTTTTCAGCCCTGCATCACATTTACATTTTTCTATCAAACACCCTCATACACTCTCCTGGGAATATTACACTATGTTCCAGTGTAAAGCACATCTTGTTATGAGACTGATTGAGAACAGAATTAGCATGGAGTTCATGTTACAGGTAGGTATTTAAATGATTATGTGGAATGTAGACAACTTTTTGTCTTTAGTTGCATTTCTATTCATTAAATGGCATTTAATAAAGAACAAAACAGGTCATCATAGGATTCCATTTGTATTTTCAGTTTTAGCAGGATAGAACAAACATATAATGTAGGTCATTTGTGTTAGGATAAGGTTAGCTATTATTCTTATGCATAACTTGTAATACTTTTTATATATTGCATATTCTCTTTAACGTTAAGGTATTTCATTGCTTTGGGTTATTGTGATTGGTTGTTAACACTGAGGACCTGTTTTGCTTCCCCTGACTGGTGTTGCTGTGAGCTAATCTAATCAAATGATAAATAATGAAAGTAATGAGAAGCCAGCTTCTGCTCTCTCCACTGTATAAAATTTTCAGTGCTAGAGGGAGCACAGATATTTATATTAGAAGAAGCAGTTGAATAGAAGGTTGTCATTTTATTCTGAAGTGCTAAACTTCTGCAGAGTTGTAGGTTTTCTTCTTTACTAAATATGTTTTGTGGCATGCTTTAAAAAAGATAGGGTGCTATAAACACCCAGTTAGAAACTGAGCGATAACTTTTCCTATCAACTTCAGGGTTTGGGATAGTTTTTTTGTTTGTTCATTTGTTTTGTTTTTTGAAGGATAACATGTATGTGCTTGTGCTAGAGCTATTATAAGCAGTTGTCAGGTTGAAAATACAGCAGATGCACCTTTTTTAAAGCTTTCGTTACATAAATTTTAATTATTCTTTGCCATTTTTAAAAAGGAATAGCAAAGCAGAGAACTCAATGACTGTTTTATTTCTAAAAAGCAGATATAGTCAGTGATGTGTTTTACCGTAGATAATTTTAGAAAGCTGATAGTCTTTTAATGGATTTTGTGTAGGTATATGTAACTTTGAGGAAATTGGTTCTTTGAAAAAGCTCAGGTGGAAAGAATCAATTGAAAACAGGCCCCTTACCCTCTGCATTATAATTTGGTAAATAAAGGCCACACCTGCTTGCAGTGACAAGGCGAGCAGCTCCAGTGCTGGCATGATCGGGAGGTTTCCCAAACTGGGGGAACCCCTGGGGGAGCCAAGAGACCTGATAGGAGCCTGCAGCTCGTGCCACAGCGGCTGATGGGACCTGGGTGGGGCAGAAGCAATGGCGGGCAAGCCCCCCACATGTATAAAAGAAGCCCCTGGTGAGCACTAGCACCAGGAGGGCTGCCAACAGGGCATGGCATGTCAGCAAGGGCATGGCGTGGCAGTTTACGTGGAAGGGCACACAGGAAGGATGCTGAAGCTCTGCCAGCTTGACCAGGGAGCAATGGTATGCACCCGGCAGAAAGCCATGGTCTCTCTAAGCTCTGAACCCACCATGACTAATGCAGCTTCCCAGACAGAGCTCTGGTGGGAACATGCTGCCACCCAGGTGTCAGGCTGCAGAGTGTGCCCTGCTCTTATGCCAGTACCGGACGGCAGCAGCGAGCACACCTGTGGGAGGTGCACCCAGGTAGAGGAACTCCTCTGCTTAGTGGCAGAGCTCCAGGAGGCGTTGAGTAGCTTGAGGAATATCAGGGAGAGTGATAGAGAGATAGACTACTGGAATTGCACCCTACCTTCCCTGAGACAGACCCAACAGGCAGACAGGACGCATGATATGTAGGATTCCCTATCCTCTCTCTGCCTGGCTGAACACAATGACTTAAGGGATGGGGGGCAATGGCAACAAGTTTCTGCCTGGCGCAGCAGGCATGTCTCCTCTGTGACTACCCCACCTTCCCAGGTGCCCTTGCATAATAGGTACGAGGCTCTGCAAGTGGAACCGAACAATGATGAGGACGATGGTTCATCTAGCTTGGAGGTGTCGCCGAGATTAAGTCGGCTTATGCCCTACATCAAAACTGCTTCCATAAAGAAAAAAAGATGGGTTATTGTCATAGGAGACTCCATTCTGAGGGGACCAGAAGGCCCAATATGCTGACCGGACCCACTTCTTAGGGAAGTCTGCTGCCTCCCTGGGGCCCGGGTTAAACATGTGAAAACTTCCTACCCTGGTACGGCCCTCAGATTACTATCCATTATTGATTTTTCAGGTAGGCAGCAATGAAGTTGCAACAAGGAAGTCCAAGAGCAATCAAGAGAGACTTCAGGGCCTTGGGACAACTGCTTAAGGGATCAGGAGCACAAGCAGTGTTCTCCTCTATCCTTCCAGTTGCAGGGAATGATGAAGGAAGAAACAGGAAGAGCCAGCAGATCAATA
>NW_008824542.1:592462-615588 GCF_000699105.1 Pygoscelis adeliae
GGTTGAGTCACCATCCCTGGAGGTATTTAAAAGACGTGTAGATGTGGTGCTTAGGGACATAGTTTAGTGGTGGACTTGGCAGTGCTAGGTTAACGGTTGGAGTCAGTGATCTTAAAGGTCTTTTCCAACCTAAACGATTCTGTGACTAACCTCGCAAATTACATGGTTTTGAAGTATAGAGGTGCTTAGAACTAGAAAATGGATGCCAAAAAGTGTGTCTTTATTGCACTTTGTATTGAACTCATTTGTTAAAAAGCTGCATTATAAGTTGTACCTGTAGCAGTGATGAGCAAAGACGACATTTTTAGTTTCATTTTGTTTAAACATTTCTTACTTTAATTTTGTTAAACATTTCTCATGTTAAGAAGTTGGGGGTTCAGAGCTTTTTTCAGCATTGTGGATGGTTTGCGTTAAGTAAAAATACATTTGTGTCTGCATATCATAATTTCTGATCTGGACAAGCAAATTATCTTCTGAAATGTCTTTGTTTTGAAAAACTTCTTTTGGGGCCAGTTATCAGAGAATGGTTTTATTGGCCTTTAGTTGCAATTCAGCTGCAACTAAACAGAAAAGCTTATTTTATATATTTTCGTATTTAGTGAAAGTAGTAACTTTTTATCATTTTAGGTTTTCAACAAGTTGTTGAGTCTGGCCAGCACTGCTTCATCTCAGAAGTTCCAGTCACACATGTGGAGTCAGATGTTGGTTTCCACATCTGGGTTTTTGAAATCTATCTCAAATGTCTCTGGCAAAGACATCCAACCTTTAATAAAGCAGTGGGTGTATCCTTTTTATTCTTGGTCTGGATTGTTAATATGGCAAATGAGTTTGTTTTTTAATTGGCACTATTAAAGGAATGTGAAGAAAGGTATGAAATATCTTTTCTTAAAACAGTTAAGTACATTATTCTTTAAATTAGAAATAGATGTGAGCCACAGGTTCACACTCATTTCATAGTCATTTAGAGTATGCTAGCTTTTTTGGGTGTTCTTTACTAGAAGGGATTTCATGATTTTAAGTTTTACTTTGAAAGAAGCACAAGAGCTCTGCTGGAATTTAAGGCCAAATTATACTAAAGGGATTCCAGAGGACACTGCCCATAGAAATATGCTGAAGTCTGACATGGAAAATGCTATAGTCTGGTGCATTTTAAGATGTGATTTCCAGTAAATCACCATGAAGTAAGTAACCTAAAGTGCAGGTTGATAGTTTAAAATACACTAACATTTAATAGCTTGGTAGCTTGTGTTAATATTACAATTTCAGGTGAAATAAACCTCTGTGTGTTGCTTCTTCAAATTTTAGTGATATTAGTCAAGAAATAAGATTTCTTATTTTGGATTGATATGAGGGTAAATTTGAATTTGCTCCATTTAACAGCTTCAATTGGTAGTTTTAATTAACATGACCGCAGGCTAAAATCATACATGACTGCAGCAAAACCATACCTTACTGTTATAACAGAAAACAAAAGTAGATATCTATATTTCGACATTATTTATTTGAGCTGACTTAATAATGTACATGCATCTCCATATCTAACTAAAAAACACTGTATAATTAATATTTATAGAGTAATATGAGAAGTTAGTATTTTATCTGCATCAAAATTATTTATAAAGTATAAAATACACATTATTCTAATTTCCATACTTAGCTGTGCCAAGCACTTGAGGAAAATAGGGGTTCTGTATGTACATATATTCATACTGCAGCTATACCTAAATGTCAGCATTACTATCTGAGCTGGGTGAATATTAACTGTCTGTTCTGTAAGCAAGGAAGAATTGTAACTCTTAGATTTGGGGATTTTTCAGCTTCACTGGAATTTGGCGCTAAGGCTGATACTGTTGACTGTAACTTGTGTCTAATCCTATGGTTGCAACCTCCCTACCATGCTTCAAACACTGTTGCACCTGCGATAGTAGATTTTCCACCTTGTAAGACCATAGCAGATCCTTGTACTGTTTGGGGGGATATCTTATTACTATTAACTAGCACTATCTTATGCTATTAACGAGTGCTGTGGTGAAGCTGAGTTTAAACCTTGTGCTGAAGAAACCACTAAAAATGCCTTAAGCTGTACCTGATGACAAAGTCACAGACCTTTATGAAGGCAGCCACCATGAACAGAACCAGTCTGAGGTATTTAGCCAAATGACCATATTTTGGGAGAGAAGTTAATAATGCATGTACGTTAAGAAGTCTCTTTGAATCTGACAGCTCCTCCTTTAAATGTCAGGACATGAAAGAACAGGTTTTCCTTCCCTGCTTTTGTCTTATATTGTCAGAGACTTGTTGGGAGCATGAACTAGACTAAAATACTTCATTCTAGTGTTTTAGTTTTACTAGAAATAAAGTGTAGTAATGGCTGTCATACAAATAACGAATGATGAAGTTTTTCACAGGAACAGTTGACTTGAAGAAATCGTTGCCTGGGATAAAAATGCAGGGTGAGATCATTAGTTGTATACTCTCATATATATGTGACCACACACACACACACACAGAGTTTTAAAAATTGCAATAAAATAATTGACTTAAATGTATCGTGGGTAGAAAACAGAAGCTAATGTCTACATTTTCACTTGAGTTTTATTTATCTGAAATATATAGTAAAGCAGATTATAATGAAATTTAATCCTATCCCAAGTAACTGGTGATAGGACAAGAGGAAATGGCCTCAAGTTGCGCCAGGGGAGGTTTAGATTGGATGTGAGGAAAAATTTCTTTACTAAAAGAGTGGTTAAACATTGGAAGAGGCTGCCCAGGGAAGTGGTTGAGTCCCCATCCCTGGAAGTATTTAAAAGACGGGTAGATGAGGCGCTTAGGGACATGGTTTAGTGGGCATGGTGGTGTTGGGTTGACGGTTGGACTCGATGATCTTAGAGGTCTTTTCCAACCTTAATGATTCTATGATTCTATGAAATTACTGAAGTCTTACTCAATTACTTTCTCTGAGAGCATGCCAAGGACAGTGGATGTGGTGGGGTCCAATATAGTTTTTCATAATGACTTTTTTCTTACTAGGTAATTTTCATTGTACTTCAGTTTTTTTCCATAAGGTATATGATTGTACATTAAAGAACTGTTTAAAGAAAAAAAAAAATCTTAAAAAGTTCATGAACAAACCCAAGTGTTTTCATTTCCTGATTTTCTTGGGATAGGAAATTCTAGGAATAAAGAAGCATAAAGCAAGCGTAAAGAGTGGAAAACATTGAGAATTATGTTTGTTTATGACTACTGCATTGTGCACTAGAATTCCTATACTGCTTATTAGGGATCAGAGCGGAGTGGTAAAATTTTACGGTAGCTTTGCATTTAATAGAAAACGGAATGTGTTGGAATTGGAAATAAAACAAGACTACACGTCTCCTGGGACTCAGAAATACGTGGTAATGTCAATTTTCCATATTTTACATACATGTACAAGTATGATGTGTACAAGAATAAGCATAATTTTAACGTTAATAACAAAATCTTGTGAACTTGAAGGGTCCTCTTAAAGTGACAGTGCAAGAACTTGATGGATCATTCAACCATACATTGCAGATTGAAGAAAACAGTCTTAAACATGATATACCTTGCCATTCTAAAAGCAGAAGGTAAGAATTAAAATACAAACAAAGTATTTTTGGTATGGATATATGAAAACATATAGTGCATTGATCATAAATATATGCTTTTTAATTTTTTTTATATTAAAGTTATGTTTATATAATAAGATTTACCTGCGATGTAAGGGGAGAAAATAGAATTTACTACTGTTTATGGACAGCAAGAAACCTTACATTTTATATGCAGCTCTTAATTATAAGCAAAGATCTTAAATTTTATAAAAGTTTTATAAAGAGCTTATTTATATCGAACGAGTTGAATGAAGACTCTAATTAATCGAATTATTTAAAATGCCTTTGAATGGGAAAGACAAATTAGAGGGAAGACAAATGTAGGCCAGAGGAGTACCTCAAGTGAAGCTGTATGAATGAAGCACTTGCATAGTTTTCCTTTTCTGTTAAGAGTGTCAGGGCTGTTCACTAAACCTAATGAGCAAGAAAAGTAACATACTTCCCGAATAGATTCTCTTAGTTTCCTAAAGCATTTTAATAACTACTTTGACCTCTACTTCTCAAAGTTGTATACTTATGTGTAATAGTAAAAATGGTGGGAGTCAAGTATAAACCAATGTAAAATATTGGTGATTATTATTTGAACAAAACTGATGCACAGCTCGACTTTGTGAATATTTTTTGCTGGAGAGAGCATTATTTTTCAGTGTGGTGAAATACAGAGTACTTTTGCAGGCTTAAGTTCCATTTATAAACATATCTTTGCTAGTATGGTAATTTTTTTAATACCTATTTTTTTTCTATTTTCTCTTTTTTAATAGAAATAAGAAGAAAAAGATTCCACTCATGAATGGAGAAGAGGTGGATATGGACCTTTCTGCTATGGAGTAAGTTAGCTTGTTGGAGTTCCTCAGTGTGAGACTGAGCGATGTTCGTCTTGTCTGAAGCATGCTATTTTCAAGGATTTGATAGTAATGTTGTACTTCATTATATGACTGGCAGATTTTTCAAGACTATACCACATTTGTTTGCCTTCTTTGAGACTTTCCTTTTCTAGTTGGGAAAATGCTGATGAAGTGTAAAATGTATGGGTTAACTACCATAATCAGTTTTAAAAAAAAATAAAAAAAATCTTAGGAATGATAAGGTGATAGAATAAATTACTTGATTCTTTCTTACACGTTTCTAATGATATCTTACCTGAGTTTATAGGTAAAACGTAAACAAGAATTTACTTGAAACAAAGTAAGAGCAATTTTTGTTGGACCTTGATGAAGACCATTTAACTAGCACCAAGATAGACAAATTCCTGAAATTGGTGGTTAATTCTGAAAGAATCCTTTTAGATTGAAAATAAGTGATGAAATGCTTCATACTGAAGTTCATACTGGCATTAATTTCAGTTGGAACTGTTTAGCTCGTTGGAAGCAAATTCTTGCTCAGTGTAAATACCCGCTTTACCCTCCTTGAGTTGGAGCCAGTGGTGTTCTCAGAAATACTGAGGGTGTGGGTACCTTGTGCTGGCTGAGGGAAGTAAATAATCTGCTCTTGAAAACTGATGGTGTTTCTTTGAAGAAGAATAGATTGCTTGTCAGCTTAAAAGCGTTGGAGATGCTCATAAATTCAACGTCATCTAAAAAATGATGAGAAATAATTTTATAACAGATATTTTCATTGAGCAAGTAATTGTTATCATTTCTAGATGATAGTTGACATATGAATAAATAGTGTTTTAATTGTATTTAAGAGCAATTAGCATAAATATTTGTGAGTAGTTCTGCTCGGTTATGTTCAGGTAGCTATTGCATTACACTGAGCTGAGACCATAATGATCTTAGAACTACCTTTGAACTGGTATATGATTTCATGCAAGTCGCTTATTCTTGGTTTATCTGCTGACCTTCTAATCTGTGATGCTGTCATTCTTTTGTCCAGTTTGGACTCCGCTGCTCCAAGCATATACGATAATGTTTGTTCTTTTCTATTCTTCTAAATCCTCTGTGTGCACTCTTCTTTTCACTATCCTTTCTTCTCTAGCTACTATCTTGACAGTAATTCTAGATATTCTACAAATGTATATAGAAATACGCATCATATTTATAATGATGCTCTTTTCATCGTTCCAAACTCTCTCCTAATTCCATGTCTGTATTTTGCTGTTATCAATTTTATGTGGAAAACTGAGTAAGAGACTTTATTATATAGTTTGTGCTTGTTGCTCCCATAAATGACTTCTGCAGTCATGGTGCTGTGTAAATACTAAAGTATAAGATGCTGCTTTGGGTGGAATAGAACTGAGTAATTTTATCTGTAGGACTAAAACTTTAATCCTGTCTGTTGATACTTTCGCTTTTATTGTCATTTGACTTTGCAGTTCTGTGCATTTGCATGGTTACCCTTGTCAGCTTTCAACATCGTAGCATGTTGTGTTTGTAAAGCACTTTCACATCTGTTGATAAAAAATACTATATAAAAAACCTGGGTGTTCACCACCAGATTTTCTTTGTTGGATTTTTTTTTTTTGGTAGTCTTAAACTATAGAAGGTGATAAAGTGCTGCTCATCTATGAAAGTTATGGTGTCTGAGGAAGTAGAATTAAATATATTGAGATTATACAGTAGTTTACCATGAACTCAGGTCTGTAGGTTAAAAATATTAAAACACTGTGTTCACTTCGACATATCAGAGGTTTGGAGAGATTGCCCTGGGAGACTATAGAATTGCCATCCTCGAAGCAGGAGATTGAACCAGGTGACTTTCAAAAGTCACTTCTAACTTAGATTCTGTTATGATTCTTTGACTCTAAATACTTTAAAAATAACTCATAACAAGTTAGAACATCTTTTGAATTTCTACAGTCTTGAAATGTTGTAAGCTATTAATGTTTTTCATGTCTGTCTTAGTGCTGATTCCCCTTTGCTCTGGATAAGAATAGACCCTGATATGTCGGTACTGAGGAAGGTAGAATTTGAACAATCTGATTTCATGTGGCAGTATCAGCTTCGATATGAGAGAGATGTGGTTGCACAAGAAGAAGCCATTCTGGCTTTGGAAAAGTTCCCTACTCCAGCATCACGGCTTGCACTGACTGATATACTAGAACAAGAACAATGTTTCTACCGAGTGAGAATGCTGGCCTGCTTCTGCCTTGCAAAGGTGAGGTTGTGTGGATGGGAGTAAGGGAAGAAATCCGCTAGACATTGTAAATGTTTGAAAATGGGTCAAAACTCATCACAGTTCTTAAACTGGCTTGATATTTAGCCTCTTAAAAGTGGTTGCCAAGTATTTTTAACATGACTGATTTGAAAGGAAAGCTGTATTATTTTAGTCTGTAAATGGAGACTGCAGAAGGCTTTCATAATTGTCAAAATTGAGATGTCAGACATGAAAACCACAAGGGATTTTTCCAGATTTCATTAAGTGGCAGAAATAAAAGACTTTTGTTTAATCTTTTTCAGAGCCAAAATGTATTTTTCTATTTTACTGGGAAGTTCCTTGGCCTGTCTGTTGAGAACTCTGAAGTGCTGAATTTCATCTGTATGTCTAATGTGAATTCAGATTGCTGCTCAATATTGTTTCAGGTTGAATAGGGGCACAAAATAAACATCATGTTGGTCTGCAGTTAAATATTAAAAACCCAAATAATTGCCTTGAAAAGGGAAGATCTTTTTTGTTTAGACACAAAATTAGCATTAAGAATGAAAATTAGAGAACTCTATAATAAACAACTGGGTGGAAACACAGAAGAATAAGAATTAAGAAAAAGGCATGTTATTGACATACTTTTATGGACATAAAGGCACACTTATTGACAATTTGTAGAGTTCAGATTATTGGCATATAGCTTGCTTTCTGCCGTGTACCTGTGAGAATAATTCAGTACCTGTATAGAAATAAATCCTTTGGCCATATTTTTAAAATCAAAATCCAAGAAATGTTTGTGACAAAGTATTTTAATATTATGAAACACTGATGTAATACTGCCAGTGTATGTGCTAGTATTGGTACTGCCAGTATGTGACTTAAAATATGCACATTTCATAATGAATTCACTTGGAATATTTAAAAGCGTATATTCCACAGGTAAATATTAAGAAGGCAGTTGTTACAGTGTTTAAATGCAATAGTTTTTTCTGTCTTTACTTTGAATTCTCAGGCAATTGGGCTGCAGATAATCATAACCAGTTTTGCTCAGTTGTAATCTTGAGTCTACAGATAAGGTGGTTGACTTACAGAAAAAAGATTAGAAAGCTAAACAAAAAGTATGTCTGTGACATTGAATGAAGGTGAAGGAGCATGGCAGGACAGAGTTGTGGATATGTTTATGTAAGTTACCTAGGAGGAAAGTGTAATATATTCTATTACTAGCTCCAACATCAGGGTGTTAGTAAGAATCACTTCCTGTTGTCATTAACTCAGTTTAATTTTCACAGCTTGTAAATATTCAGGATTTGTATTCTTTATTGAAAAAAAGCCAAGTCCCTCATGTTTATTGGAGGGAGGATTCTTCTTTGTTGATTTGCAACTTCTAGCTGGATTGCGGTTACTATTGTAAAACAGTTTTGGTGTATTCGTGTTGATACAGAGAAATGATAGGTCATAATGCAATTATAAACCTAAATTTAGTACACTTTCTAAATGTACAGTATATTTCATTGTAAAACAGCACTTCAGTCTCTCAGGCATAAAGTACCCAGGTAACGTTTTAAATCCTCATTGATAAAGTAGTTAATAGATGTGTGTGTGTGTGCGTGTGCACTTTGCTGAGTAGTTCATGACAAATAACCCTACAGAGAAAGGAGACAACAACGTCACAGTATTCATTCCCAGGAATATGCAGACTGATTTTTTCCATTCAGATCCATTGCAGTGTTGATGATGGGCTATAAGGTTTAAAAAAGCAACACCACCACCACAAACTGTGCCCCCTCCCCAAACATTGAGGAGTTTCATAGCTGTGCATGACAGTTACATCTTAGGCCAGTTTTTTATGCTATACTGAATTGAAGGGTGCAGAAATAGTGTACCTGCTGTCTTTTTAAGTAGAAATAATGCAAGACAGGCTACTTGCATTACGATGTGGAGAATGTGCAAATGCATTTAATTCAGAGTGTATAGTGTATCAGTAGAATAAATAGAAAACTTGGATTCTGTCAGTATTTAAAGAGAAATTCAAATTACAGAATTGTATGTAACACACAACACGTTATACTGAAAAGATGATGATTTAACTACTATTGATTTAATTTGAAAATACTGTTGTTCATCTATAGATTTTGCAAAATGCTTAAAATAAGTAGAAGTTTAAAAATATTAAAAAATTTACACTCCAATATTAATGAAATAGTGAATATCTTGTAAATATAGTAACCTTTGATAATATTTTAGGGGTTGGGTTTTATTTTACACTGCTACATAAATTTCACATTTGCTGTTTTAAGTTCATCATCATGTTTTCTAAGCAGTCTTTGGGATTAAGCTTCCTCTGCAGGAAGAGTTGTTATGTAGCTTACAGAAAAAGCTATACCTGCATCTTTTCTTCGAAGACTTCAGTTATTGCAAAGGGAACATCTAGTCTGACCGCAGTATTTTCTCTCTCTGACTTTTCCTTTGAAGCCTGACGTAGTGGGAAGATCGTTTTCAGTAACAAAGGACCCATCTTATGTAAGAGCAATGGTGAAAAGGATTGCTACCCATCTTCAGATTGCCTCTTGCTTTTCTTTCTCTTATTGCATATGTAATACCCTTTGAAACAAGCTAAATAATTTAGAAGGAAATAATCAAATTCATTTTCTTCTGCGTGAAACCAGATTTTTCCTTAGTTTGTGGTGGGTCTGTAACAATAGAAACTCCTGCTACACTGTAGGGTGCATTGGCCCCATTTGTTTGCGCGCACACACACATGCGCAGTCTGCTGTCAGGCTTAATCCATCATCAGGCATAGGTGCTCTAGTCTGCAGGCTTTCATTACTCCATACAGAAAATGTATGAAACCCAGGATGCTGGGAAGGCACAAAAGCAGGTTTTTTGGCAGTAAAAACTTAACTAATATAAGATAATACATTGATGAAAATATGTACCTATTTGAAGGACAGTACGTTCTTGGCACTTACCCTTTTTGATTATGGGAAATGTGTATTTTTCTACAACCAAACTAAACTTGCAGTGGTGATGTTAATACGATTTCCGTTCCCCCATAATTATGCAGATTGCAAATTCCATGGTAAGTACATGGACAGGACCACCAGCCATGAAGTCACTCTTTACCCGAATGTTTTGTTGTAAGACTTGTCCAAACATTGTGAAGACCAACAACTTCATGAACTTTCAAAGCTACTTTCTGCAAAAGGTAAAAATTTTTTTTTTCACTGAATGTTTTAAAAGAAATGTCAAAATACAAAAATGTTCCTGCGCTTGACAATTACAGAAACATGGATAGCACAGTCCTGCTTTACCCCTTCATAAAAATCCAAAATAACTAGTTTTCTTATATGGCATCTGTTTGTTCCATCTTAGTCAAAAATCGGTTAACAAAATTTTAGCAATTTTTTCTGAGTAGCTGAAGTCAAATTAGCAGTTTCTTCAGAAGAATGGAGTACATGTAATAATTATTTGTAAATATTCTCATTCTTAAATAGAATTTATTGCACAGTAACAAAGCTACTCATTTTATCTTTTAGGTGAATTCAGCAGCTGTCTTTATTCATTAATGGGAATGATATACTGCAAATAAAATCTCATAAATATTATCTTTAATTGGTGGGCTTTTTAGTTCAAGGCACTGCATAATCCTTCTTGCCCTCTCCTTTCTATTAGTTATCAACATCATGTATTGCTGCAGCTTATTTGATGTTAAAGCAGGCTTTTTTACTGGGATCTATAGTTGTTAGTTGTACAGCGGATAACAAAATGGATGACTATTGTTTTCTCTCAAGGTTCACTTTATAATTGTTGAATGACTGAGTTTTTATTTCACAGATTTCATATTCCTGATTATGGAGAAAACTCAAATTTTGTTTTTTTTACTCTGTCCAAAACTGCTTCATCCTCGTCCCCACCAGTCTCTTTCTTGCACCTTCTTTTGTATTTTTTTGCTCTTTTTGTCATTGTTCATTCTTTCCCACTAAATCTTACACTTTTGTCCCTTTTAGTCCCATATCCCAAGTTTATAGATCTAGAGTAAGATTCCTAAATCTATGTGAGTGGAGCCTAAGAGAGCTGCTCATTCTAAAATAAATACCTAATCGGGCTAATACCTGTCTGGCTAATAATTCTTTAGGCTTCACTGACTGTATTGGATCTATACCTCTCAGTGGTAGTGGAAGCATAGACATCACGTTCACATGAAAACACCCAAATTCAGTGTCTCTCTCAGAATTAGTTCAATCATCATTGTCCTGTTTTCTGTGTTTCATTATTTTTCATTTGTTATCTTTTTGATAGTGCCTTGTCTTGAGAGCCTGTTCTTGGATATACAGTTTTTTCAAATGTCTGCACTATGACTAATTGTTGAGCAATAATTGCATAGTTTATTTGATCTGAAAATTATATAGCATGTGGTATGACTTTCAAAAAGCATTTAAATACAACTTCTCAGAGATTTGCTATTGTAAAATTGTTAATTGTTCATTTTCAGGATGTAGCTCTTTTCAGGGTGGGTGTAACTATGATTTCAGTAATGTAAGAATGATGTTAGTTTTAATTTTATTACACAGACTATGCCTGTCGCCATGGCCCTTCTGAGAGATGTTCACAACCTCTGTCCTAAGGAGGTTTTAATGTTTATTTTGGATTTGATCAAGTATAACGATAACAGGAAGAATAAGGTAAAGAATGTGTTTATTTTAATCTCTCACTTTTTTGTTGAAAAAAGTCTTAGTTAATATACTGCATGATGTTTTATGCCACTAATGTAAATGTCTGGCTAGGAGAGTTGATGAAAAGGTGATACACTAAACTAAACAGTAAATGTTACAGAATGTTCTGTAGCTGACATTTCTATGGCAGCATTTCTTGGATGTTTCAAAGCTCTCTGTGCTTGGTGACTTACTAAGTACCTGCCTGTCTTCATTTGCACACATACTTTTCTTGCTTTACTCTTTTTCATTCAAAAGATCCATGTGTTTTGAGAAAATGTGTATGAGGCTAACATGTAGCATGCAAAGTTAAACACTGGTTTGTTGGGGGTTTTTTCACCTTGAGAAGAGTATTTGAAAGAGCAAGGAAAGGAAATAATCTTTTTTTTAACGATATACAGGACTCTGGGATTCTGGGTTCTGAATGTCAGCTCTAGCTCACAGAACTGGATTCATCTAGTTCAATAACAGCTGAAACCCAGGTTAATATTGTTCCATCACTAAATTGAAGCATCTGAGTTGGAAGTGTTGTCATCTAAAGTTCCTTCCCACACAGACCACCTCTGAAGGATGATTAGAGGACCTTTAAGATCCTGAGATGATACAAAATTCCATCTCCCTAGCTACAGAGGAAGTCTACAACTGCTAGGAGCCTAGCATAATCTTCCCAATTAAGTATCCAAAGTTAAGTGGAACAAATCTGAAGCCTCTGAAGCCTCACTTTCTTGTGTATAGAAACACATTGTAACAAGACACTTGTTGCAAGATTACTGAAATAAGAGGATGACAGAGGGCAGAGAGGTAGAGAATGAGACACATGAATGCAAGCACCAGTAGTCACAGAATGTGGTGAGTTGTGCTAACATCTCCCCACCACCAAAGGAGAGACCCCGCCTCACTTTTCCACATGTCCCTTCTACGCATGTATTTGGCATCTTCTGCTGGGTGTGACACATTCTGGGTTTGTTTAGAATAAATTAACTAATATGCAAATCTGGTACTTTTTTCCGCTTTTTAAATTTTATCTTTATACTTTTTGCTGCTCACTAAATTAACATGACCAACAAATGCAACAGCCAGCACACTGGAAAGGGTGAAACTGTGAGCACAGGTAAAAGGAGCGAATGAAGAAGCAAGATTTTCCTCACTAAGCAGCAGTGAGCCCGTTAGTTCACCTCAGAAGCTTGTGAAGTTGCTATCTCGATAAACTGTCTGATTTGGCTAAGCACCCATTAACCTTGGTAATGTTGGTACTGAATATAGAAACAGACAGGTAGTTTTAGATGCTCATATTTAGAAATAATGGCTTTTATTTTCCATGTCTGGAAAATTTTCGATGCCTGATTTTCCATTTTCATAAAACAATGTATTACTATTAATGTGGTTGTATTAC
Source organism: Pygoscelis adeliae (assembly GCF_000699105.1). Taxonomy (NCBI): domain Eukaryota; kingdom Metazoa; phylum Chordata; class Aves; order Sphenisciformes; family Spheniscidae; genus Pygoscelis; species Pygoscelis adeliae. The sequence goes on from NW_008824542.1 coordinate 605,281, forward strand.
TATTAATATGCTCTTATTACAGAGTGAAGATTAATGATTGATAGTATGTCTGCTTGCTCAGTCACTCTCAAATCCATTTTCAGAACAAATTTACTCGTTTTCCTTTCTCATGCAGTTTCTCACTTTTTTTTTTAAGATCTTGTTCTGTAACAGTACTTCAACATTTCTTAGCTTTTAAAGTATATATATTGTTATATTTGCTTGTGTTTAAATGCTGTTTTTATCTAGTTTTCAGACAACTACTATCGTGCTGAGCTGATTGATGCCTTAGCCAACTCTGTAACTCCTGCAGTCAGTGTGAACAATGAAGTTCGAACATTGGATAACTTAAATCCTGATGTTCGACTTATTCTTGAGGAAATTACCCGTTTCCTAAATATGGAGAAGCTTCTTCCCAGTTACAGGCATACCATTACAGTCAGGTGTGGTTTAATAATTTTTGTACACATGAAGAGACACATTAATGCTACTTTTTTGGCTTTTGCGTACCCTTCTGTAGTTAGTATTTGAGATTTTTAGCTTGCGTGTCGTAAATGTCAAATTCCTTCCAATTTCCTAAAGCTGATAGTGTAAGTTTATCTTGATTGCTTTATTTTTCAACATTAATTTCTATCAGTGTAGACTTTTAATAGCAGGTGTAAGCTGACATGCTTGTGCCTCTTTAAGAAGAGCATTTATCAAAGTGTTGCAAAAGGTAGCCTTGTAACAATATCTGTAGAGTACACAACATAATCTGAGCTGTGTTTCCTCTGTAAGTTAGTACAGTTCTACTGAAACCAAACAATGGATTTGACACGGTGGGGAATTTTGTTTGTGTTTCTGCCTAATTCAGAGTTAATGAGAGCTATGTGTTAATGCTATGAAAGTAATTGTAACATGTTAATTTGGATAATATAATTCTAAAAAAATTGCAGTACTTGATTTTGAAGAAAGTAATTTTATTCTTCTTGGCTGGCATTCCAGAAACCTAATGTAAATTTTCTCTTTCGACCACATCTAGCTGTTTAAAAGCTATTCGAGTCCTTCAGAAGAATGGTCATGTCCCAAGTGATCCTGCTCTCTTCAAGTCATATGCAGAATATGGGCACTTCGTAGATGTCCGAATAGCAGCATTGGAGGCTGTCGTTGACTACACAAAAGGTAGTTTTTTCAAGTATTTTGACACTTTGTAATACTTTTGATATAGTAGAAAAGTGTAATACTTACCTCATTAATATTAGGTTGAAATACTGTCCACCAGAAGAGCTTGCTTGATGATAGATTGATAAGAAGCTGAGATTGCTATTAATGCTTTGTCCTAGAGAATGCAGGTTTTATGAAGATGTGGTGAGCATTGTTTCTCAGTGTCTTGCAAATTGAATCAGATACCTAGGTTTTGGAATAATGAGTAGACAGCACAATGAGTAGTGGTAAGGGATTTTGGTAACTTCTTTTAACACTTCATTTTCAGTGATTTTGATTCAGTTGAGTTCAACCATAATTGCTAGTCAAAGTTCTTGGTTTTGCTTTACCTTCTTGCTAATCTCTTTATTTTTCTTTTTGCATGCATCTCGTGGTTATAAATTTTGGAAGCTTAAATTATTTTACTGGTTATTGGTTGATTCTGCTTTAAAATTCCTTATAGACAGCCTATGTTTGTGAGATGTTTCCATTCTTTTAATACTGGCTTTATTTTAGTTGACTGTTGCAGGTCCTTTCTTAAATGCCATTTGAAGTTGAAATTCAATCCTGACAGATTTTCTAGAGGCAGTTAGAAATTATCGCTTTAATAATTTGCATTTTATAAAATGAATTTAGTACTACATTGGCCTGTTCATTTATTTGGGTTAGTCTTTCTCTGTTCAGCAGATCTGTGACGGTTCTTGTGTTTGAAGGGTTATCCCTATCAAAGTGGCCAAATCCTTCAGTTCTTCCTCTGGTGAGCTGCAGAGCAGACTGGTGATTCTAGCCTTCTAATTATTTTGCCTCAAATTTCATGTTTTCATTTTCAGGGTAATGGAGAGTTTCCTTTATTTTTTACATGAATAATTGTTTTCTCTTTTTTGTAAGGACTTTATTACTTTTATCTTACTGCTGTCATTCTGTCCAAAGACTTCTCAAACTAGATAGGCAATGGGAGGTTTTAAGGCAATTGGAGTCTTTGAGTGGATGCATCTGGCAGAATTTGGATGTACGCTCACAGACTGAAACCAGACTGTCATACAGAAAAACTAGTAACTTCAAGGGAGGCTGTGCACTGAGCGTTACTCTCAGGCTCAGTCCTCAGTCTTGTCATTCACCAGGCACTCTGGATCCATAACCCACTGCACATGTACCGTTTGGTGACCCTGTGAGTGATATCCAGCTAGAATTCAGGACTCTGCTGGTGCTCTGCATCTCTCTCTCTGTTAGGCTGCTCGCTTTGTTCCTCCTTTCATAGAGTGTTAGTGGAAAGATTTGTTGGAGAATGGAAAGCTTACTCATCAGCCTGCTTCCTTTAGAATAATCTCCTCATTAATTCATCCCACCCTTTGGAAAGACAAACTGATAGAAATAATGTGTTCTCGTTAAATTCTTGACCTTTTATGGATGGTGTTTGTAGTCAATAACTGACTTGGATAAGAAAGTGTTTGTATTGCAAAGTAATATAGTACATCTTTAAAACAGGTGATCAGATGGGTTGCTGTATAAGCAAGATAGGGTAAGTTGCTCGAAATACTCTACAGGAAGGTAAAACTTGAATGTAAAAAGTAGAAAGATTACTTGAAGAAATCAGTGATTGAGCTGAATGTAATTTTTGACTAAGCTCACTGCGAGATCTGGAAATGATGGATTAGAGTATTACTGTACCTAACTGCCTTGCCCCTTGCCAACGACTTTTTCTCTGGTGCAGAGGTAGCAGATGCAAATATCTATCTGCTATAAAGTCACTACAGTTCACAACATAGCCTACTGTCTAACTGGTCATCAGTATCATTTCTCAAATACAACCTTCCAGCACTGAACACATTAGCTTCTGCTCCTGCTGTAAGACTGCTAAGTTTTTGGTGGAGGGATAAATCCAGAAGTTCAGTGTGCTAACTGACTTCTTCAGCTACCCATATAGAAGTTAGCAGTGCTTGTCTCCCAGAGCCCTAAACCTGGCTTTGGAAGGAGAAATGATTGGCCTTCTATTGCCAAGAGGTCTGATTCTCGTTGTTCTGGTTACCTGGTTTCCAGTTCATACTGGATGTAAACCAGCAGCTATCAAATGCCTGTTGCTTGTGCCAAAACTGGCTTTTTAACAGTTCTTGTAAAGGAAGCTGACAGATTTTGTAATTTCCATAAAAAGGAAAGTCTGTGTTTTCTGGGACAGTGTGGAACTCCCATGTTTTTCTATCAACTCTCAGGGTAGGAATAGCACTGCCTTTTTTTAAAAGAAACCATTTCTCCATGGAACTGAATAAGTTGTTTTCTTTGCTGTTAATAGTAAGGGTTTTTTCGAGACACGGTAGCTCTGTAAAGTGCTTGAGGCAGCATATAAGGACTTGAACAGTTGATCTAAACTGGCTTGAAGCGAACAGAGTTTATTAACTTTTTAAACTTAGCTTCTGATAGTTATATGACTATTAGTAGTTATATGTATACAACAAAGCAGTTGCATATTTATAAGAGGTAACAACAAACCATTCTAAATAAATATCCATGATTATCTAATCTCAAGAATGTTAAAGTTTAGGGTCTCAGAGATGCTCTGTTGTAATTGAGAACTGATACACCATCTCTTGTAATTTGAAAAAAATCTCAAGAGGATTTTTACTTCAGAAAGCAATCACTTGTTTTTATGTCTACCAGAAGTATGAAAATCTACACATCTTTCTTTTCCCACAGCCTTCTTCTAGACAAACTGACAAGATACAGACAGGATGGGTGGTCTGTGAGATGGGTAGGAAGTTGGGTCATGGGCCGCACTCAGAGGATGGCGATCAATGGTTTTTACTCAGCCTGGCAGCCTATCACAAGTGGGGCCCCCCAGGGAACTTCTTCATAAATTATCTGGACAACAGCATTGAAAGCAGCCTCACCAAGTTTTCTGGTGACACTAAACTGGGTGGTGAGGTGGGACACGTCAGAAGAGAGACCCATCTTACAGAGAGACCCAGACAGGCTGGAAGAGTGGGCTAGCAAGAACTGTATGAAGTTCAACAAAGACAAGTGCAAGGTCCTGCACCTGGGACAACATAACCAAAGAGTCCAATACTAGGATCTGTGTGGCTGGGGAGCAGCGTCGCTGAAAGGGACCTGGGGGTCCTGGTGGACAACAAGCTGACCATGAGTCAGCAGTGCGCTGCTGAAGCAATGAAGGCAAATTGGATCCTGGGCTGCATCTGCAGGGGCATTACTAGCAGAGACAGAGACATGATCATCCCACTCTACTCAGCACTTGTCAGGCTGCACCTGGAGTACTGTGTCCAGTTCTGGTCCCCACAATTCATAAAAGATATGGAAAGACTGGAGAGGGTCCAAAGGAGGGCCTCAAAGATGATCAGAGGGCTGGAGAACCTGTCCTATGAGGGAAGACTGAAGGAGTTAGGTCTTTTCACCCTGGAGAAGAGAAGGCTCGGGGGAACCTCATCACAGTACTCCAGTACTTACAGGGAAGCTACAAAGAGGACGGAGGCTCTCTCTTCACAAGTAGCCACATGAAGAAGATAAGGGGCAACAGGTACAAGTTGCACCAGGAGAGGTTTCATCTTGATATAAGAAAGAAATTTTTTACAGTGGGAACAATCAATCAGTGGAACAACCTCCCCAGGGACGTGGTGGAGTCCCCATCACTGGAGGTTTTCCAGATGCAATTGGACAGGGTGCTAGACAATCTCATCTAGGCTCCCTTTCCCATGAAAGGTTGGACCAGATGATCTTTTGAGGTCCCTTCCAAACTGGGCTGTTGTATGATTCTGTGATTCTTCTGGCTAATAAGATTTGTTCTGCCCAAGGTCAGGTTTAATTTGTCATTGTTCCCCAGAATGTTTCATAGTTGCTACATAAATTTGAAGAGCAGGTTAAATGCATTAGTAGCAAAGCTTTGGAAGTCTAGCAGGCCTAGTTTACACTATAAAGCAAATAGCAGGGAAGACTTACTTTATTTCAAGCACAAATAAGTTTAAGAACCAAAAAAGACTTATTTTTTTTTAACCACAAAAGGATGGCGTTTCTTGGTTCTACTATCCAGTACTGTCAGCCTAAGGGATTCATCTCCTAGACTTCCCATTTTCTAATAAAAAACCATTTTTAAATCCCTTTTGTTAGTAGTCAAAATAATTCCAGCTTGCTTATGATCATGACTTAATGTGTTCGCCATTTTGTGAGTCTTTGCTGCACGGTTATACGATATTATTTTTCTTCCATGCAAAACAACTTTTGTATGCAGTGTTCTTGCTGCCTTCTATCCCAAGCAAGGTAGCTGCCAGGAAAAGCAGCTGTGCATGGAGTTGAGCACAGGCAGTCACTAATCCCTTAAAAGTATATCTTAGGCATAGCTTTTCAAAGGTTTCTCTGATTTTTAAAGTAAATCTGAGATTGCAGTTCTGGTCTGTATGGATACAAATTTGCTCTGGCATCATCCAGAACTGTGTAGCTCTGGTCTAAATAGTGCAGAACATGAGCTAATACATTCTGCCTCTAAACAGGGCTTATCATCCCAGTTCAGTGCCTCACCAGTATAACCAGTTCTGTTGTGGTTGGACTGTAGGAAGAGCAGAGCTGACTTGCAAGTGGCCTGCAAAAGGCTGTTCAGCCATCTTGTAAGCAATATTATAATGTAGTTTTTAATTGCTTGGCTGCTTCCTCCCAACCCAAGAAGAGATCTTACGTTCTAGTTGTCCAAAGTATTTAAAGAATTTCTAATAGAACTGAAGTGCTGATTCTCATAATATAATTTAAATAATTGCCTCTTCCTTTAAAAGCAACTCAGTCTAGTGAAATAACAGAGGAATAATAGGTATTAGCATTGGTTGGACTAGAAAAATTTTATTTAAAAATTGTTGACTGAAAACTGACTGAGATCAGGAAGGAAAGTTCAGCTGAGGTATTTAGAACTGAAAATACAGTAGGCTTGAGGAAGAAAGACCACAAAATGGAAAGCAACAGAAATGTTTTTGGAGCTGTCTGTACAGGAATGACTAATACACCCCAAATTCTGAAGTAAAGCAAAGCCTAAGCAAGCTCTTCATTGTTTTGAGGAAATGAGAAGAGAATACTGCTGTAAAATCTCACAATTATGCACCTGAGAAAAAGATTACATAAAAATTCTTTCATTTTTTGTGTAATCGGTGATGGTGATATCCTGTGTTGTTTCCTATTTTGCAATGTTACTCTGACAATCAAAGAAATTTTCTAATGTAATTTAGATTTTAAACTAACAAGCTGATTTCGTTTCCAACAATGTCAGGCAGCAACTTTCTAGAAGCATGTGCTGATAAGTTTCAAAATACATTCTAATTGCAAAGTATACTGGTTTAAAAAACTAAGGAAGGTTACTGAGAGGAGTATGCTCGCAGTTTTGTATAAGCCCTTTCCATCCTATTTATAGATAATAATCTTTCACAGATTTCTGTGTATGAGAATTCTATATTCTCTGTTCCCTATAGAAAATATTATGCTTCTGATTGTTGAAAGGATATTTGAATGCATTCATTTTAGGAACCACACAATATTAAGATGATGATTTACTCTGTGATCTTCCCAATCAATGCTCATGAGTGACAGTTATCTGCTATTAGTCAATTGGCAGTTATTGAACAATTGAGGCATGAAGGAGTTTCGTGCACATTTCTATTTCAGTGTAAAATAAACCACCTTTTACTTTGAATTTGCACTATAATTAATGAAATCCTCTTTAGTTGCAGTGATTCAAGCTCTTCGTGTGCTCATTCAGGAACTTGTGATTGTCTTGATCAAAATCCTCCCAGTCTATGTATATTCACAGGCATTTGATTTTATTTTATTTTTCTTTGCAGTTGATAGGAGCTATGAAGAACTACAGTGGCTGCTTACTATGGTTCAGAATGATCCTGTACCCTACATAAGGTTAGTGAATTAATGAAGAGTCAGTATTTTTACTAATGCTGGAACTACTGAGTAAATTCTTGGCCTGGAATCACTAGAATAGATCAAATGCTTAACTGCTTAATATTTCTTCACAAAATTGTTTTTTCTTCTTGTTATTTTATATAAATTGAAACGTGTTTTGATGTTTCAACAGTTCACATCTCAAAAATTAATACACTCTGTATTCTCCATTATATTATTTTTGTCTTTTATGTTCTGCCCCTGTGGTGGATATCTGAAGTTAGAGTTTGTTTCCTGATCCTAAATAAAGTATATAAATGTGATGTTGCATATGGCAAAAAGACTTTGTGATATGTAGTAAAGACAAAGCTTGAGACAGTGCACACAATGTTTTGCCAGCAAGGAGTGTAAAGCAATTGTTAGACTGTAGATGGGGTGAAAGGATAATGTGAAAATATGATGTAATTTCTAGTATGGCCTGTTTCAACTTTGTTTTCACCAGTGAATGATTGGATATTTTAGCACATTCATTATAAACCCTTGAACACCGAGGTTCATAATCATTATTTTTCCCCAACATGTTGTTCTTATGGCCACCATTAAAATACTGGGCTTCAAAGATTAATAATATTACTTTTACTCTTTCTATAGGTGATTTTTTACAAAAATAATAGCTGCAGGATTGTTCTCTCTCTTATTTCTATCATTCTTGTTAATGAAGGTAGATACAGTTAGACTCACTAGAGGAGGTTTAGCTTCAGTCTAGGAAGGAGATTTCATTTAATTTGTATCTTTTTAAAGAGGAGTTTAAATTTTTAATTGAGTGCTATATGTAAGCCTCTTCTTAAAGAAAAGGAAAAAAAAAATATCTGTAGGAGTTTTCTTGTCCCCAAATGTGTAAGACAGCAAGGAGAAAGCTGGCTTTACAGGGAAAATAGTTAAAATAGTAAGTAATGGAACAAATATTGTCATTCATAAAATGTTTTCAAGGCCAAGTTTAAAGAAAGACAGTGGGGACAAATGTATCTATCTTCAGCTCAGTGTGTAAATTGTAGGCAAACATGGTAAGTGCAGAATTTTTATATGCCAATGTAACTTAAGAGGTGACAGCATTCCTTTCCAGAAGGATGTGCAAGTCACAGGTTTTAGTCCTGTCATTTTGTATCAGTCATAAACATTTAAAGTTATTTAAAAACTCTTTGGTGTCAGTATGTAAGGGGTTTATTAGCCAATGTTGCTCCTTCTTTGTAATTATCAAGTCAGTGTGCAATAAAGATTGTTACTAAACAGAAGAGCATAATGTAGCCTACAATTTTGTACCTAACTGTTAAAAATTATGTCTAATAACATCCTGCTGCTTTGCACCTTACTTTTTAACTTTAAATTATATTGCTGATGGTAAATCCATGTCTATGCATATTGTGGACAGACAGAAGAGCTAAAAGCATAAAACATTGGAAGAAATCCTGTATTTGAATACGTTTGTAAGAATGTCGCAAGCTGAACAGACTTTGTATTCCTAGTGTATTCATTTGGATTTAATAAAGGTGGTTTTTTTCTATTTGTTTTTCAGGCATAGGATTCTGGATATGCTGACTAAGAATCCACCTTTTACCAAGAACATGGAGTCCCCTTTGTGTAACGAAGCTTTGGTAGATCAACTTTGGAAACTGATGAATTCAGGTTGGTTTTTGGTTTGGTTGGTTGGTTGGTTTGGGTTTTTTGAAATAAGTGTTAAAGACTTGCTTCAGAATATCCAAGTGGTCTCTTAGTTTCGATAATTAGAAATTGAAAATTCAGTCTCAGAAATTCAATGTCACATACGTACCTCCAGAACTTTCTCAGTGACACAGGGTACCAAACCTCCTTGGTTTTCATTATTTTGTCTACTACCGTAGTGTGCTTTGATGTACTTTGGCACAGAATGATTCTTTGACCCAGACGTGCAAAGCAAATGTTTCCTCAAATGATGGTGTCTGTGTTACCTTTTTCCTTATAGTTTGCTTTAGATTAGGTAGTCTCTCTTTGTCCGCTTTTACTAAACTGTGAGAGAATATGAGAGGATAACATTTGTATAGATAATTTAAACGAGATTTCTAGAAGTGTATTATAAACCTAAGCCTCAATTTGCCTTGTGTGATTAGGAAGGATCCTAATGAGAGAAGGGCTTGCATCTTTACCATTGACCTGTTTTTCATTACTGAAGCAGTTTTATCCAGTCCTGACAAACTGCCCTTTAACATCTGGCACATTACTACATAGATTACATATAAACATTTATATAGCTTTTTTAGGTCATTGAAGGCTGTCTGTTCTCTCTGTATCATTATTTTTAGTGTTTAAAAGTTTACAGCTACCCTCCAGGGGTTGAACTGGGGAGACTACTAGTAGTTTGGTTTTGTAGGATTTGCCAAGTGTCAGGCACAGAAAATAAACAATTTTGATGTTCCTATCAGAGAGTTTGTTCTTCCTTTTTCTTGAGAGAAGAATGTGTGCAATGTTACTTACAACCATTACCTCTTTTTGCAAGTAAGAAATAGGGTATACATTCTTATTATGATTCATGGGGCTTTAAGTACTTAAATTTCTATGCATCACGATGACATAATGTTTCAATTTATTTTCTGTAAGGGATAACTGTAGCATTCCAGGGTGCTTTGAAAAAATGTTTGTTAATGTGAGACAAGTTAGTAGCCAGGTTTAAAGCTGCATGATTCTAGAATCATGAGTTGCTTTCATTTAACATAAGCACATGCAATAGAAAACAGACTCTGATTGATACATGTAATCTTTTTTTTTTCTTCTGTGTTAATCTGCATTAAATTGATAATGCTCACAAGTTCCAAAGTTTGCAGAGAAATTCAGCAACCAATTGTATTTAAGCTTAGCTGTTCTGCTGGAAAAGGAGAGAGATACTGAATGGGAATTCATCATATCATTTCAAGATGTACTAGTTTAAGAAGTTGAGTAAATTATTTACTGTTAGAATAGTTTTAATATTTGTGAATGTGTCATTCTCTGGAGAGTATTTTGATGTTAGAAATGTCCAGATTAATACTCATATCACTTTCTCCTTACCCAGCTGTTCATGAAACTCATCAGTTACTTGTAACTGGGTAAGTGTATGTACAGCTAAGCTTACTCAAAACACTCTTTAGCCCCATGAAACTTAGTATTTACAGGGATAGATCTTGTAATTTTATTTTTTGCTAAGTCTTGCACAGCCACATTAACATGGCAATTGGCACATCTGTGTCTTGTTTACCAGATATAGTT
>NW_008824542.1:615610-631385 GCF_000699105.1 Pygoscelis adeliae
GCTGTGGAACAATATGTTCAATAAACTTGCAATCAGTCAAGAGCTGGGCTGAGTTAACACCAGAATCACTGTATTTGCAGCATTGCGCCAGATGTTAGATGTCTCTCTGTTGTGATTGGTGCCAAACGTGCTTTGACCATTTGTGTATGAAGATACAAAAGCAGTACACAGTTTGCAGTGAAAAATAAAATCAATGAAGCATTGCTTTGTGCAGTAAGAATAGATATCTCCAGTATGAGTACAAATTAAAGTATTGAGTGTCCAGTGAAGTATGTGACATAGTAGGGACATCAAAAAGTATGTTTATGTATTGCTGGTTTGTGTTCTCTATCAGTGTGGTTTCCAGAGGGTACAGATCTCAGTCATGCTTAAGGCTGCTACTACATTTCATGGAATACATAGGCAAGTGTGACCAAATCCACTGATACAGGAAGCCAGTTTGGTAACAAAATGTTCTATTTAGTTGTCCAATAGTAAAACGTAAAGTGAAACTTTAAAAATAAAAGCATATGGGTGTGATTATTTTCCTTTTACTTTTCATTGTGTTATTATAGCACTTGGTTTCCCAGTCTTGTTCTACTAAACGTGTCCAGCTTACAACCCAAACGGCTTAAAGCCTTCCTTTTAAACAGGATGTGGCGGGTGAGTTTGAGTCAATAAGAGGCAGGAATAACGAGGGAAGTGTATCTTAAGCACAGAAAATGTCATACTCTGGTGGATCCAGATCACTTAAACTGTCTTATTTGTGGGGGAGGAGAAGATTGTATCTCTGTATTAACAATAATATCTTTTGGATTTTAGGAACTTCACATGACTGGAGATTACGATGTGGTGCTGTGGACCTCTATTTCACACTTTTTGGCCTCAGCAGACCTTCTTGTTTACCATTACCAGAGCTTGGACTTGTTCTTAATCTCAAAGAAAAGAAGGCTGTACTTAATCCAACGATTATCCCCGAATCAGTTGCAAATAATCAGGAACCTGTGAATAGTACTAACAATCACGGACAGTCAGTAGGATTTCAGAACACCGTAAGCACAAACCATCTGCATACATCCCATTCAGCTGGCTCTGAGTCCTTGCGTGGGTTGCTGATTTAATTTTGTATTGTGTTCAAGCTTCTCGTGCTTTACCTAAGCTACCTTTATACTTTGTTACTCTTTATTCCTTCCACTGGAAAAGCTGGCATATACCATAACTTTTTTGCCTTTTTTTTAACTTTGTATAGCGTATGCAAGCTTTTTACTTGTTTTTTCTAGTCTCATCATTTCTGTTCTTTATAAAACTTTCCTTCTTCTATATTGCTTGAGACATGTGATTCACAGAAATGTTTGATGCTGTGGTGAAAACTTTTTTTTATTAGACTAAGAATATTGCTTATAGGCAAGTTATGCAGTTTTCCAAAACAAAACCTTTTATCAGTAAATTTGTTACATCTTAAAATACATAGATATACCTCTTTTTAAACAACTTTAAGAGATGTGAAAGTTGGAACTTTAACACACCTTCATTGAACACTTGAATCTGACTACTTAGTGCTGTGCTCTGAAGGATTTGTAACACCTTCTGAAAAATCACGTACATTAAGTTTGATATCTTTCTGGCTTCGGAGGCTTCAGTCCTAACATAATCCATTGTGTAGTTAGAAAATGGATCTTGCAAACTGTTCAAGTCATACTTTTCTTAAGAGTAACTGCCACTGCTGCAAGACTAAATCTTTTTGTTGGACAAATTTCATTATGAGGGGAAAAAAAACTCAACAGACATGGAGATAATGAGTAATTTTCTTAACAGTTTCAAAAACTACATTTGATTGAAACTGCTTAGGAGTAAATCCTGAAAGAGAATGTGAACATGTAGTTAGCATGTTTGAAACTCTTTCCACTCTTTTGAATGGGATGGTTTACTGTTACTTTATCAGTCCCATAGTTAATTTCTAAATCGTTTTTATTGCGAAGTATACTGAGAGTGCAAATTATCACAGTACCTTACAGGCTATTTCCAGTAGGGGGAGAAAATGATGATGGAGTCAAATACCTTTAGAGCTATCCTACATATTTACAGAATGTGTAATAAGTCCTAATTTGCTGCGCACAAACATCAAAATTAAATAGTAGGAGACATTTTGTTTGCAGATTTTTAGGCTGCAGTTCAGTGAACATCCGAACTTTTTTTAGCAGTCAGACTATCTCAATCAAAAAATTTCCTCTTAACTCTTCTTTTTCCTATGCTGTCCTCTCCCTTGTGCTAGCACAGTTGTTGCTGCATAGTGAGTTGGATCAGGGGAGGATCTGGTTGAAAAAAAAAACGTTTTTATGAACAGATATTTCCTGCTGGGTCAGCTTCCTGGTCCAGTTCATCATGTAGTTATACAAATGCTTGTAGCGGCCCAAGACAGAAACGTGTGAGGAAGGGGAAGAGGCTGCTTCTTTTAGCAGCAGTACTGGCTTACACTAGTCTGAAAATACAGCATTAGTATAAGCCTCAATTCACACTTCATCCCTCGTATCTTCTCCTATGCCTCATCTCCGTTCTCCTACCCCTTACTTTTGTTAAGGTTACCATTTTCACTGTAACTCCACCAAAATTCAGGGAACTGATTTTCCTTGTAAAAAAAAAACCAAACCAGTAATATAAGACAAAGGCTGCCTCTCACATCAGCCAAAGTTTATCCAAAAGTGTTTCACAACAGCAGTGTGTTGGGTTAAATAATAGGGATGAAAAAAGGGAAATATATATTTGAGGGGAAAAAAGAATTAGCAGGTAATAGAATACATCAGATTAACTAGATTCTTTAAAGCAGACTGTATATTCTGAAAGCATAAACATGTTAAAATCAGTACTGATAGACTTGTGACACTGAATTTGCTGAGGATGGTAAAAGTTACCCACTTCACAAAATCGAATTTGAATTGTTCAGGGCAGGAGTTTGTGGGGCCAGAGCACCCTTTGTAGGATAGAGGAAGAGCAGTTCAGTGGAGCAGCATATGCTCTTGAGAGTCTATGATACAGCTTTTATCTAGTTTCTAGTGGGTTTTTAATTATGTTTGCTTCTGTGGGTGCTTTATTTTTCCTTCTGTATTTTGTGTATTGGACTTGTTGGAACACCTGTCTCCTGTTTTGATGACTATATGTGTAACACAGTAGACTCTCCTGCTATTTTTATATTCCCTTGACCCTGGGTTTTTTATAATCTAAGCAGTAATTTACAAAACAGTTTAACTCTTTTTAATAATATTGTTGTGAAATAAAAAAAAATCCCAAGTTATGAGTGCTCATTATGATTTGTATTCAACAAAGTAAGCATTAGCTTTTAAAGCTAACTAAAAGAAGATTTAGCTAAATCCCATGCGTAGATCAGAGGCTATCACAGTTTTTCAACTGAGATTTGGACTGAGGAGACTCTGCGAGGCACAGATTTATAGAAAGGCTGTTCAGAGGCAGCAAATGTTGTTGCACACCAACAGTACCATGATTGTGAGAAGGGACAGAAAAGATGCCAATGCTAGATATGCAGAGGGAGCAGGGATAGAAGTAAAGAGAAACTATGTTTGTAGGAGAGGTTGGCACAAATCCATACAGGGTTTTAGAAAATACTTTTTGCCAGAACTACAGGGAAAACTTTGTTCAAATCACCCACTTTACTCAGAAGTGTTTTCAGCTATCAGGTCTCTTTTAGGCTGAAACATGGCTCTTGCTATCTTCTAATTTTGGTCTTTTAATGCTGCTTCAGGAGGATGATCATCTTATTAAGGAAACAGCATCCAGCATTTCTGGTCATCAGCAGGGGGTGAAGAGGAAGGCTGATATGCCACTCGGGTCTCCATTGGAGCCAGGGCAAATACTAGAGAAGAATGAAGACAGTAAAGTCAAACTCAAAATCAGAGTAAGAAATGGAAATTCAACTTGCACAATATGTAGGGTATTCAGAATAACAGCAGCGGCTTCTGCTGACTTCCCTTAAAGCTGTGTTCAAACAAAAGACATGTGTATATGTGTGCAGTAGTTGTTACACTTACTTTGGCAAAATCATTTCCCATCAGATTCTTTATTGGCTGGCAAGAACTAAAGTTGACAGTTAATGCTCTTGTTCACACAGCTTCATGGTAAATTAGAAAGAAGAAAAGACACTGACCCTTCTTAATTTTATTGAATTTTTATTCCTTTGCAGTGGTAGATATCACTTCCTTTCCCTCTCACCCCCAGTTTACCTCAAAAATAAAATATTTTAAGTTCTATTTAGTGATATTCTTATGAATTATTAGCATCTGCTTATTTTTTTTCCTGATATCTTAGTTCTCAAACTCTCAAGAAGAGGAGGAAATTGATATGGACACAGTTCATGACAGCCAAGCCTTTATTTACCATCATTTGAATATGTTGGAGAGACCATCCACACCAGGTACGAGTAAATTTATTGGCAAAATGATAGTATGAATTTTTCAACTATTTCAGTTGTGGAGGTTTTTTTGCTACTGCTTATTCCCATACATACAGTGCTGGTAAGTGTTAAATGTTAACTGAATTTAAGGAAGTATGTAAAGAGTGCATAAGAACATTTCTTTAGCTTCCCAGGATACTTACCGATAACACGTGTATTTTCATATCTAAGTAAGGCAAGTATGTATCATGCTTATAAAAGTGAAAAGCTAAGGAATGAATAAAATAACATAAAGCTGAAATAGAACCCCATAAGCAATTAGGTAAAACTTATTTTGCCATTGTTGTCATTTAAAAAATAATTTTGAAGATTAACTTTTAAAAAAATAGCAAGACTATTCAGGTAAAAAAACTCTAATATTAATGATTTATAACTTAACATCAGTAGTTAAAAAACATGCAAGCCTCAAAGATGCTTAGAAGGGCTTTTCAAAGTTGAAAAGATTGCATCTATGAGTAAAATGGTTTTATTTCAAGCACTTCTTTTACTACTTGTCTTAGAATCTTTTTCATAAACTATTTGGCTAAATTACTTCTCAAAGAATAGTGTTTCTTAAAACCTTAAAGGAGGCTGAACTTCATTGATGAACTTCCACCTTCTTTGCTTATCTGTCACTAGCAAAGAAATTCCGTGTTTAGTCTCATTTCCTCAAAATATTTTAACCACATTTCTTAAGTTTAGTTCCAGAATGTGCCAGTGGAGCTAAGCTGAGGTAGTGTGACTATGTAATAAGCATTTTGAGAGATCTTCGGTACACATCCAAAACAAGGTTTTAAGGTTGCAGTACTGCAATGTGTAAAAGTGAAGTATTTGGCCTTAGAAGTAGGATTCAGAGTAATTACCCTCTTGCTTGTTTTTCTGTGTTTGTCCAGTGGTTGCCTAATGTAAAACACAAGTAGACTTTAGCAGCAGGATCTGGAATGTTGGTTCCGTCTTGAGTGCCCTAGGTCCTGAGCTACACTGACAGGCGACTTCATCTGCTTTCCCTGTGACCTGGCAATCTAGCAGCCCCGTTTAAGAGAAGGGCTGGTGGATGTTCCTGCTCTGAGTATCCTGCTGAGGCCACTGCCTTGGTGCTGGCCGGGGGCATGGAAGCTGTAGGCTCATACTCCCTTAGGGCCTAGGACTTATGTTTTTACTTCCTTGGCAGATGCTCTAGCCACTAAGGGGTTTTGGTTTTTTTTATAAAAGGTAACTGCTGTCATTGCTCAGCTAACAAATTAAGTTCATATGGGGACATAAAACACAGGGAGGTCTAGTTTCTGGATTCCAGATGGCCTTTCGTTAATGACATGTGCCTGTAACAGCCAGCTCCGCCAGGATGGATTTGCTGTTAGATACGTAGAGTAGCAAAACTCACAACTTCTTGCCTAAATCATAGGCATTTCAGCAGAGTAAAGGGGAAGACTGCATATAGGTTGCTCTCGTGAACTTCGGAGCCTGTTCCACACAACCTTTACTTTAAACCTCTCAGCTGCTTTGAATTTTGTCCTCAGTGTTATGGTCAACCATCACATTTTCTGTTACGGCAAAGAATGACACATCCAGGGCACGCGAGTGCAAAGCTGATCCGCTGAGGATTAGTATTTATAACTCTTACATGATATTTTGCAACAATTTTTTTTACTAGATTTACACACTCTACGGAATATAAAGTCATAAACAAAACTCTGCCAAATACTTCACAAATAGGACTTACGGGACCCTTTGTACGCCAGCTCTGTGCTCCAGGACTGTTGCATATTAAGTTTGCGCTAGAGTTCAGAAAGGGTAAGGTCTGATCAGGAATGGAGTAATGGCTAGTTGACTGCTGCTTTTGTAGACCTACAGCAGACAAAAGCTACTTCGAGTTTCACTTGGATGCTGAATGACCTTCTCACCTCTGCCGTTTAGGCATTCAGCACACTGGAATACATTTTCTTTCCTAGGTAATAAATGAGACAAATGCTGGGTTTTTGCCACAGAATTCGTTTTAAATAATAAGCCTTTGAAAAGCATTATTTTCAAACACTTCAGATTAATTTCATTTTCTTTGGTTTATGCGGTTAGAAACAGTTCCACTTCAGATACCCTTTGCTTCTAAAATTTCACCTGTTTCATATTCATAGCATTTTTCTTAGAAGCAGAGATGTATGAATTTCAGACTGAGTAAATAAAGACAGTTCAAGCTTTAGGAAATGGCATACTTCTGAGAAGAAATGCCAAACAGATGGGGAAAAATAAAAGCATACGTAAATAAAATGGTTCACACATAGGAGTGTTCTGTTTTACAAAGGAATCGCAGATAATAATTCCTGAGGGCTTTTGAGTTTTTGCAGCAATGCCGGAGGATGGGTGCACTTCAGTGAGTGATTACTGTGAAACAGATTGACAACAGGTTCTGAAACGGTCTCAGTTAGTAAATCTGCAAGATCTCGTATCTGCCTCAGTTCTGTGACTCTTACTTAGAAGGCAGCGAGCTCTTAGTCCATACTCAGTTTTCCTCTCACAGCTGTGGGTTATGTCCCCACATGTCACATGAAGTGTTAGGTCATCAGCCAAACACAGCCTGCGAACAGCAGCTGCCAGGAGGAAGTTCATGTTGGGTCTAAATCCTGCCATATCTGTGTATTCTTTTTTTTTTTTTTTTTTTTTTTACACTCCCCACACCACCCCGAATGATAATTTGGATTTGTTCAAGTTGATGTAACCCCCATAAAGCCAGGAAAATATTATTTTCCTTTAAAAGATTTTTTTCTGTATGCTTCTGCTCATGTGTGAAAGGTTAGGGTTGAGACGTGCTGCAAGGGCAATAAAAGAAGTCTTGTACTACAACTCGTGCAGGATTACAGGTTTCAGTACTATAATTACAGCACCTTTCGTAGTTGTTCATAGAGAAGATGTTTTAAATCCTGCTAAAGCATCCTGTCTACGATAATAGAACTGTGGACTCTGGTAGTTATAAGGGGTTCTGAGGATTTTTCAGGAAGTTATTAAAGCAAACAGAACATCAGTTGTGAACTGTCTGAAGAATGCTGTTGTGTTGATTATTCATCTGCCCTAAGGACTAGAAACATGGTAGCCTCCTTTGAGCCTCTAAAGCTGTGCAAGGTCACGTTTTGAATGCAAGAACAGATTTTTATTTGCTACTAAATCATCAAGAATAGTAGTAATGCTCCTTACTCTTATCTTACAATCAAAAGAATTTCAAGATCAGATTTTGTGTAAGCAGTAGATTTAAACTCTCATTTCAGACTGTAAGGTGACTTGTCATGCGTTGTTGACTTCAGTGAAATTGGATTAAGATATGCTTCTTTATTTACTTTAATATTTCACTCATCTGAAAGTACAATACTTCAAAATTAACCTTGAAAAAGTTCTGCTGTATGTGTCAGTAGTTATTGATTGGCCTGTTCTTTTCTGCGTCCAAGATAAATGCCTGGCTGTAGCCTGCGTGATCTACCAGTGAAGTTGCACATCGTTATGGCTCAACAGGTCATCACTGATAAACATTTAATTAGAATTTTCCCAACTATTTTTGGTAGTTTGATAGTTGATACAAAGCAGTATCCAATTCTCTCTTTTCTTTATTTCTACAAAAGAAAAAAACTAAATACAGCGATGTTCTCTTTGTGCACTGGCAGTCCTTTTTCTGGTAACATTTGGGAGCAGTGGGCTTTGAGGACACATCCTGAGCATTCGAACTCAGATCAGAAAAATCCTTTGGCCATTCTGTTAATCCTTTTGCTGTTTTCCAGGATAACCAAACTGGAAATTTCCACCGCTGACCTTGTAGATCACTCTGTTTACCATGTAGATGTACATGAAACTTTGAAGGTCTAGGCCACACTCATACATGTTGATTGGATTGCGGTCTTGTTTATCACAGTTACTGTCTGCAGTTTCAGGAAATAATGATTTAGCTGGATTGAATTGTTTCTGGAACGATTTTAAGCTGGATGCAGCACATACTGCAGTAAAGTGTAGAGGGAAACTACTGTAGTCATTATGTTTAAACAGTACATTTACAGCAGTAGATTTGAGCTTGTGGTGCAAATCACTGCATTTCAAGTGCGGATACAGTAGTTAATAGGAACACAGTCTGAACTGTATAAAAAGCCCGGTCCTCTGCAGCTCAGCAGAGTTACCTGAGTTAGCTATAAGAGCACCAGTACCTCAAAGTTCAGCCATTAGTTAGTGGCTCCCTGCCAAAAAGGGTTACCAAAACATCAGCACACAGACAAACATATAAATGAACACTTCTTGGATGTGAGGACACCACTGACAATGATGGATTTTTGCTTTACTTTTTAAGGAGGGAAAAGCTGTTACAACTGTTCTGTTAGACTACCCTTCAATAACATATAATATTAATATAGTATCTGTTTGACAGTATCCGTTACACATATGTTGACTCTATTACCTAAAATATAACTGTTTCCAAACTGGTAACTCGTAGGCTTTCAGGTTCTGTAGATAATTTTGCCTCACTGAAATAAAGTGGTTAATTGTACACTTCACAAGGCAGGGTATTTTCAAGTGCTTTATCCTAAAGTGCATGAAAGCAGCTTTAATAAAACCATAAGCCCTGCAGAGATAGTGACAACATAAATGAGAATTGCTGCAGTGTGTCAACTACATGATTTAATAAAACCAACATAATATTGTAGCTGTGATTGTCTCTGAGAAAACAACTGATCACTCTCAGACCTAAAAGATGGATAAGGCTAGCAACGCAATTTTCAGGTGACCTACCTGAAACTGTTAGAGGCACAAAGTATTCTGAATTGACTTACTGGTTTAAATGTTCTTTTTCTCTGGAGTAGGGAATACTCTAGAATTTTCTAGAATATTAAAGTAAATGTAGTAAAACTAACACCACAGTTAAGCTATTATTTTAATGTAAGGACAAAGCTTATAGCTGTTAAATGAAAGTCAAATGAGGAAATTAATAAAACGGTTACCAGTTAAAAGCATACTGTAGTTTAGTCACCAGCTCGTCTATGCAATACTTTAGCAGAGGCTATCCTTTGGTATAGGTATAAGGAATTATCTATCTGGATATAAATCCCACTAAAAATACGAAGTCAAATGAATCTGTAAATTGGAACTAGTTAAAATGTTTATGTTGGAGCCAAATTAAATGATGTGTTTAGCACACCCTCAGAAAACTTTTGAGTGTTTTGTTTTTTTTTTTAACTAGATCTTTACTTCTCACTCTCAAACTTTAAATTTTGTCATGTGGTCCTTAAAAGAACACCCAACTAGACAGAAAATTGGTAACTTTTTTTCAGAGATACGTAATTTGAAAATTCCGCTTCTTAAGACAAATGGCAAGACACTCTTGCATTCTGGGAGCTTGGAATTATTTACGCTTGGTAACTTTCTGTATGTGCTTTGTTGATGGTTCAACAGATGCATAAACACAGCATTAAATTAAAAAATAGTGTGTCTTGGATGTTTCCAGGGTAATACTAAAAAAGAAAAGTAGAAATAAGGAAAAACAGGATAATTGTTAAAACCGTTTTTAAGATCTTTTCAGCATTTTTAGTGTTCTCTCTTTAGAGAACATGCTAGCCAGAGCTGCAGTTCAACTGCTAGGCAAAGAGAGTGCATTATTTTTCTCATTAGCAAGCTTTCTTTGGGTTCTGGGAGAGACATACTAAGTGCTTGCGTGCTTGTGTTGATGTCCCCTTCTTCCCAGAGGTGGTCGGTGTCACGTTCTGGAGCCACCAGCCTGTCCTCAGCCGAAACACTGGACCCATGCGCCTTATCCTTTGCTGTGACTTGTCAAGTTGGTTTCTCCCTCTCTGATGTTTGAATAAATCAGGGTGCAAATGGGGTCATTTTTAACAAGTGTCAATTTGGAAAAGTCCTACGTAAGCCAGCTGTTTTAAATAGATTGTACATGCAAAGAAGCAGAGACTGTAAGTCTGTGTGTTCCACCCTCTTCACACAAAATCAGAAATACAGGAGAGACCATATGGAAGATCGTATGAAAGCTTGTTGGCATGTTAAAGTCTCAGGTTACATGTTCCCAAATTATAAAGGTTCAATAACAAAATCAGAGTAAAATAGGTAAAACACTGTACCCAACAACATTGTTCAATGTTCATGCACCAATGATTCTTAAAAAGAAAAAACTTACCCTAGATGATTGATGAACAGGTTGTTATCATTATCTGACAGCGATTTTTATTATGACAGAAAATGTTACTTTAAAGCTTATCAAGATCTAAACTCCTTTCATTCTAAAATTAAACTACGAGATCTGTGTTTTCATATTTTATTCTCTCTCACAATATCTACAGCATTTGTATTGGTCCCTGTGACAAGGTGTGCACAAAGTTTCTGATCTTTCTCCCATGGGATAGTCATCCTGTCTTAATTTTAAACACCTATCCAGCTAGCTGGAACACCGCAAAGCCAATAATTACATTGGAATCTCCACATCCCAAACAGAAGGAGATCCAAGTGGATAGACACAACGTATGTGCATTTTCTTCCAAGGAATGCTACTAACCACTTCAGAAATGAGCTCCTGGGCTCACCCTCCACTTACTGTGTGTTTCTGTGATTTGAGAAACCTGGGTTCCAGTCCTGTTCCCTCTGCCAGGAGGAAGTGGGTTCCCTGCAGGAAGAGGGAGTGCTTTGTGCCTCCTTGCAGCAGTCCTGCTACCCCTGTTGATATGAGGATGATATTAATGCCCTGTAAAGCAATTCCTATTTAGCCTTGCTTTCCTAGTTTGGCAGGTTCCTGGCACGGGCTTTAAGTAGATATTAATTAAAAAGAATTTAAAATGAAGAAAAAGCATTCTGCAAGTTTAACGGTGAATTTTACAGGTACAAATCTGTAAAATTTTTTATAGAGCTTTTACAGGTCTGTCCATTTTACAGAGAACTGAGTTCGGTAGTCTGCATACATCCTTTCTGAGCCATCGTCCAGGATCAATATATTTGATTCCTGATTTCAAAGCACTCTTTAACAGCTGGAGGAAATTTTCTGGATAGTTGTTATTTTTGCATTTAAAAGATGAGCAGATTATAGCTATCATTGACCTCTGTGAAGAAAGCGTATGTGTACTCTTAGTACTGGCTCAGTAAAAGTAGATTTTTGTAATGACATTCTTTGATTTTTTTTTTTTTTAATTGACATTTGACCCATATTACCGACGTTGACTGTCTCCTTAAGGATCAGTAGCCCTTGAGTTGCAGTTGGATCCCATTTCTCCCCTTCCTGGAGGTCTTCCTGCCTTTTTCAGTTTCCAGGTGCTCATCACCACCCCTTCAGTCCTGTTGGCTTAAGCTACTGCTCTGCTGTATTTGCTCCCTAACTTGCTCCAGTCAATGGTGTTTAAGTGCTTTAAATAATAGATTTTTTTTTTAATAATCTACCTGAAATAAGTAAAGAAGTGATAATGCAGATTGTTGCGTTAGCAGAGCTGGTAGTTCAGTAAACGGCAGGGAATTTGCACAAGTGGCAGGTAGTGCAACAGAGTCAAGAGTGTCTGATTGCATCCTTGGTCTTCACTGGCACTTGGCACTACTGCTACATCATCCCTGCAGACTTGAGCCCGTGTCCTTGTAGCAGTTACACTGGGTTAAAGTTTTGAAAGCTCAGAGGCTTAGCTTTGGTTTGAGGTTGTTACAATGTAGTGTCTAGACTTACAGGTTCAGTTTCCATATAAAAATACCTTCACAATTTGGAACTAATGGAGCTGTGAAGGTTTAAGGGGTTTTGTCGTGTGTGGTTTTTTTACTTTCTTTTAAGTTGACTTTAGTTTGCCTTGTATATTTTAATGCATCATGTGCCGATAGGCTGAGAACATGTGAGAATGTGTTCCATACCTTGGATAATCTTTTGTACATCCTTTATGGGCGAACAATGATGGGTCGTCTTCAGGCTTTTTGTCACGACCTTTATTTCTGTGTTACTAGAAGCTGTGTTTGTGTCCCTGCAACGGTACACCTTTAACTACTGTAGCCTATTTTAATGGGGTCAAATACTGTGTGCTTTGGTTTTCTGAGGTACAACCGCCAACCATTCCTTTTCTGGTGGCCTGAGTCAGATATGCTCCTTTTTCCACTGTTCTGTCTTCTCTTTCATGGCTGGTTTTGCATGCTTGCAGCAGCTAAGGAAAATTTTCTTACTTGTTTAAAAGCTGTATGCTTTAGAGGAATGAGCTCAGTTTACGGGGATAGGTTTAAGTACATGTAGGAGTTCCTTAAGAGGAATATAATTAAAATTGTTAAATTGTGAGGCAATCTTGTATCTTTTTGCATCAAATACAGTATACTTACATGCTGTCTGCATTGTCGAGAACTGCTCCAGGTAACAGCATAAAAAAGTTGCAGTAACTGTGTGTTGAAGTCAGCAAATGGAAGTTTGAATTTGTGTGCATATCTTCTATCTGCCATAATATACATGAAAAAGTAAAGTCATTGTGAGTTCTAACAATAAGTCTTTGCACTGATAACATGAGCTTACTACTGCATAGTTCTGATGAAATAAAAATTAAAGTTTTTTAAAATACTTGCATATTAGAGATTTTAAGTCTGTTGGAAACTATTGTACTCTAGTCTAGCCTCCTTTGTAACATCAGCAGAATTTTATATTGCACCATATTCACATCTTGCGGTCGAGCCCAAACATACTTCTAGAAAGACATCACTTTTGCTGTTTAAGACTTTAAGCAGTAGAGATTCCACCATGTCCCATAGTAAGTCATTGATTATCCTCACTGTAAAAATGTTTTGTATTCCTATTCTGACTTCTGAACACCGCTTACAGATGTAGATTTTGTTTTTTTCCAGCCATATTTAAAAACAAACAAAAACCAGAACAGCTGTACTGTCTAGAAACTTTCCTATATGTGTGCTTGACTGAATCAGTTCTTAATCTTTTGGATAAGGCTAGAAAGATTGCGTGGAAATCTTTCTCAATGCTTGTTTGTCATACCACAGGGAGCTGCCACTTCAGACTTCCAGGAATCATTACCATAGACAAATCATTCTTGCCCTTAAAGATACAAAACCAACCAACCAAAAAGATGTACTGGGGAAAAAAAATTCATTTTTAAATACACAGAAAAAGATAATTACAAAGTTTATAACATAATTCCCTGTTATTTAACAGGGATATTTTCACCAAAAACTGGAGGGGGGAGAAAAACCCCAACATTTAAAGCAGCTGTGAAGAAAATCCATTTTACGTAAAACTTAACGGAGTAGTTGCCTTCAAAAATCTGATGGTGCTTCTCTACCTTTGTCTAGTAGTTAAAGCACGTTCTTGCAATGTGAGTGATTTGATTCAATTTCTGCCTAAAGGAATTCGAACTTTCCTACCTTCCAAGTGTTTCCTCTCATTAACAATGTTATTCTTAGGTTATTGCCCTTTAATCCCTACTCTTGATGCTATTGCAGTTTGTGTGAAATAATGAAATACTAAACGAGCCAAAGAAAGAATGAGAAAGTGGTTCAGGAATTGAGAGGCCGTGGATCAGATTTTCTCTCCTCAGATTCAGATACCAGGCTTACTCAATATAGAAATAGTTCTAGTGTGTTTGTGAAATACATACTAATAAAGATGGTGTAATTGTCTTTATTGGAATTTGCTTTTTGTTTAAGGACAAAACTTTGTATAATCTTTCAAATAGGCTAAATTGGTTGTAGGACACAATTTTTGGGGAAAGCAATGTAATTCTTCAGTATCAAAAAGTTTATATGTTCTTGCAGGGAGCTTTAGCTCCTGACTAAAAGGAGTTCTCATCCCAAAACTGCTCTTCAACGTATGCCAGTCCTGCACTTTATATCATAGTTTACATAAGCAGTTATATTTTCATTATTCACGGTACAGTGGCCTTCCTACTCTGTTTAAAAATGAATTTCTGGAAGCTAGTATAACTTGCAGTTTCTTAGCTGTTTACAATTCCTAGTTCTCTGGGATATATTTATACTTTTGAGGGAGGAAGGGGGTCCTCTGTAAAAATTGTCAGTAGTATGGGAGCATTAATGGCCCGTTCAGAGCCTTTTCTGAAAAAACCAAAAAGCTAATAGTACAAGTATAGTAACGGATTCTGTGTTTGCATGTTTAAATGATAATGTAGGTTTGATCTAATACTTCAGAATTTCTTCTGTTTGAAGACAGTGCAAGTTAAACATGTGTTAATCCCGCTGTGTCCATTTTTTTTAGGTAAAGAACAATCTTCGGGAGAGATGAACATGCACCCTGTCTCAGCAGCTCCACTGTCTGTGTTTAGTAAAGAATCAAACTCCTCAAAACATAGTGATCACCATCACCATCACCACCATGAGCACAAGAAGAAGAAGAAGAAACACAAGCATAAGCATAAGCATAAACATAAACATGATAATAAAGAAAAGGAAAAGGATCCCTTTGCTTTCTCTAACAGTCCAGCCAGTGCACGATCAATCCGTTCCCCCTCACTTTCGGACTGATATCGATGGCTTCTCTGGAGTTCAACTTGCAATATTTTCTGAATACTTAGAAGGATGTGTATAACTATAGCGTCTTTTTTTTTTTTTAATGGAAATAAGAATATGTGAATTGCCTTAGCAATTCAGAAGCTCTGCCACCGTCTTCGTCTGAAGCCTTCTATTTGCATATGCGGTTGTTGAAATAATCTGATTCAAAAAATATGTTTTATGATTCTGAGTCATTTTGTATTTCACTGTTCTCCACACCTCCCACTCTTTTTTCCATTTTAAACAAAGAAAACAGCCCTTTATGTAAGGGCCCCATGTCCACTGGCAACCCTCTGCACATCATGCTGACCATGTGTACTGCCAGAATCAATTATGTTTTAATCCTTTGAAGAATGTTATGAGGCAGAGTATGTTTTAAGCAGAAGCCAATTGCCAGACCTTTGGTGAAGTGCTGTTTCCAGAGTAGTGTTGTATAACCCAGCGTAGACCTCCTGAGAAGACAGGGGTTTTCTCTAGTCTTCAGTTGAGCTGTTCCTTGCTTTAACCATTGCAATGTAATGTCAGAATTTTAAGAACAGTTTATAGAACATTTGCCTTTTTCAGATGCTAAAACTCTTAAAAAATTCCGAGCTGCTTTCAAGCTGCAGGTATTTATTATGGACGTGACCCTTTGAATATAATGACATTCTGCAATTATGTTTTTGGAATTTTAGCAAAATGCTTAATGCATGTTTTGTCCTGTAATCAGGCTTTTAAATATCCAATAAAGTTTGCAAATTATTTTGACAGAGGCAGAATTTTTTCTTCAAGCTTGACATTGGAATATGCTCTTGAAAGATGGCTTTGCTAAAATTAAAAAAATATTTTTGAAAAGCTTAAAAATTGAAAAATACATATTTTCTCCTGCTG
>NW_008824542.1:631416-653616 GCF_000699105.1 Pygoscelis adeliae
AGCGTTCTGTACGATCAGCTCATGAATCCACAGGAGAAATACATTAGTAGATTAAGCGAGGTCTGGGACTTTAAATGATGGGTACATTTAAATTTCTTTAGCTGTGTTTTATGCAGTGTACTACTTACACCCAGCAAATGTTTTATTTAAAAACTTAAGTTTTTAGAAGTTTTGATAATGGAGATAAATCATCTCTGCCACTTTTTACGTATTTTCTTTATTTGTATGTAGAGGCAGGGGTTTTATTTCCATGCACTGGTTGACTTCTGTTGCCCAGAGTTCACGTCACATTTGGCTTTCTAGAAGATGGTTGTATTTGGGTTAAATATTTAAAAAAAAAAAAAAATTCCCAAATTCCTGTGAGAGACTGATTCTCCTTCTTAGGGCAAAGAGAGAAAGTTCAACAGGGACCCAAGAAGACTTTTTTTAAGCCATATTCTTTTTCATGAAAGTTAATAAATACTTTTATACTATATACCTGCTGTTGAATCCTGTAGTTTTTCTAATACCAAATTATCTGTAGCATGGAAAGATGATAGAGTCAGGTACTTTGTAATACACACACACTTGTTTTGTTATTCAAACTCCATACCCCTTCAATACTGCGTGGATAGTAGTGCTAATCATTGCACTCGGAACAGGTTAGGCTGCGTTTGGGCTGGATTCGGAAGCGACGGACCTGGGCAGCGTCGCAGCCTCTCTCCTTGTGGGATGTTGGTGCCCCTCTGCTACCAGGCCAGCAGCTCTTTGCCTTGGGTGAAGCCCACCTTGGTGTGATTTGTTTCCTCTCTAGCAACGACTGCAAGCTCTTACAGCTTAGATGAGCTAAAGGTGCAACAGGAACAGGAGAGCACCTAAGTGTGGGTAGAAGGCGGTACTGAGCGCGTTTTGGGTAGACTAGCCATGCGTACAGCTCAGCTTACCGCCTCTCGTGAGCCAGCAAGCTGTTATGTTAGCATCATGAACTGTGAATCACAGGGAGAGGTTGGGAGGCTATCGTAATAGCTCGGCGGAAATATTTTTAGGTGTTTTTCCCTTGGCTAAGGAGTGAGGTAACAGTGCCAAAGGTGTTTGTGGGAGACCCGGGCTAATGAGCAATGAAAGCTGGCATTGTTTGGGAGAGCGAAGGCAGATGCGTTTATGTTTTAAAAATGAGGTCATGGATAATTTAGGCTGGTGTAGTTTCTGCTTTCGGAGGCATGGATTTACACTCTCATGCTGAGGGGAAACATATTGTTTAGTGATACGGGCACAGAACTGAGGCAGAGCTGTGACACGGTAATTCTAGTGTCATATTTGGCCCTATGACTTTAAGTGAATTATTGAATATATGCTAAGGAAACACGGCGAAGAAAGCGTTACTAGAAAATTGGAGGGGAAAAACATCTAGATAGACTTTTCCAGTGCAATTTCTGAGGTTATGTCATGGATATGTCAACGGATTCAGAAGATCCATTAACGTGTTCGGTGGAATACAAAGTAAGTTCGAGGTCTGCGGGGGCTACTCCATGGACAGGCAGTGCTCACAAACTGGTAGGTGTGCTCAGCAGTCAATGATTCGGCAGGTTGCGCAGGTGGTCCAAAAGCAGCAAGCTAAAATTCAGTAGGAATGAGTGTGAAATACTGAACCTGAGGGAGAATGAAGTGCATGAAAGCAAGCCGTTCCCCCCATCTTGCAAGATGCAGTGAGGGGAAAAAAAGCACCTGGTTGCACAGAGGTGAGCAACTTGATGCTATTGCAAAAAGTAGAACTCACTTCAGGGTTAGCAAGAATTTTTTATATAAGATGTAAAAGTAATTATTCTATCAAGTGCCAGTGATTTTGGGCAACACATTTTAAAAAAATAGGTGGGCAAATTCCCCTAAATGGAAACGGTAGATGACATTGCATGTAAGGAAAAAAATTAAGGGAACGGAGTATTCCCAGCGCAGAATAAAAGAAGTCTGAGGAAGGAACTCTCCCTTCTAATACCTAAAATATTGCTACGATAAAAAATGTTTATCAGTTGTTCTTGCTGTTTCCTATGGGAAGGAAGGGATTAGCTTTATTTGCAAGAAAAAATATTTTTCTTGAATGTGAAGATGGAAAATAGTCTAACAGGCACCTAATGATGATGTGAAAGCTCTCTTCTAGGTTTTTAAGCAGCAGATCAGCAAACATCTGCAGGGGATGTTTATGGGATGCTTTGCCCTGCCACCGCGTGGGGTCCTTGCTGCTATAGTTCGTTTTCATGGATTCTTTGATCTCCCATTTTTGTTGGTGAAATTAGTGCGGCAGCTCCCTGGATGTGGTGGGCACTTGTGGGAGGCTGCAGAAACAGAGGTCCTTGCCTGCCAAAGATCTTACTGATTGCAGTTTAGCTTGGGTTTTTCTTCTACTGAAAAATCAACATCTGTTTCAAAGTTATAACCTGACATCAGTTCAGGTTAAAACTCTGCATTTGGACGGTGGACTAAAAGCTCTTTATCCTCGCCACCTTCAAACCTCGTCGGCTGGCTGCAACCTATGCAGTTGATTTTGCTCTGGGTTCTGATTTTCAGTTAAAACTTCTGGTTTGTAGTGCACACTCCTTGAAACAAAAGGAGAAATACTTGATTTAGGTGGGGCAGTATCCAAATACTGGAAGAATATGCACCACGCATATAAAGTAGAAACACATATGTTCCTGAAAATGCACAGAGGTCGAAGTCTGGAGAATTTATTTTGAAATCCGAGTTTTTAACATGAATTCATTTGTTTTGTTCATTATAAACATTATTGTGCACATAAGCGTAGGGAAAATATGTAATATTAAAAGACCTTATATGCATTTTTAATGCAGACTTTTCATCTATATTGTTGTTTTATTTCTTGGCACAATGACAGAATAAAATGTCCACGAAGCAACTGCTGCGTCTCTCGGATTCGTAGACGTGCTCAAGTCTCTGATTAGGCTATAGCTGCTTTCCTTAGGTGTCCGAGTAAGCATGCGTTTCAGCTTTGATGGGTTCGCTACCAGGCCCTGTCAGTCTGTCCTGGTGCTGGGGAGGAAGGACAGGAGGGTGCAACTTCTTTGAGTTCTTGGGTGAGCGGGTACCATCCTTCGGTCATAAACTGTGCAGCCCCATGAAGTACTCCAGCTGGCGCTGGGGTTCGTATCAATGACCACAAGGTATCCTTACGCTGGTTAGCTTTTTAGGATATAAAAAACGTTTAGTTTTAGTTGATTTCATATTTGCAGAAAGCTGATAATTTATGTAAATTTTGCTACAAGGAATTTTTAGTCATGTCAATATTTTTAGTTCCTTAAGACAGTTATGTTACAGAAAATTAGGAACCTGATTTTTAATGCAGCATCGGTGTTGCACGGGGGCCCTTAAAATATACAGGGTAAATATAAAAGTTTTGCATGAGATTTAATTACTTTTATATATTTATATACACGTATAAAAATATGTATTATTCGTAAAATATGTATTTGTTTCCTGCTTTTATAATTTAAATGGCAATAATAATATATGAGTGTTTGCATACACATCAAGCCACGGCAGCTAATATAAAGTCTGTGTTACTCCATAGTCACCTGATATCCTAAATACAGTTTTGCTAAGCGCATTTCCAAGGTTTTCTTTTATTATTACTTCTGGTCCAGATAAATCTGCAAGGTTAGTGACCTTTCTTGATGTAGGTAAGTCATGATTTCATTAGAAGGACTTTGTATTTTACTGAAGCATGCTTCACCTCTTATGGTGCTTAGGAAGAAAAGCATGAATATTTTTGTGGTAAACATCATAAGGTGACAGCAGAAATTGAAAGCGTATTTAGCTAGATTTTTTTCATTTCTGAGTACAAGTGAAACTGCATGGGTACGCTTTGGGCTGATCCGACAGCTTGCCACCGCTGCGGCAAGGAGCGATTTCTCCCCCCCAGCTCCCGACCCCGCAGTCCCACGTTGGCTTTTCTGGGTGCTAACCGGGCTCTTCTGGGGCCCGATACAACTCTCTACCCTGCGAATAAAATGGGGCGCGTTCTTGCTGCGGTAGCAAGCGGAAACTTTTGGGCAGAGGCTGAGCAGGCAGCGAGGTTGATGCAGGGCTTGTGGAGCCGAGGGTGGAGCGGGGAGAGGGATGGAGGGAGGCGCGAGCAGGCACAAAACCCTCTTTGGCAGCAGCAGCCGGTTTGTTTGGCTTCCGCGGCTCCTTGCGACTTCACTCGGAGAAAACAATACGACAGGGTGAATTCAAGTTTCTACATCTGCGCCTCTTTGGGAGTCTTAATTTTGTTGTGAACTGGTTGAGTGAATGTTTTGAATTGGATTCATTTTGGAAATTTTGGAAGGCTGGAGTGAGATGAGCTTATGTGACTGGCAGGGGTTTTTTTTCTTTGCTGTGTTAAAAATAAAAAAGGAATGGTCTCAACAATAAATGGCAAAAGAAAATCTCTTCAAAAATTACTCCAAAGGTCATTTCCAGTCAAATAGGGGGGGTAATTTTTTTTTTAATTTATTATTATTCTCTGTTATTCTATTCTATTTTACTTTTATCCACAGAATTGAATTTCAGAAGAATGTTAATATGAAGCATTTCATTCTGAAAATGCACTTTTCATTTTCTAAATGTTTCTATATTTTATAAATAAATCATACTGTAAGTATGTAAGTAACTGATACAACTTCTAAATGAAAATATGCCCTAAAAAGAAGGAAAAAGTTTGAAAGCACATCAGGAATGAAAGCACATTTCAAGACCTGATTGACTCTTCCCCTTTTCAGAAACTTATTTCAGGGAAAAAAGCCTCTTCTGGAAGTTATCTGTTCCTCACCTTTCCAGGAAAAGGAGGGATGACTCAAACTCGCTCATGATTTAAAAGCTGTTTGAATTCGTGTGAGTAACCCTCTGTTTCTCGTGGGTGCTGGAACGGCTTGTGCCAAGCCTTGCTGTGTCTGCCTGGGTGTGGGTTTCAGCGCGGGACCCAAGGGGACAGCGTGAGAGCTACGGAAAGGTGGCCACAGTCTTCCTTCCGCGCCCAGCTACAGCATGAGTAGAAGCAGTCCTGGGCCTGTTTTACCTTACACTACTAGTTCTGCTGAGCTTCTAGTCACTTATTTTGCTAAATCTTTCAAGTTTTTTAATGCCTTAAACTTTGGCATTGTAGAAAAAACTTTGGTCTTTTGGTAGCTCACCTCCCACCCAGGAGTCGAATTGAAGTACACGTGGGAAGAGGGGTTTTTAGCAGTTTTGGAAATATTTGAGTACAGCTTTTCAAGTTGATATGAAAGTTATTGATAGCGCATCATTGTTTTGCTGGTTTTATTCACTCAGTTCCTAATTTTTCTGTACACTGAAAAACTGGAGGTAGGGAAGAAGGAAGAGGAGGGACTGAGATGATCTGTCACCACAGTGAAGAGAGACCTGGAGAGATTAAAGGTGTTCCATCAGTTCTGTCAGTCTCCTCCCTACGGCAGTTTCTACTGCTTTTAGGTATTTTGGACTCACCCGTGGAGCTGCTGCCATCTTCACTTGTTTTCCTCCATTATTTCTTTGCCTTCAATTCCAGCTTGTTGATGTAATAGTCCTCTGAAAGAAAGTCCAAGCTTCAAGAAAGGCAGATCACTCAAAGACATCCACCAAAGCGGAGGGTTTAAGCTGCTTTGGAGCAGGATGATGCCCTGCACTGGGGGTTTGAGTCTCTTGTCTTGGTTTTTCATGGTCTGTTCCCAGCTCTGTGGCCAGCAGGCAACTACAGCTTATTTCTCCTCCAGGCATAGATGTTCCTTGTCCCTTATGGACATCTTAACAGTTCCAGAGTCTGTACAAGCATCTTTCTTTTTCTTGTGTTTGGAGGATTATGCATAGAAAATGTTTCTCTGTCTATCTCAAATGCTTTTATCAAAGAATGTGGTCATTTTAAAGTGTTGGATTTCATACGTTTGTTATTGACTGGTTTCATATTATTGTTACTTGACTGATTTCACAATACTGAATGCTTTCAACTGCTTTAAGACTCAGATTTTTAAAAATAGACGTTTGGTTTTACAGCACTGAAAATCTTCTGGGTACTTAATAAAGCACTTGGCACTTACAAGCTAGGACAAGACACAGAGGAGGAGAGAGAACAAAGCTTTTTTGTATGTCTCTTCATACATAAAGAGACATACAGAAGAGAGAAGTGCAATTATGTTATAAGAGAATTGATGAAGGACTTCAAATAATTGGTTGTTAACTACTGCTGTAATGTAGGAGATATGAAAATCTAAATAAAATAGTATGGAGAGGGCAGTTGAATACAGTACTCTTTTTTTCAATAGAAGTTCAACAATTTGATTGGAGAAAAATGCATTTATAAAATGAAAACAAGACACTGATAAGGTGTATAACACATAGTGGCTGCTGAATTTTTGACTGTTGTCCTTGAGTGCTGCATTCCTTAGTGTTAATTGAGGACCCAGCAAGAGCTCCATTTCTTTTCCGGAGTCAAGCAATTTATCGTGACTGAATACCTGTCATCTACCTGAAACTAAGAGCTTGGATTTTCTCTTTTAATTTTCCTTTAATGATTTATGCTATTAAGAATAGGGAAAGCTTCTAAATACGTGATTTACAGTTGTTTTACAAAAATCAAATATATCTTGAACCTGATTTACCTGTTCTATAATTACGTATGTAATGTGTACTTGGGCTGCACAGAAATACAATTGGGAATCGGCCTTTGTGCACAGAGGAGCTATGTTTTTATCAATACGTATTTCTGTTGCGGTTCTGGGTCGAGTCTACCTGTCCCTAGAGTCTGGGCCAATTCTAGGTAATCAGTGTCACCAGTTGGAGCAGATATTACCAGGCCATTGAGAGCCCTTCCAACTTCCCCAGTTTGAGTGCTGTTTTTTCTCATTCATCTACCTTTCTTGTACTTAAATATGATGGAAGCTTCACCTGAGGATGACGGGAAGATTCAGTCTGGGCAGACTTTCAGGCTGGGACGATCCTGCTCAATACACTGGGCTCCTGAAGCATCTCCTGACAGTTACCTGTCTACTACGGAAAAACAGGGAAGCTGTGACTCTTAGGGCATTTTTTCTGAAAGTCTTATTTAAAGTAAAAATTAATTAGTATAAGGCATCCATAATGCCTTATACTGTTAAAAGAAGCTCCAGGTGGTGAGTTGTTGCATGTCTAGTTCCTAATATTCTTGGGGCTTTGACATTCATTGGAGGGACATGACCCAGCTTTTTGGATCCCGGTGTCATTCAGGCTGGGGTTTGGGTTTTTTTGCATCTGCAGAGTTCCTCTCTGTCAAGGCAACATCCCTCTCTTCTTTCAAATTACAGCTTAAGTCCTCTATTTGCTTGCAAATGACTTCTCTGCCCTTTCAAGGAGGCAGGATAAAATAGACCAGAAATACTTGAGCTCACCCGAGCTGCAGCCAGGTGAGCTGGCAGCCAGTCCAGCCGTAACCGCCAGGACTTTTTCTCCAACCCTTCCTTCTGCATGATGACCTATCTGTTCATCGGCCACATCTGCTGCTTAGGTGAGTTGTTTAGAACATTTCGTGCGCCTGCTCATGCTGTACCAGCACCTTGCCAGGCTGGGGAAGGGGGAGACACTGGAAGTCACGTGAACTGTTGTGTAGCTCTCACAAGCGGAATTTGCTGCACGGACAAGGGCCACCTCACATCCCATGAGTTCTCAGGCTCCTTCTCTTCTCCGCACACCCCTCTCCTTGCTCTTGTGTCTCCCCTCTTCCTTTCCCCCATTTTCTTTTCCTCTACTATTTTTTTTTTTCCTTTCTACAGCCTCAGACATGAGCTGCTCAGGATGTCGAGGTTCCAAACCCCATCGGGATGAGGAGCAGCACCAGGAGATGGAAGTATATTCATGCAGAAGGTATCAGTACATGCCACCAAATAGTCTTTCATGTCCTTGAAACAATTACAGAGGTGGTTTAAACTGTATGCGCATGTGTGCGGGTGAGGGCAGTCTGCTAATTAGCTGCTGCTTACTCCTATAACATGTTGGTTTACTTTTTCAGAGGTTTTGACTTTCTCCTGTGTGTTTTCTACTGCTGGGATGAGATAGCGTTCTGCCCTTGGCTGCCCGGCACAGGTCTGGCATGGTGGAGACAATCGGGAAGAGGGGGCAGCGCCGCTGCCTGGCACGGCTCTGCTTGCTGGGCTGAGGGTCACGCTGGCACTCCAGCAGCAATAACCAACTTGTTTGATCAAAACGTAAGCAGCAGTTCACCTCCACACACAGCTCGCATCCAGCACTGTGTTTACAGGCCAGCCTGTAAACAGGCAGCTGAGAAGCTTTTTCAACATAGAGGAAAATAGGTGGTTTTGTTTAGGATTGGGTATTTTTTTTCTTTTTCTTTTTAAAAGGCTAGCCTTCTGTTAAACATATTAAGCATGTGAAGTTGAGCTAATCAGGTACTACGTCCTTTCCCTTCAGAGACTGTAGATATTTTTATATAAAATTTGTTTTGAATGATTGCAGGATTTTTATATAAATTGACTTTATATGGCACCGATCATGTCCTTTGCAGTTAATAATGCTCATATTAAGGTTTGATTCTGAAATATAGCAAAATCTCAGTAGGGCATAGGGAAATGAGAGGCCCCGTTGTGAGCTAATGACCTCTGTGAATGAACGAACATGTCAGCACCATAAAATGAGATACACTTAATAGCTTTTTACAATGGATGCTTGTATACGATACACATCAGCGTACTGTGAAGTGGCTTGTTATGATAAGACCATAATATAGAACTTTTCTGTTGAAATGGTTCTCTCTCCTTACTTCTTGGGAAATATTTGTTCAACTAAATATGTGGGTTAGTGAGGCAACAGATAGTTATTTGTCTCTCAAGTGTGAGTAATGTAATATGAACAAGCATTAATGACCTAACTCCTTAATTCAACAGGAGATCCTTATTTTTCTTACACGCTAGCTTATTTCTTAATATTTTGGAATCCATTGCTCAGTGTGTGTTGTGTGTTCCCAGGGGAGCTGAGCGCAAGCTACAAGCTTTGGATAACTCTCAGTTCTGCTCAACTTTATCATCTCTTGGACTCTCTCTTGGACTTCTTCAGCTCAGTGGCTGGCAACTATGTGTTTCTGCTCCCTGAATCATCCACTGACATCTGCCTGAAATAATGAAAAGACTCGCAGTTTTCAGTAGACATGAGAGGCAGAATTGGCCAAACCATCCACATGATTTAGAAGTCTTTGCCCGATTTCCAGAAGACACTCCAGCATGGCGAAATCGAAGCCCTGTGAATTTCTGTGAGACTTATCACTTTGATACACGGCTGAAGCAGTTCACAAATTGCTGCCCCCAGGGCAGAGGCAGCACCAGGAAATGGGCGCTTCGGGCTCAGCCATTCCAGAGTGAAGTCTGGTGGTTTAGACTGACCCCCAATGAAGGTGAGTCAAATGTGAAATGGAAAGTTAAGCTAGCCCAGGGAGTGAGGGAACTAAGCGAATGGATCAAGAACTGGATGGAACAAGGAACCAGTGACAGAGAATAAAGTCAAAGGAAGATCTGAGTGGGAACAGCAACAAGCAGGAGAAGCTGGGCATCGAGGGACAATAGACAAAATCCCTTTGAACCACAATCCCCTCCAGAAGTTGGGTTGTAACCAGAGGTTCAGGAGTGTCAGTGCTCCAGGGCAACAGGTTTCATAGCCGTTTGCTAAAATGCATGCTTTATTCCTCTGTAGGTATCAGTTCCCAAAAGGATGGCAATCTACAACAGCTCTTAGTTGCCAGCCTCTTACCTTGTGCGAGCTCGATGTTTTCCAGTGCTGCTGTTGAACCACAAAAGAGTCAACATGCATCACATCATCAACACACTAGAAATCGCTCTTCTTCAAATTCAATCTTTTTTAAAAAAAACACACAAAGTATTCTCTTTGGAGAATATGATTAAGGTTGCAATTCAAGTGGACATAAGACCATCTGGGCAACTTTATTCAGCTCCTTGGCATCAAAGTGTGATGAGACGATCTCAAAGCAGTGTCTTGAGTGGGGAATGAGGCTGCAGGAGGAATCAGGTCATGTTCAGATCAGCTCAGTCTTGTTCTGGAGGGCTGAATCCTGTTTCTGTGTCTCCATAGACAGAATTATTACGGGATGCTGCCAGGTCATTTCAGCTATAATTTTCAGAAAAGGTAATTTTTAACTTCTCTGTTCAGTACTCAGATTTAGATGCACAGCTCTGATTAGGAGAACTGCTGAGTCTTGATGGCTTCAAGGAGTCTGTGCTGCACACATCCAGTACAGCAAGTCTCTGGTAGTGCCTATTACAGACTGTAGTAGTAGTAGTAGTGCTATATAATGCTATGAATTCTAGAAACCGGGGTTCTTGAAGTCTTAAAGCAGGCTCTTAAAATTAGTCAAAATAGTTTGTTAACATCTCATCTGAAAATAGTGATAATGCTGCCTTTACCTCAAAGGAGAGTTGTCACAATATTTTGGAAACTGCTTGGACACTACTGCAAGGACATCTCTTGATCATCTTGTCCAGAGAACAGTTTTGAATGGTGCTCCATAAATAAAGAAGTCAGGAATTCATATGCAGTGACCGTGCTGGGCTGCTCTATGTTGCTGTTGGTATCACTGGCAGCACCTGGAAGATTCAGCTGGTCCTGCAGCCCCAATGTGCAGCTATGCAGCGTACAAACAGCAAGGGTGTGGTACTGTGCCCCTTTTTTCTTGGCAGCATTTAGCATTGCAAAATGGATCTGACTGAGAGCAAGCTGGCTCAAAATTTCTGATCTGGAACAGCTCCCTGACTTGTTTTGCAGTGTGGTGTTGATGTGGGGAAGCAGATGGAGCAAGGGTGCTGTAAGACCATCTGCTTGTTGCTGTGGATGATGTAGTTTGAAACAAGGGTCTACAGCACCAGGACCTGTGCAGAAAGCACCTGAATAAACAGGACAGACTGGAGTCAGAGCAGCAGAGTCATGAATCAGTGTCTTGCCAGAGGACATACTCCAGTGGGAGTGGGAATGTACCCTTATTTGAGTGACTTGGAGTTCATTTTAGGTGACGTATTTTGCATTTAGGTGACTGTGCTGATACCTCTAAGAGCATGCTAAAGCTGGTTGTTGCAGAGATATGAACATACTAAAAAGTGCAGGAGAAATGTTGGCCTATGTTGGTGTCTTCTGCAACACAAAATTGGTCGCTGTCTTGATCAGCTCCTCAGTAGCAGAGAAACACAAAACCAGCTGGGAGCTCCTTCTGTAGAAGGCAGGAGGCTGTCCCTCAGCCATACTGCAAGCTCCCTTCAGCCTTGTGCTGCATGTTGAACACCATGTGTCTTCCCAGTATTTGATCACAGTATTTGACAAGCGACCTTGGAGCTGGGATGAAATATAATTCACGTCAGTGGCTACTTGCCATCCCTTGTTGTATATGCCTGCTTTAAGGTCATTGCAAAACATTAGATGGACTTCTGGTGAAAATAATTGGTTTTCTCTTTGGACAACGTTCCTAATTTAGCACATCCTCTCCGAAGCTTAGCAAAGCACTTTCCTGGAGCTGCTTCAAACCCCAATGTTCAGTGTTCAAAGCTTAGTGTTAATGTCTGTTGGAGATGATGTTGTAACAGTTAGAAACCCCTGTCACACTTTGAGTGATGTCTTCTGGAAAGCTCTCTAGCATCTTGGAGATGTCAAATTTTGGAATCAAATGGTGACTTTAACGCAGGAATGTTCCCCATGGGCCCTGATGTTTTATCCAAAAGTCCAAACCTTTGTATACAATTATTGCTGTTGATTTCCAGTCTAGGGGATTGTCTCAAATTGCCCCCAAGTTCGGTGTCACCAAAAAAGCTCACATCTCTTTGCAGCTAATCAGAGAGAAGGGCTGGACATTAGGAGATCATCTGAGTTTGAAGACATTGAAGGAAGCCTGGATTAGTAGCTCTGGAGCTGAAGATTTATAAAGTGATTTTATGTATTATATTCCTTCTCCTGGAGGGACCGAACCCCTCTCTTGACAAAATGAGACATCTCTTTTCTGTTTCTCTCCATTCTGCACAGTTCATGCTCCTCAGGGATGGGAGGAGTTCCTTCAATGAAATATAAACAAAAAAATCAAGATTCAGTTGCTACATGGAGAATAGAAATTAGCATTTTCACTGTGAATGTTTAAAACCCTTTACAGGTTTTAACCCTCTTATTCTTGTTTTCCAGGTGAGGAAATTGATTTGGCTTAAAACTCCCCAGAAAGGCCTAAAACTCCCCAGAAAGGCCTTGGGTAATCCTGTCACTGAAACACAGAATTTCTTTGCACAATGGATAGAGCATGAGATCGGGAGCCAGAAAGTGCCAGCTCCCAGACTGTTCCCTCAAACATTCGTAATGGATATGAATTCATTCGGGCAACCTCTCGGTTTTGTCATGAAGTGTGAACACCGCCATAACATTATTGCACCTTCAGCTCAAAAGTATTTTGATGGAAGTGAACCCCACATAAAGTTCATATCCAAGTTGCTTTGTGGTACCATGTGGAGGGTAAGATTTAGTGTCAGGTAGAGCAAGGAATCCCTTTTCTCAATGAACGGCCCAGCTGTGCGTTACTGCTGTGCCTGTTGCTAATGTTATTTCTGATGAGGCGTGTTTACTTACTTTCGCCATGACTGTCCAGAAATCCCATGGCAAGGAGCGTCAGAACGTTTGCCAAATCACTACTTCACCCGTCAAGCTGATTGTTTCATGTTATTCGGTCTGGTTTACATTAAGGGTTTGCTCCACCGCTGCCTTTGCTCTTTTGGGGTATATTGATTACTTGTGGTGGGTTTTATAACA
Source organism: Pygoscelis adeliae (assembly GCF_000699105.1). NCBI lineage: Eukaryota > Metazoa > Chordata > Aves > Sphenisciformes > Spheniscidae > Pygoscelis > Pygoscelis adeliae. The sequence continues at coordinate 644,209 of NW_008824542.1, forward strand.
AACAGCCCTTTTTGAGGGATTTCTCCCCACTTCTCTCACTGAGCCTGTGGCGTGTTAGTAAATATAGTACTAATCTCTTCTACTTCAGACACAGTTTCTCTAAGGCAATTCATTCAAAGGAACCAAAAGCAAACTCTTTCCACTGGTTAATTATTATTATAATGTCTTTTGCAAAGCAAATGAGAAAGAAACAGCCTACCTATAAAATGGAAGGAATGTAATAAAACTGAAAAGAGCTTAATTTCTTCTCCTGACAGGTATCTTATTTTTCCATACATCGAAACTGGTGTAAGAAAGAGAAGTCCTGCAAGCAGAGGGAGGCCGGTGCTGCTTGAGAGCCAACTGGCTGCGTGAAGGGAAAGTCTGGCAGCCTGGAGGTCCGGCTGGCTGGGGGCGGGCACCACCGAGCCCCCGAGCGCCAGCACAACCAGGGGGGCTGAAGCCTCTCCAGGGGGCTCCTCCGGAGGGCAAGAGGAGATTTGACTGATAAAGACAGGCCTGGAAGGCTGTCTCAAATCTGCTGTCTGCAGTCCCCGTAAAACTCTGCAATGGACAGAGGGGGCCTTTCACAGCCTGGGCTTGGAAGCCTGGCGTACTCCCCAGCCTCTGATTTAACAATTTCGTCTTACTTCCAACCTTAGATGAATGGCGAAAGCATAAGGGATCAGAGAGAGAAGACTGTTGCTTTGCAAGAGGCACGCAACACCTTCTTGGAACCCTTTGCAAGTTATATTATTGCTGCTCTTATTTATTTGCACAGTTCCACATTGATCCTGCTGGTTTTACCTATTGGTAAAGAATGAGCTGAATTAATAGAGGGGTGAAACTCTGCTGGAGAGTACGTGCAACAATAATAAGTTTTAAAAATGGATTACTTGTTTTTTTTCTTCTATGCATGTGTTGTGTTTATACGTAAGTTGGCTTTTTGTTGTGCTTCAAGAATTCCTGAGTGTCTTGCAGATAACTTGAGAAGGAAACAAGATGGGATTGTGCTCTCAAATCATTTAAGGTGTAGGAAGACACCTTGAAAAGTTGTCTTTTAAAATATATTTTTGGTTTCATCTTACTTTTGAAATTCATATGGATCCTCTGGAAGATGTGTGAGGACTGGTAGTTCAAACAGCAAAATTCTACTTCTGTAGTAATTAAATGTTTTCTGAAGGTGCTGTGAGGACTTTGTAAAAGGTAAAATGTGATTTTTGCACCAAGGTGTTTATGTGCTAAACATTACAACACTACTGGAAATGACTGTCAGTGGGGCAAGAAGAGAAAGTGGAAGAAGGACTGGTGCTGTCACCTGTTAATTTGGGTCAGGCTTCCCTAGGCTTGTTCTATTAAACGCTTCTCTCTCTCTGAAGTAATGCATTTACGGGTGGGATGATAATAAGAGGCATAGCAGGCTGAGCCTGGAGGTGTTTTCACCCTTTCAGCCAAAAGAGGTGATAAAAATATCAACACTTGTAGTAAGAATAATGGACCTGGAGGAACGGAGTTACTGAATTTTAGAGATGAACCAAAGAAATCTAACCTGAAATTAGGCTGTGATGGAGAGCTTTTTGGAGTTTTCTGAGGCAACTCAACAGCTCTTAATTAATGAAGTCTGACATATGCTTATTTCAATATTGTACTCCATAACAGCAAACTCCAAATGGAAGTGAGAAACTCAGCTGAACACAACTTGGCAAGTTGCTGTGGTGTCTGAGATGTATATGCTCTTTTGGCTACGTGGATATGTTGCAGAAGAGGTTACAACAATTTAAACTGGAAATGCTCAAAGCCCTGATGAAAGCTTTGAGATCTGAAACATGTAGGAAGATTATGCTCTGGGCACATGCCAAAAAAATGAGAGGGAGAAGCTGACACCACCTTAGCTGGATTTGAGCTGTCATCAGCTGAGAAGAAATCAGCTGGGAGAAGACCTGACAAAAAAAATGCATCTCTGGTAACAGGAAACTGTATTCCGTAGGCCTACTGCAGGGACTCCTTGCCATGCTGTCCCATTCCCCAGCGTGCCTGTCATGAAAATGGCTAAGAGCTGTCAAGAAGCACAGTGTCAAGAGACATCACGTAAAGAAAACATGAGTGTTCAGCTCTCACCTGCCCCAGGCCTCTTCCTTGACATCCTCTGACAAGCCCATTGCCTCACTCTGTTCCAGCCTCACAAAGCCCCGTCCTGTGCATGCAGACTGCAAAAAAAAAAAAAAAGAAAAAAAGCCTGGAGAAATGGCTTTCAAACCCTTTGTTTAGTAAAAGATGGCTAAACAAGTCAATGTGATCACCAGCTTAAATTCACTGTATAGGTCCTTGTCTCTGCTGGCAAGGTTGGGAGTCCAGTTGAAAACGAATTGGCAGAAGTAGCATTGATGGTAAGAGATCCTGCAAGAACTAAAGCAAAACCTCAGGACATGCCAATAAACATCCATTTCTTGGTATTCCTATACACTTACTCGCTGCTGCTTGTGAGGAGCATCGCGCAGCTAAGAAATCTGATCTCATTCCTCAGGTCCTGCTTACTCTTCACCCTCCTGGGAAGGAATACGGTGCCGTTGACTTGCCTCCTTCATTCAGGCCACCGTTCTGTAGTATTTCATCTCATCATAACAGCTAATTAAGTATGCAAGCACTTATAAATTATGGCCTATCAGTGGGAAAATTCTGTCACAGATAAGTCTCCAAATTTGCTGCAGTAAATCTTGAATGGCTCATTGGCGTGTGGTTAAAACACAGCTGTAAATCTCTTTGTGAGACATGCGGTGAGGAAGGAAACACACGAGGGGTTTTCATGACAGCAGTTACAAGGAAAAGGCTCAGAGTTCCTCGTTGCTGCCAATTCGACCCCATTGGTGTCCAAAGTAATTAACGGATTCCTGGTTTTGTACCACAGCTGGAAAGTGATAAAAAGAAACAATCAAGATGCTTTTACCTTGATTCCTGTCACTGAGAAATACAAACACCCATAAAAGCCTTCAGATGTTTTCACTTGAGTTCAAGGCAAACATTGCAAAGTTTACGGTACCCACCCCCCACTTTTTGATCTGGAGTATGATGTAATCAAACTGTTTGCATCTTTAACTTAAAAGTAGGTGAATAGCTAACATAGACCAGCTTTGAAATATGTTTAGATGCTGCTAAAAATCTGTCCAGGTGCAAAAATTGCCATTGTTTTTGGGAAATCTACACTAAAATATTTTCTTATATTTTTGTATTGTAAAATGCAGACAAAAAGGAGAAGGTGCATGGAGATACACTGCGGGAAGGGTATATGGAGCTGCTGCTGTGTTTTCCTAATTAGGAAAACATGATTCTAGAATTAGTTAATCCAGTACTGCTGAACGCGGTGGTCCTGTCCTCCTGTGCTCCTCCCACTCCACTTCTGGGGATTCCTGTGCATCAGCCCAGAGCCTCACCTTGATGGGGTGAGTCAGCTTGCTAAATAGCCAGAAACCAAATCCAACCAGAATCAGGGGGAAAAAGGTGTTTTGTGCCTTTTGGGGACCTAAATTAAATCCCCTGGGGGCTAAGTGAGGGCCAGAGGCGGTACAAGGAGGGGGCAGCAGTGCCAGCTGGGGGCTGCCAGCCCCCAGACCTGTTGGGCTGCAGGTGAGACCCCCCTCCTGGGAACCAGTGGGGACTGAACCCATGGGAATTTAAGCACTTGGTGGTGTCGAGCACTCAATGGTACTTAGCAAAAAGCGCCTCCATCGTGTAAAGGACAACGGCGCAAAGCTGCGAGCTGGAGGCAGCCGGGATGCAGTGGATTTTGCGAGCGGGTTTGGATGAGAAAGTCAGCGTGTTTGGGAACTACAAGTGGGAGGCTGTTCCCTGCATGTAGTGCAGGGATGCAGCTATATGAAAGGAGGCATTAATCGGGAGTGTGGCTGCAGCGCCGGTCCAGGAAAGCTGTTTGGTGCTCGCTTACATCCCTGCCATTCCATCAAAGCTCGAGCACTTCACTGAATAAAGGCATATGGGACCAATAAAGCAGATTTAAGGAGATGGAGTCCAGGTAGCAAAAGGGTATAATGGGAAGTGACTTATGGGAAAACGTTGCATTCAAAACTCTTCTGTTGGTTTAGGTGACCCTGTAAATCCAGGCCCTGCTTTTAGTCAATGGGACTACTCATGAGAGCTAAATTGCTTATGTTGCAGGATTGAGTCTACTGAAAGGAAGACTTTTCAAGGAGGTCCAAATAAATGTTGTAACTCATGCTTATAGCGCTCTTGGTTTTTAGCACTAACCCAGTTGTGAACACAGCCAACCAATTTGCCATAATTTGTATATTTGGTTGGCATGTATTTACAGAGGGGAGATCTGGATTTATTTTAAAGAACTACTTTGCCCCTGGTTTCCGTATCCTTACCTTAATCCCTCTCCACAAAAGAAGCTCAAACAAAACCTTCAAAACCTCCCTCCCCCCACTCTAACTGAAAACTTGAAAGCAAACCCTGCACAGTGTACCTTTCATATGCACGTAGGTACCTTGCAGCAAAATGAAAAACAGCAGAAGAGCTTTGCAATAACCATGACGGAGTGGGCAAGGGAAAAACAAAAAGCCTTCAGTAAAATACTGCTTTGTTAGATCTTAATAACAGAAAAAGTCCCTCTAGAAATAAATCCTCAACATGATTCTCATATGAAAGAGAATCCTTCCACGTTGAAACCAAATGTTCCAAAGCTCTGTACTTTGTTTTATTAATGCCCATAATTTATTCTTAGAAAACACCCCTCGCAGGCTGCCAGAGCACTCAGTGTGGTGTACACCATAATAAAAACAACTTAGAAGGCAAAAACGTTAGAACAAAAACAAAACTCTGAAAGCTTTAGTGAATAAAACCATGCAGGGGGGTCTGGAAAAAGGACACAGATGTTGTGAGGAATCAAAAGCAGAAGATAAATTATAAGCAGGAATATAAACCAAGCTTTGCGAACAAACTGGAGTAATTTTAGAAGTCTCAAATAGTTATGTGTAAAATTCAAGTCAGAGATCATTTGTGTAGCCCCAAAACCTTCACTGCACAACGGCTCCTCTCTGCAGCGTCCAAAATCAAACAGGCCAGTTTGCTCTCAGTTTTTTCCCCAGAATTGAGTGCATTTTGATGCAGGAACAGCTGGCACCATGATGGATACCTACTCAGTCTATCGCTCAGAAGGCCCTAATCCACTTTGCAGTTGCGGTTGTAGCTTCCTTTCACAGTGGATTTTCTCTGGTCTTCAGTCAAAATGCTTGGAAATGCAAGGATGAGTTGTTCATTCACTGGAATTAGCTTTTATACCCCAATTGCAGGCAATGAGAATTGAGAAAATTTTTTTTCTTAAAAAAATCAACCAATTTCCCCAACCCCCCAAAGATTGAAATCTCTCCAGATTATAACTTCCTTTTCTGGAAGATGAAAATCCAGGGCTTTATGAAAGTCAGACGCTATAGTAATGGTGGCCAACCTGCTGCTCGTGAATTACAAATGCTGCATGAACAACCCAAGTCATGCCACAGCTGTTGGACCAACAGCTTCTTGCTGGTGGGTGGTTGCCATGCGTCAAAGGCTGGTATTGTCATGTAACCTGCAAATCCAGCTGTGCATCCGAACCCTGTCCTGCAGCAGGACCCCTTGGAAGTCATCACCACCCCGTCCCCTGTGAGCCTTTTCTGGAGTTTCCTGACTTCTCAGTTCTCTAGGGTATTTTGGTTGTATTTGTGGCTGTGTTTGTTACTCTCACATATGGATCAGTGTTATCTGGTGCATTGCTCTTTGGTGAAAAGGCTACAGTTCGTGGGGATTTAGTAGCTATCGTATTGGTTCATCAGGTTTTTTTAAATTTTATCTATATATCCCTTATTCCTAGTAATATATCTCTTCAAACCTTTACAGCTGGCTTTCGACACTGGATTTTCTGTAGCAGGTAAGAGCAGCCTTGAAATTTGTAGTGATCCCTTTTGGGGCATATGTATGCCAAATTTCTTGAAGGATTTTATTAACTTGGTCCCTAGTTGCAATTTGTGAGTTACTGTTTCATTTAAGAAATTTGTACGTTTTGTTCATAATGTGGAATCTGACACACTGTACAAGACTAGGAACTTCAAAATGAGGTAGAGCTGTATCTGTGTTAAATCCAGAGATGTTGTTTGGGATAGGGCACAGGGATTGGCTTAAGGCAAGAAAACCAGTAGGAGAAGAGAAGGATGGGAGGTGTAGAAAGCAGTGTTTTAGTGATATGGAAAGTAGATAAAGGAGTCGTGGTGTCAGCCCTGGAGTGAAGGAGCAGAATCTTGTCTGATGCTGGCAATACGCTGCTCTCCCCTATGGCCCTTTTCTGGCCTTATCCAGGATCTGGCATGCCCTGTGTGATGGCCTGGGTGATAAAACTTTAAGCTATCTGACCAAGTTCATGCTCTCAGAGGAAACCTTCAGCCCATGCAGAGCCTCTTCATGCTGATCAGGGAGAATTGAACTTTAGTTTATGATCTTTACGATTCTTCACATAGCCATGCTTCGTCTCCCCGCACACGTTTACCCACAGCTCCATTATGGCCATTTCTCTTCCATCCCAAGCTCCCTGTGGCAGACACCCTCGAGGAGGTGGATACCGCTGGTGCAGGTTTGTAAAGCTGTGCTGTCTTATAGCTGCTCATAGCTTGGTATACTGTTGTTAACAGAGCTCAAGAAGGGAGGGTCAATCTTTTGACAGGATCTTTAGAAACTCTGGGTCTGATGACTTTTCAAAGTGAAGATAACGTTTTTGCATAAACTGAGGATAAAGGATACCGTAACATCCCGGCTGGTAGGCAAAGTCTAGTGGAAATAAAACAACATTTCATAGCAGGAAAAATGTTGTTGAACAGGAGAAGTGGTAAACCTTTGGAGTTTGAGCAAAACTGTTATCCAGGCCAAATACTGTAAACTAAGGGTTAAGAAAAGGAAAATGTGTCAAAGCAAAACCAGAGATACAAGACCACATCATCCACTCAGACTGCGGAAGGGGTAACTCCAGCCGTGCCTAGAAGGTAGCCGGACAAAGTATGTTTTTTCCATTAGCTCAGCTTGTGCAATTATGCTTGTGCAGAATTACATATTTCTGCACGGTTCTGGCCACAGAAGCCGTTTTTTCATGCTCAGACCTGTTTGCAGGAGGTGAAACTGAGCTGGGACATTGGAGCTGCAGAGAAACTCCTAATGAAGCAAAACTGCATGAGGTTGTACTTTGCAGGGGGTGGATGGTTGGATTAGGCGGTATGTTAAGTAATCCCCCGGGATATTTTTCAACTGTAATTCACGCTCAGTCATCAAATATGGAACAGATTAACAGGAGGAGGGGTTGTATATTTCTTGTAAGTCACAGTCTTCTTTTATTCCTGACTATCTACAGTGCGATTTTTTTTGAAGCACTGTTTTTTATGGTTGATTTTAGTGCTGTACTACCCATGGCATAGTTAACTGCCAGTATGATTTTCTGATGAATTTATTTGCAACAATACTGTTTAAAAATGAATGCAGAAAATGAAGGGATTAAAAGGAGTAATATTGAAAACGTCTTTATTTCTAGCAGGCGGGGGCATCTGTAAACACAGATTTTAAAAACAGGATCTTAATGTTAGCTCTGGCAATCCATATATAGGTGCTCAATGTGTGGCCTGCTTTAAGTATATAGCTACTCCCTCTGATTGCACAAGATTGCACAAGTTCAGATTTCTGATTCTGATGAGGAGAACAGCTGCTTTAAAGCTGAGCCTGTATAATCTTTTCTCCTATGTGGCTACAGAGGTTAGGTGTTACCCACTATCATCTCCTTAAATTCTAAATATTGAAAAAGAAAGAATATTTTTTATTGTTTTCATTAACCTTCCAGTACAGCCTGGCCTGTGCTACGTACAAAAGCATGAAACTATGCCCCTCAGTAAGTCTTCTCCTCAGTGCATTTGTCAAATCAAATTCCTGGATACTGATTTCTGAACCTAGCGTATCTGGAAACTTGTCGTTTTGGTTTTCATTAGACTGGCTGTTTTGCACGATCAAAATAGGACTTTGGTGGATTTTTAATTCCTTATCCAAGACTTGCAATCCACTGTCTGTCCAGTTGACCTGCCCCTTCAAATGGGAAGTAGCTGTCTGCCACACCTGGAAGTTTCCTCAGTGCAGCAGCTATATTCCTGTGCATGTCCAGCCCTGCCCTGATCTGAGCAGCTTGTGCCTCGCTGCTGCCTAAAGCCAAGTCCAGAAAGCAGATCCAACAGCTCACCGGGGTCATAGCTCACCGGGGACAGGGATACACCGCAGGGACAGGATGTTTGATAAAATGCAGCGATGGTCACACCCTTCTTAGGGGTCTACCACTTCAGATGCATATGAGGAAAAAGGATGGTTTGTTTCTTCTTCTTCCATACCTTTTTGCTCCCTTGTGTTAAGATGCTCAGATGTCTTGCTTCTAGACATTGCAGAATATTTTTATTTAAAAAAAATTACTTGTATTTAGTACGTATATAACTAACTGGATTTTTGTCTAAAATTATTTGATCTGACACACAAAAATACTGACATCGTATTTTAATATTTCTAAATCAAACACTTGAAACCTGTCCACTTCTGTGGTCTCTGTGCATTATAACGTACTCCGTGCTGTCTTTCCAACAGCAGTCCTGTTTCATTTACAATACAGGACCCACCAACATACAGGACCCCTATTCAGCAGCTCCTCAAAGCTTTGATTTTATCCTCCTTTTCAACGTTCCTTCTCTTGAAGGACTGATGGTAAGGGAAGGGGCTGTAGGGAGCAGGGAGGATGGACAGGGAGTCCGTGGGGAGATTTCACAGTGGGGTTTGATTTAGTCTTGATTTAGTGGGGATGGGGCAGGATTTCTTTCAGGACAAGGAATCCTCTTCCCCAGCAATGCACAAGCACACGCTTTTTACGGGAGAAATGTGGGCTCTGCATGCAGCTGTGCTGGGGGGCGGGGGTGCGTGTATGATGGACGGACGGACACAACCCCACTCCTGGATCCCGTTGTGACTGTGAGCACCTTTTAAAACCCCTTTCCCTTGAAATAAACCTACAGTGTGACCCATGTCCTGTAAGGGGCTCAAAGACACCCGGAGAAGAGATCTTCAGAGAGCTCAGCTGTTAAGTGTGAGCAAGTAGCGCACAGTGCCGAGCATACACAAAGATCTCTTAAAGATTTATAACTTGGCCAAATCTGGCTGGAATTTGGTAGGGATGGATGAACGTATTCACTTAACAAAGGCCATTCTTCCCTGCCCCCAAAACCCAATCTGTTGCGCTAGGGTATGTAAGCCTGAGATCTGTTTATAGAAAGGACAGAGAATTTTGTTTAACACCAGTATAGCAAAGTATACATCCTTTGTTTTGATCTCAAAAATGTTTGGCATATTTTGCCTTAAATTAAAAATAGATTAAAA
>NW_008824542.1:653680-665534 GCF_000699105.1 Pygoscelis adeliae
GTTAGTTTATCAGAGAAATAAACAGTAAAAATCAAGATCTTACAAAGGTAAATGTTGGTTAACCTTAAAGAGGCACACTGCTATTAACCTTCCCTATAACCTAACAAAGAATCGCTCTGAGGGACCTTCCTTTGATCTGCCATAGCTGCAGTGTTTCCTACGGTATCCCAATGTAAGGATGATAAACTCCATCTTCACCCCCCCACCTCCAGCCTAGCGATAGCGATATTTGAATTTCATGTGTGCTATGTATTGACAGCTTCTATTTTATACCCAGTCAAGTAGGCAGCCTTCAAAATACTTGAAAATCACAGTTACAATAAATGAATTTATAATAAATAAATAAGACACTCCAATCCATTAAAAATCCAAAAGCTCTGCTGCTCTTATCTGGATGCATAAATTTAAACCTATATGCAACTCTAGCAAAGGTGGCCTGAGCTTGGAAGTAGCTCATAGGCTGGCTCTGGACACGGGATTGGAAGTTAGGGTACTCTAGTTTTGTAATTAAATTCCTAAAAGCAGATAAAAGCACTCCAGTTAGTAAAGTCTGGTGAAGGACTTTGAAAAGTGAAGAAAATAATCCTATCCATTACTGAATAGCTCTATTAAATGATCAGAAAGAGCTCGGCACCACCTTGTTATCTGCACATGACCTCTCCTGAGGCATCTGTGGCCAAAAATATAAAAGAAAGGAGAAAAAAGGACAGATTAAGCAAGCGCCTCAGACCGCTGCTTTTGAAAGCAGATCTTCAGGACAGGGACGCTTTCCATAGAGTCATTTCAGGCAAAGGTCACATGTGTGCATATAAAATCATTCCTGAAAGCAGGGCCTTTGTCCCCCAGCTATCTCCCAATAGAACCATTGTCCCGCCAGGGCAGCTGGCACCCTGACTTCAGCCACGCGGCATCGGGATCCCAGGCCCAGGGCAGCCAGGCAGCCCCCCGGGAGCCGGCTCGGGGCCAAGGCAGCCTGCAACCTCCCCGGGCAAGCGCATCTGCCGGCAGCCGCTGCTGGGGCCAGGGCGAAGCAAAGTTTCCACGTCAAACTTCAGTCATGGAGAGAAAAGACCCCCTGGTACGGTAGGAGCATCTTCCTTCCCCTTCCGCCCCATGCATTTTTCTGGCTTGTTAAAGTAGTCTTAAATAAATATAATTACAAGCAAAGTCAGGCTATGAAGTAGCATGAATGTGTTTCTGCCAAGTGCAACTTGGAATGGGATTTGGCGAGTTGGAAGGCCTTTCAATGTGCATTCGGGGGTGATGTTGGAAGTGCTCTAATTCATAAGTAAGGTAGAAACTATTTTTTAATGCACAGAGAAGAAAATGGATTTTAAAAATCATAGTAGATATCTCACAGCTTGTTTTGCCTTCCGAACATGTCTTCTCTCTTAACCTTTTTAATATAAACTGCCTTTCATATATATTGTTACCTTATAGCAATGTTAAAATCGGCATCAAGCACAGACACAAGTGAAGTATCTTGTGTTTTGTTTGTATTTACCTCCTACATTACTAATATTATGCAAGTACATAATTGAGTTTAAAACTCCCACATCACTTGGCTTTTGATTTATATTAAAATTTCCAGTGTCTGGAGCTTCACCGGCAAAGTCCTGGGCTTAAAGGCAATCTGTCTAAATAAGGTTCCTATTACAGGCACCTCTACCTAAGCCTTTTTCTCCAGAGGAAATATATGGATTTCTTTAATCAGGGCAGCAACACCTCAAGGATCTGTAATTTTTTTTTCATAACTCCCTATGCCACAAATGTAAAGTGCTGATTAGAGAGGCAAGTTGATAAGGAGTTAATAAAACAGTGCATGCCTTGTAGTTCCCCTCCGTATGGTTGGACTCATCATGGTTTTGATTACTCTGATTTTGAAGTATTAATCATTGGTCCCTCTTTTGAGTCTCTTTTGCTTCTGATTTGCTTAGATTTAATTGTGATTTGCTTCTAATTACTACTGATCTATGCAAGCTTCCTGTCAGCGTGTGTCAGTGCTGTGCAGGCTGCTCCTTATTGCCACCCCGTCTGTGGTGGTCATGCTGAGCTCTGCAAGTCAAAGCGGGGCTCTGACTTGTCGGATTCAAAAATAGATAATTTCTGTTGCAAAGCAGGCATTCCTCCCTTTGTTTGAAAGACTGCATTACTGGAGCAGCGTCAAGGCTCTGTCTGCAGCTTACATGAGTGCTCCAGCCCTCCCTGCTGGATGTGCGGTGGGGTGGTGGGAAGGTGGGCTGGGGGCTGGCAGAGAGCACCAGCTGTGCCTGGTGGGCAGGGAGAGGGAGCAGGGGGCTGCCTGTACCTAAAAGAAAGAAGAGGCTGACTCTGCCCCGAACAGTGGCTGCCCCCAGGGGACCTGCTGGACCGGTCAGGGGTGGCTACCGGCCATTTTAGAGTAAAATACGGACATTTTTAGATTAAGAAAGAGCTTCTCATAAAGTCCAAGTCTGTAGAAATATTTCCTCCTAGCAGGCCTGTATAGGATGTTAAGAAAACAAAACAGCGCTCCATTTGTGTAGAAATATTTGTTCTACAAAATCTTCCTTTATTTCAGAGGATGTAATATGATGGTTAAACTATGAGTTTAAAGTCACTGCAGCAGGGAGGTTTCCAATTATTCATCAAGGATGCCAGCTGAGTTTGAATGCCAGATAGCTGAAGATATGTTAGCATCATTCTTGAAAGCTGTAGCTGTTAATAACAGCACTTGCATAGCAGCCTTTACTGAAGGATGCCAAATGTAATCCTTCGACATTAGTTGAACTGGAAGTGGAGGTAACAAATATTTCTGAGGGATGAATGAAAGGTGGTGGCATGAGACTGCTCCTGGCAGTGCTGCGGCTAGCACCACCTTGCCCAAATTCCCACGCGCTATTGTAAGTGCTTACTTATGGTGCTTCATCAAATTAATCAGTCACTTATGGAAATGGAGCAAAACCTGTTATTGCTGACACGCCAGTAATACAAACTGGTTTTCATGTGCTTGCAAAGCTGGAGGCATCCTTGACCTCTGCCGCACCTTGCTGGATGGGGCCTTTTGAACCTCCCAGCGCTGCTCTCCCCATGCCGCCCACGCCGGCCCAGCTGGGATGCACCCTCTCTTGGGCTCATCACCGGGTGAAATGACGACTATGTTTGCAGGGTGTTAGACCAAATGATCTCACAGGCTTGCTTTATCTCAAAACCCATGAAACTGTGTGCACTCCACGCATTTAGAGTAAAGGAGAACAGGGTCACTGTCACTTCGGTACACAAATATTCATGGTAAATGGTCTTTTGTCCTAGCAGGCTTCATATTTCAAAGTATTGAAGTGAAGAATTGCTTAGAAGTTCCAGTTGTTAGTGCTGTACATGAAAAATTGGATGAAAAGGGATTAAAAATACAAAATAATAGCAGGTATGCTCAGCTCCTGTCTTCTCGCCCTGAGCCAGGCAGAGCTTTTCTCCTATTGCAGATGGACCTTCCTTACATCTGTAACTAGGAGATAAATTGTGTCCTCAGATGCCGCCTCTTCTAATACAATTCCTGTCTAGCCACTCTCTTTTCATTTCTGTGGGAGACTTCATGCCCTCCTTCCACTCTCTTTATTGTGAAGTACCTCAAAAGTTGCATCTATAAGCTTTCTCCTTTGTTTATGTGATGTCATAGTACCTTGTAGAGATTTTTAATAGGAAGCTGTGGTGGGTTGACCTTGGCTGGCTGCCAGATACAAACCCAGCTGCTCTCTCACTCCCTCTCCTCAACAAGACAGGGGAGACATAAGATGAAAAAGCTCATGGATTGAGGTAAAGACAGGGAGATCACTTACCAATCAACGTCATGGGCAAAACAGACTCAACTTGGGGAAAATTAATTCAATTTATTGCCAATTAAAATAGATTCAGATAGTGAGAAGCAAAGACAAAAATTAAAACAGCACCTTTCTTTCCCCCTTTTCCCAGGCTCAACTTCAGTCCTTCATTGCTGATTCCTCCACCTCCTCCCCACCACCCCAGGTGGCATGGGGGGTGGTGATGAGTCCGTAACAGCCCCTCTCTGTTGCTCCTTCCTCCTCACACGTCTCCCTGCCCCACTGTGGGCCCTCTCCATGGGCCACAGTCCTTCAGGACAAACCCACTTTACTGAGGTATTTTCCAAGGGCTGACCGGGAATCTCTGCTCCGGTGCCTGGAGCACCTCCTTCCCTCCTCCTTCACAACCATGGTGTCTGCAGGGCTGTTTCTCACACTTTTTCCCTCACTCCTCACTACCTGCACAGTGGTTTTTATCCTTTCTTCAATATGTTTTACCAGAGGTGCCACCATCTTGGCTGAGGGGCTCAGCTGTGCCCTGTGGTGTGTCCGTTGGAGCCGGCTGGAACTGGCTGTGTCCAGCACGGGGCAGCCCCGGCCTCTCCTCACAGAGGCCGCCCTGCAGCCCCCACTGCCAGTGCCTGGGCACGGACACCCAGTACAGAAACCTTAAATCTTGACTTCATATCTACAGAAATAATGCACAGTTTTACATTTTTCTGGACTTTCACCCTCTGATTTTCTGTTTCCATGTATTTTTTTGCTATTTAAAGATTTTAACCTGAAAGCCTTCTAGTTTTGGAAGACATTTCTGGCTTTGCTATCACGCACCTCTTCATGAGTTCTTGGGAACTCATCCTTGAACATAACCTTATTTTTTCCTCCCATGTCATCTGGTGTAGAAACTTGCACGTCATTTGTGGAACATGGCCAGAGGCATTCTTGCTGTTCTTCTCCTGAAACCCTCCCTCCCATGGCACCTACCTCCCATCCCCATTACTGCAGTTTCCCATTTTAATCTCTTAACAGCTCTTTATTTCTGGCTGCTTGTTGTTAAAACAGCATGTTCAGCTGAGGTCCTTCCTCTCATCCCTCTGGTGCTCAAAGAACTTGGGATATATGAACTGTCCCAGGTAATACCACTTTGTTCATACAGGCTTTTTGATCTAATGCCAGATTTCAAGCTTCTGGCTTTGTATTGGCATGTGTCAAAATGCAGGCAGCTGTAGGGACAAGGCAGGGTGTGCTTCCTAGGCTGCCGCGTGCACTTAACTAGGACTAACCCATGAGGAGATGTTCCCAGACAGGTCCATATGCTTGTGTTCACACTCAGACTAACCCACCAGGCCATTCTTTTGCCAGACATGGATAATTTGCAAGGGAGAAATGTGTGGACCTGAAGAAAGGATGATTTTACCGCTCTGTCTGTGCTGTAAGCAGAAGTTGTCAGAGTCAGCGCGGGCAGGACACCTCCGAATGGGCTCCACAGGGAATCACTCCAGGTTTTACCGAGAGCCCTGTGCAAACCTGGGACAGGATTTGAAAACTTCCCTCAGCACTTTGCAAAGAGCATAACAAAGCAGAGGGGAGGAATACAGCCTAGGGACACCCCATCCCACACCCTGTGTTTTCAATGACTTGACTCTTGGGGCTCAGCTCTGCAGAATTGCTCCAATCTGCCTTATTTAAGTGCCAGTCCTTGAGGCAGAATGAGATTTTGGTGCAGCAGGAAGCACCAGCACTCTTGACAAATAGCTGTAAATAGGGCAAAGAGAATAAAAATAATCTAAAGATAGAAGTTACTACAGAATATCTACAGATACAGATAGCTATAGAAGTTATTTACAGAATAGTTGCTCACCTATTGCTGTATATTTCCCCTTGCAGAAAAACCTTTTCAGTCGTATTAGTTGTATGTGCCTCGTTCTGTTGATGAATGTGACACCTTGAAGAAGTTTTCTGGCCATGGCAGGAGAACAGGGAATGGGCCAAGGGCTGGTGGGGGTTACTGGAGCTGGGACAGGATGGGGGTGAGGAACCAGTGTTGTGGCAGGAGCAGAGGGACTGGGGGATCAGCCCTGCACCAAATTCAGTGTCAGGGCTACCAAAGCTGGGACAGAGAAACTCTAATTGCAGCTGCAGGGACTGTAACAAATTGCCACCCCTCTGGTTGCCCCAGTCCACAGTTTGGTATGTCAGCATGGCCTCGGACATGAGTGGGGTGGTGGGAAGAGGCCAAAGGCAGCCTGGTCTTCAACTGTATCAGCATCAGTGAAGAATGTTGGGTACAATACTTTCATTTCAAAGATTCCATAGGTTGTATAAAGAGAAAATATGACTTGTTTCAGCCATCTGTGGAGAAAGAAGAGTATGAGCTTGTGGCTGGGGTCTGGTATGTGCAGCAGGTGACCATGGTGGGATCTAGAAGATGGGAACGATGGCTGCTCTGTGCAGCCTGAGTGCATGGCTCAGGCCAGGAGAGTCATTTCTCAAAGGCTCTCTTTGCACCCCCAAAAGGAATTTTGGCTGAGACAACCAAAAACATCCCGTGGATAAAAATATGGCCACTACGAGGGGGTGAGGAGAAATGTCCTGAAGAAACATCACTTTGTAAACAATTAAGTTGCTATCACTTGTAAGTGCTTGCTTGCCTTTCTTTCCATGCTCAGGCTGCACAGCTAAGGTGGCAGTGAAGACAACAGGCAAACCAGAGACAAGGTCACCCCTTCAGGGTAGGACAGAGGGAAGGGATCACTGCTATAAAATTGGGTGAAATTCCCTTGGAGCTGATGGCCCTTCATTCAGGATAAATGTAAGAAGCCCTTAAATGCCTCTTGGATACCCAAAACAATAGGATTCCTTTCCCTGCTCAGGGAAACAGCATTTTTTTGTACATTCTTTGTAAATGACAGGATTGTACTAAAGAATAGCTTGATGCCACAATCTAAGTCCTCTCTTAAAGGAAACAACCTGAAGGGTCTCAATCTCAGCTGGCTGCCGAGTCCAGAAGGATTCATTACTTCGGTTATTTGTGCTTGACCACATAAATTCAATGCATCTAAATAGGCTCTAATTTTTTAATGTCCCTTGATGTATATTGGGCTTGTATGGTACAACTGAAACAGAGCATTAACAATAGACTAGAGATCACAAGGATGGCTTCCTCCCCCCAAACCCCACAACACAGAGAACAAGAAGGAAAGATTCCCTTTTGGAGTCTCCAAAGCTCTCTTCTCCCAATATATTTTGTCTCTTTTTTCACCCCCAACACTAAGATGTCTTTTTCTGCCCTTCCATTGCTCTAACCAGCCAGCCCAGCATTTCCCCACAGATGGTAGGAGATGGCTGTGACAGTCATGGGACATTGGGTGCCCTTCATCTACCATGCTGTCCTGGCAGTTGCTGCTCACAGCATCGGGCCTGGTTTATTTGCTGAAGCTGCCGCCTCTCCAAAAGCCTCCCGCGCCTCTGCCCTGTACCCTCTGTCCTGCAGTCTGACTGCACTTCCACGTGCCCTTATACAATGGGGCTTTGGGGTTGGCTTATTTGTTTTATTTATAATGCGTCAGAGTAGGAAGCAACAAAAGCAGAAGCTTTCCTAGTGTTGTTTTTTTAATCCAATACCTTCCAAAACCATGCTAAATTATCTGCAGAATCAAGCAGATGTTTCAGCAGGCTCAGGCTGCCTACAAGCAGGGGTATGAACATGAGGTTATAGTCCAATACTCATTTTCAAAACAGCTGTCGTGGCTTAAGCTACCGCAGAGGAAGCTTGTATGTGCTCCTGCTCTGTCTCAGTGCAAAGTGAACCTGGTTTGCCCCAGGGGTAGGGATGCTCCTCCTCTGCTGACTTCAGCTGTCACCTGAAGATACTGCTGCTCCCTGCCTGTTTCCATCATCCATCCCAGCTTCTTTACCCAAAGTCTGTTGTTCTGTTGTTGTTTTTTTTAAAGGTGATTTAATCATAGAGTTCCTCAGCACCAGGCTGAAGGAAGATCACCCAAGCAGTGAAACTCCTGTGGTTGGTGCAGTGTGGTGCAGAGGAGGAGGAAAAGCAGCCAGGCTGGGCAACTCCTCACCCAAAAGGATGAAATGTTGAGTTTGCACACCTGAGCAGGGACAGCAGGCACTGGAGGCCTTTCCTTCAGCTGGCAAAGCTATTGCTGGAAAAGGAGGTGTCTCCACTCTCTTCACCAGAGAGGTAGTTTATTCACGTCCTCTTTACGTGGGTTGGATCAGACATTGCCTTCAAAGGTGTTTGGTTGCAGTGTCTTGGAGAAGGGGCAGCAATGGACAGTGAAAGGATGCTAAATTAAATAGCCCCAGCTGTTTTGCAGGCTCTCTGTGGATGCCCAGGAACATCTGTCTCTGCCCTGAGAAACTTCAACAAATATAATTTCAAGCTGACTTTAGTCTCGTCTGCTGTCAAAAAGAGATTTACTGGGGTGGGAGCCTTCTGTGAAGGCTGAGCAAAGCAGAGCTGCTTTTGTTTTACAGCAGTCAGCAATCGTTAAGCCGAGGAATGGATTATTTCTGAAAATTTTGTATTGCTAGATGAAAAAAAAGATGAGTTAGAGAAACAAAACTTAACTCAGTAGGATTATTTGCTTTAAAATATTGAAGAAATCTATTAATATTTAAGTGGCCAGAGTTTTCCTACAGTCTACTTGTTTAATCCATTAAAAAAAAGATTCTTTATTCCTTTCCAAAGTTTTATGCTGAAAAAGTGAAAAAAGTATTTACATCAAAAAAACCCTGATAATCCTTATGCAAACCCATGCTAGACAGAGTTGCATAATTTTTTATTTCTAGCACTTTCCTTCATTTTTTTATATTGCATTTCTGCAGAGCTTGAAATTTATTCAGTAACACATTATAACATGGGTTTAAAAAAAAATCCAGCTATGGATCACATTGTTGTTGAAATGTTGCTTATACTTTCTCACCTGTAGAAAACAGGGAGTACTGTTCCAACAGGAGGTTTTTCCCTTCGTACTTACATTTGCCATCTTTGCACTTGGCTGTAATCAGAAAAAAAAGCTGGCGTTCGACTAAAGTGGTGGTGACACGGTTCAACATAGGAAAATTTGTGATGCTTGGAAAGTAGCCCATCTGTCTGAAATGACCTAAAAAGTAATATGCAATTGTTTTACGCTTTTGTGCTTTGCCATTAAAACAGGCAGCAGCAGATGCACGTTAAGAAATGCGGAGAGCCGAGCGTATGCTGTGGTGACACTCCTCCCTTGGGAGCGGCAGCGAGTCGGGAGGAAGAGAAGAGCTTGTCTGTGCTCTGCCCTCCGCTACCCTGGCCATGGGATGCTGCTTATTTACAGTACCCGGCTTGGGGTTCAGAAGCAGTAGCAGCTTGCAGCTCACTGTATCTCATAGACATGCTGCTTCCAGGGCTGAGGAGCAGAGCAGGGAACTCATCCAACTGCAAAACCCGTCAAAGGAAGGGAATTTTTTAACCTGTTTTGACTTGCAGTGTGACCCTAGGAATGGTTGTTTGGGGTGAGACGGATGGAAGTGATGGCAAGGGCTAGACAGTCTGCCAGGGCTGCTGGTAGACGCTTGGTACCTGGACTCTACCTGCTGGTTTTATTTCCGTTCTGAAGGAAGAGGGCAGAAAATCCAGTTATTTCCAAGTTAATCAAATGCCTCACCCCTCAAAAGCTGGGGATCACTTAAGCTTGTGTAAGTTATAAAGATGTGCCTTTCAACTATGAGATAAATCAGTACCCCCAAAGAGGGGTTGCAGATGGGACTAAGTCTGTGACAATGTTAGCTGTGTCCTCATTTTATGCATTTTTCTTTGAGCAAAAGCCTGTGCAGTTCCTGTTGTATCCTCCTCTACACAAGTGTTCATGGGGCCACTCAGTGAATCAGATCAGGCAGTTTACCCAGCTTTTAATAACTGTTATTTTTCTTTTTCAGAGGATACCTGAAAAAGATGTCCTGATTTATTCAGGATTTTTTTTTTAATAGACGATTTCCTCCTCTTTATACTGGACCGATCGCATTTAGTGGTGCAGTCTTGCAGTCCCTATACAAATAAAATAGGTCCGCACTTGAATTGGACTTGTGTTCATGTGGAGTAGGTTCAAGCCCCAGAAGGCCCACAGCCTTTTTTTTTTTCGTCCTCTCAACTGCAACACTGTCGCAGCCTGTCCTATGTTCATGCATTCATTTATGGTGCCAAAAATAGGAACAGACACCTATAGGTCACCACAACAGCAGCCAGTTCTTCAGTCTTGAGATGCCTCCTTGTGCATAGAAACAGGAGGAAAATGTGCCCACATGAGGGCATGTCCCAGTTTGTTGTGGGGAAGTCCCCTCTTTCCAGCCTGATCCCACTTTGCTTTTTCCCCAGAAGTATCAGTGCTGCAGAGCATGGGCGTCCAAAGCCTCAGCTGCAGGCAAGTTGAGAACAATATTCCTAGTGACATATCTTTTTAAAGTGAAGTCAAATAGGGTTTTGCTATTTAGAAAATACCAGTGGTTTTTTTCAGATTAACAAGAAGAAAAATATTAATTAAAATACTTTTTTTTTGATCCAAGTGCCAAAAACAATTAAAAAAAGAGATTTAAAACAAACAAACAGAAACTCTTGTTTGGCAAAGAAAACAAACTCGAAGTAAACAAAACAATATTAATTATATCCACATTTTACTTGTAGGGAGGAGATTAGCACTTGGAAATTTTTTAATCATAACCAAGCCTTGATCTTGAAAACTGTGCCAAAATAGAGTTTGGGCCGAGGGTAAATATGATTAAGTAGGAGAGATATGTTACAGGTTTATTGTAGAAGTCCCCACAAGAAGTTTTATACCCAGGAAATTCAAAGCTACTATTCTACTGAGAAAGGTTCAAACATGGTAAAGGATGTACATACAAGTTACACAAAGAAACTAGGAACATAATTTGAAGTCTAGAAAACCTGCTTTATTGCACCTTTAAGTATCTTTCCCATCTTTGTTCTGGTTTTTGGGTCATCCCCCCCCCCTCCCCGCTTTTAGCTTTAACTTGTTGTTTCTAAAGGGCTATGGTTTTTGTGGGACAGAATAGGTTGTATCACTTGTAAAATTCCGATAAATTAACTGTGATTGTGTATGACACATACAAGGTACCATGCAAGGCCCTTTAAGCACTCCAGACTACTGTCAGGGGGTAGGTGGGTGATTTTCACACCGCTGAAGCCTACAGCTCTTTTAAAAAGATGGATGTTAAGCTGCTGATGGGCACCTGTGACACCCGTCACCATCTCAAACAGTGGAAAGCAAGGATGAGGACCTGAAGACATATTTAGCCTCGCATGGGTTGCATTAAAAACATATATGGGCTTTTTGGCTCTGTGTTTCACTCATTCATCCCCTCCATGAAGAAGTGATTTTTCATCACAGAGCAGTTTTCATTCTGCAGCATGCTAGACTTTTTATATATGATTATCTTAAGAAATATAGTTCTGAACTCAGTGCATTTTAGTGAAGTACTTGTGCTGCTTCATAATAATAATATTGTCCAGAAACCGAATTGGGAAAATGTTAGTTTCTTTGAAGATGATGAAGGTATATATGTTGGACTAGTGTTAATGCTGTTGCTGTCATGCGTGCAGTTCACAGGGAGAGGTGCAATACCCTGTATTGGAGCGGTTGGTCTATCAGCTGTAGTACTGCTGGGAGGAGAGAGGCGGGCATTCAGGCACACAAAGCTTTCTTCAAATCACTGAAAACTTGTCATCTTTTTTCAGCTAACCTAGCTGCTCTGATAAAAGACATGTCCTCGCTTATAAACCTTGCTTTGCTTGTGTGTGGGCACAAATGGTGATTGCGTGTGTAGGAGGCACTTGAGCTAAGGCCCCTCTACAGGCATCAGAGGCAGCTTCAGGAGCTGCAGTGCTCCTGCCAAATCCACAGCCCTCATTTAGCCACCAAAGCTGCTGTATCTGACGTGGGGTGTGGGAGAATTTATTCCTGTACTTGCATTATGCCCTCCTTTTTTCACCAGGTTACACACCAGGGTTTCAGTCCTTGTCCATGATTCTATGATTCTATGATTCT
>NW_008824542.1:665664-682748 GCF_000699105.1 Pygoscelis adeliae
AGATGAGGCGCTTAGGGACATGGTTTAGTGGGCATGGTGTTGTTGGGTTGATGGTTGGACTCGATGATCTTGGAGGTCTCTTCCAACCTTTAATGATTCTATGATTCTATGATTCTATGATTCAGTCCTTGTCCCAGTGAGTATGTAAGCGTTTTGTATGAGTAAAGCAGAGAGACTGGCACTCAGGTCCTCCTTTGGCCAGCAGTTCCTCTTCTCTCTCTGGGTAAGCAGAGCATGTAGGCTCAGTTTCAGACAGGTGTGCACCCAATACACCTGTGTTAGGTGCAGGACATGGTTTGGTAGCTGTCCTGGGAGGGCGCTTATGGGAGGGTGAGATGAAGAGGAATGCAACGTGCTTTGCTGGTCGTCCTCGGTGAGATTCAGGCCGGATTCAGATGCTCAGCTCCCAGCCCTGTGAACCCTACAGGCGTTATGTAGGGTGCTCAGAAATGTTGATGGGCGTATAGGTGCCTAAGGCACCTGGTACCTCAGGGGTTGGGCTGCAACAAACTGCAGTTTTAAAGACTTTAATTTGTCCATGATCATCCCTGAGGGTCTGGCACCCTTTTATGGAGCTTTCTGGTCGAGAAAGTTGTCCTCAGGACGCTCCTCTGGTGCACCAGGCACTATGGTTTGCATACCTCTCCCCTCAGGGTGGTGATGAGCAGACAGATAATTGGTGGCTGTTCCTCAAGCTGCAAGGTGCTGTCAGGTGGTGCTCTGAGGTACTGAGGTGAAGAGGGTGTACTTTCATGAGCACAGCCTGGTCTGTGGGTCTTCCCAGTCTTATGGGGTAGCAGTGGGCATGGTGGTGCAGCTCCTCGGCAGTCAGTCCTGTGCCCTCTGCCAGGGAAATCGCCTCCTCAACAAAATGCAGCTTTTACATGTGTAAGAAAAAAGATACTTGCAGAAGCTTCTGCAACTCTCACACATATCCTAAAGCCAAGGAAGGGACGGTCTGACCCTTGTCTCTGCTAATAACTTCTTTTCCTCTATACCCTGCCTGCCCCCTTAACGAATCCATGTGAACATCTGTGTCCTCTCCTACCCTTTATGATCAGATTGTAATTTTTTGTTTCCCAGCTAGCTTGCCAGCCATTTGAAATCTATCACTTGCTGGAGAGTTTTGCCTCTACCAGGTAAAGAGAAATTCTCAGTGACCCTATTTTTGGGGCTTCAGTGGTATTCTTACAAGCTGAGTAGGTACAGGTCCCTCGTCCTTCAGCAGCTCTTGTGTATTTTTTCCTGCATACCCAGGCTGTGCAATCATGTTTCTGGGCTCCTGTGTGTAGCTGTAGCCTGGATCCTGGGCTGAACTCAGCTGAGGGACTGCTCATCGCAGGTCATCACCCTCCTGCACTGACTCTTACTCCTCTCGCCTCTTCTTGCCATCAGACGGCTGACCCCGGCTGGCTTTGCTGTCCTTTTACTGTCCCTGCCCTCACACACTTGCCTTCCCTTCCTTCTCTGTCTTGTTTATCAGTTACTGCACTGGCTTAGTGCCAAAGATATTTGGTTTTGATCTATAAAGTCCTACAAAAATATGGTTTGAAGTCCTTTATACACAGGAATCAGCTCTTCTTGTTACGTCGTGCCTCTTTGGTTTTGCTAAAAAGCCTCAGGGTGTTTTCAGCGAGGTACCCACATGTACCCATGTTCACTTCGGCTGCTGGAAGCTTACTTGGTTTCACAGTGCTTGTATCTGAGGAGACTCAGTGTGGACACTGCTTGAATTTCTGTAGTTTATCAAAAGGTTTTGTTCTTTGAAATTGCTATGTCATGTATCTGACTAACTTTTTCTTGGCCACAACTATATGCGGAAGCTGTGTTTGGGGGGGTGAGAGCTCTGGGACAATTTGAAGAAGTCCTTCACCTTTCTGCCTTTCATGCTGCTGTCAAGCATACTGGAAGCTTTCACCCTGCCCCGCTGGTCACCCGGTGTGGCTGCACCCAGCAGTGCAAAGTGGAGATGAGTAGCTAAAAAGGCTCATTTCTCTAGAGCCCACTCCATTCCCGACCTCTGACTCAGCCAACATACTTGATTTCTCTGCATTTTCTTTTCTCATTAAAAAAACTGCTCAAGAAAAATCAATTTTATATAAGACTGTAAACATTGCCTTTCTTACATTAACACTGTGCAATAGCAGAACAAGAATGCTTGTAACTGTGGAAATGTTACAATATGAACTTCTCATTTAAAGTGTCACCTAGTGGCTGGTTGGATGTTTTGCATCCTGAGTTAAATAATGATCGGTATGATCATATAAGCCATAAAAGCCAAAGGCCAATTCTTAGGCACAATAATTGGTGAAGAGGCATTTCATATTCTGTTGATCTTGTTAGAATTCCTTTTTAAGGAATTTAAGCCCTAAAACTTGCACTGAACCACTGCATTCTTGGGCCAGGAATACATTATTTCAGCTTTAGTCTTCCCTATTCTGATGAGTAAAATGGCAATTAATTGCTAAAAAAGTTAATTGCCAGTGATCCCAGCAGTGAAATTTTGCCTGAACAAAATCATTAGACCTTGTTCATGCTAATAAGTTCCTTGTGCATCTGTAGGGTGCCTTCAGGCAGAATCCTTGTGACAAAAAGATAATTGTGCATCTGAGTACGCGGTCAGTTCAGAGCTACTGGAAAATGCGTCTTACATAACACATATGAAAAAGATTAGCAGTTTCAGAGTCGTCGTCATCTATAATTCTAAAGGATATTACAAAGGAGGTTAATTAATATAATATACTTCTAGCATGGACCAGGAAACATAAAAAGAACTCCTCCATTTATGTGAAATCGTGCAGTTTACAAGCTCCAGAGAGGTTATATGAATGGAAAAATGAAATATGTCTTTTCAGATCAGTAGAAGTCATCCACGATGCTGTATTTTTTTGTTTTGTTTCTTGCTTTATTTTTCTGGATGGCCATTTTAAACTTATGTAGGAACTTTCTTGCAAAAGAACTGAGCACCTGTGTGTTAGGAAGATATGCAGGAACACCAAAGGCTCAGCATCTCTGAAAACGAGGCTGGATGTATTGGCTTGGGCACTCAAAATTGGCCACCAGATTTGAAAATTCAGTTGTGTTTTGCCTGGGTCACTTGGTGACCAGAGGTTCCCAAACTGGAGGGGAGCTTGGGGCTGCCGATTCCCATGTTTTGCCCATGAAATCCTGGACTTCATTAGCTGAGATAGATAGGCAACACTGTTGAGTGATTTTTATTTGTGACACCTTTGGTTTCCCTCCTGGTGCTGTCAGACACTGCTGTACTTTTACCTAGTGCTTGGGGTTGAAGTTGTTTAACCACAGGATATATCAGAGGCTAAGGGTGAAGAATTTTATAGGAACAGCTAGTAAAAATTTTGATGATTATTTTTCTCTAGACCTCTGGGTACAGTTTTTTTTGCTAGAAAAATATTGCCTATTGCAACCTATTTCATTTTCAACCCAGCTAGTGATGAAGTGAACATTAGAAGATGGGTCTTGACTTCACAGCCCTGGTCTGTGCAAGGGAGAGGAATGCGATGTCCTGGTGTAGCCAAGATGTGGGTCTCCTCAGGCTAATTACATTTCCCTGAGGCTTGCAGTGCAAAGATGCAGCTGCACAGTGGAGCCACTTTTGGATAAGAAACTGCACAAAAAAGGATCAGCTCCTAGTAAAGGCTGGCAGGCTGGTAAGATGTGGGTAGCAGAGAGGAGGGCTTTTTAGCCACTGCCCTGTAGATCTACATGGTGGGGAAGAACAGATATTGCAGCAGGTAAAAGGTACCTCTAAACAAAGCTCAAAATTGTACGTGTTTAACATTGCAAGACAGTTTAAAGAAAATTGTACTGTGTTTCTTAATGCCAGTATAGAATATGGAACAGGTCCCAAGGGAAGCTCAGTCCATCTAAGGGCTTATGAACCTTGACTCTGTCCCTTTAAATGTAATTGTTAGTAAACACTTTAATGAAAGAAGCTTTCATCAGAGAAAAATGTGGCAAACTACACTGGTAAATAATTTGCCTTGGCAAATAATATTTAAGCCACCGATTTGAACCGTAATTCTGCTCAGCATTATCATTTGCTTTGTAAATAGAAGCGCTTATCCAAACAGCCGAGCTCTCTGTTGTTGATGAAAATGTGAAAATGTGGGGCAGAGGGAATGTGTCACTTCCCTTCCTTTCTGGAAGTCTGTGGTTTCCAGCTATTCAGATAAAACTGCTTGCGTTTCCATCGATCGGAGCCTTGCATCGCCACAGCAGCGTGGGAGAACAGCATTGAAAAATACCACACCACCACCACCCCCCCGCTCTGAAGGTGTCCCCCATTTTGGGGGGACTCTGCTCCGTGACCCAGTTAGAAACTTCAGGAGCACCCTTGGAAAATGAGACGGGCACCCAAGCCCTCAAAACCCACCCGGCCATCGCAAGGTCGGCAGCTGTGGCTGCGTGCTCACCCCATGCGCTGAGCCCACCATGCTGCAATGCCTGCAACGTTGGGTGACATTTGAGGGTGGCATCAGGATATTTTCATTTCGCAGCCCCGAGTGAGCTCCCCCCCTTCTTCTTCTCGGAGCCAGATGGAGACGCATTTGGTTTCTCTTTTAACCATGTTACTTTTGCGAGGAGAATAAAATGAGCAGGAACAGCTATTGGCCGCAGCAATATAAGAAAGCCCTGCTTTGCCAGAGGAAACCACATAAAAGCGTGCGTGTGTGTGTTTGGGGGGAGGGCGCAGCGAGGGATGATGCCTGGAGCTTCTTGCACTCAGAGCTGCGATTTGTGAGTGAAACATGATGAAATCACCCCCTGGACAAATCACACGAGCCTGTCAACCTCACCAGGTGGGATTACTTGTAGCTAATAGCCCGAACTCCCAGAGCAAACAGAGCTCTGCGCTCACTATAAAGAAAAGGCGACGGTGCTGCGCAGGCTTTTCAAGAATTCTCTAGTATGGCTAAGAAGGGCTGCGTCCACTCGCACCAGGTAGGGGAGGAGAGGAGTGTGTTTGCTTTTAGAGGAGGAGTAGCCCGTCTCTCCTGAATAAGTTCCTACAAAAAGGAGCGTTTCAGCTTCGGAAAGAGATGTTTTATTCATAAACCCCTTCTGGTTTGTGTTACTCTCCAACGGTGACGCTGTCAGCTGCTGCTCCAGTGATGGGAACTGCAGTGCTGGGGAGCTCAAATGTACAGAGGATCATCTCTGCCCCTTTAATCGTAATGCTCTTAGCTCCAAAGTCCTGCTTTTTGCACAGTTTGCTCACTTTGCTGTTTTACTTTTGCAGGTTATATCTTTATTTGCTTTTGCCTTTGGAGTAAATGTCTGCATGGGATTTACAACAAATCGATTTAGGAGATCTGAAGAATGGGATGAGGGCCCGGTCTCAGGTACAGTAACGGACATAAATTGTACATTGCAATACCCTTATGTTATATACTGTGGTTAGAAACCACTCCTACTGCGAAACAGTAGTTTGCTTGTTCCTTTTCCCTCTAGGATATAGAGAAGAATAAATAACTTGCTGAGCCTGAGTCAGTTGACCTTTGGGACTCACCTATAGGTCTCCTATTTACTTAAACTTTTGCTCTGTGTGCATGTGACTATGGAAAATCTAGCTTATTTTAGGACTGAGCACTGTCAGTCTCTCAGAGACCAGTCTCATCAGCTCCTACGTAGCGTTTGCCATGTTTTGTGCTCCGCACAGTTTCCTTCTAGAGCTAAGAGAAACACCCCGATGGGTTTAAGGGTGCTGGTTTTGTTTTGGTAGCTATTGAAGCGGTTTCTAGAAACTTGATTAATGCTTTCAAGAGGCACTGGTGAGAAAGCTTTTGGGATTTCTGTGGCTCCTGAGGTCATGCTGGTTTGTGAACAGTAGACGGCAGACATCTGACAGTGAAGAGGGCCGGGGAGAGGAGAGCAGGTGTTTGTGTCCCGGGTGGACGCAGATGTGCTGTCACCGGGTTGTCTGTTTTTCTTTCGCCTCCTACTTTTTTCTTTGGAGGAAAGCAAGAACATGCCACAGAAGGGACTGTTGTTTGTGTTCTGGGGCAGTATAGGGTTTTGTGAGCTCAGGCATAGTCCAAGTGGAAAAATATATAAAATGGAAAACTAGTCTTTTTTTCTTTAAAAAAAAAAAAAAAAGTAGGCTTGACTTGTGTCTCTGTTCCTTCCTTTGGCAGGAGAAGGGAAACCTGTGGTCGTTGACTTAGAGCTGGTTAATACAACTGAAGTGAAAGGGCTTCATTTGCAATGCCCATCTGTAATGATAGCTTGTGATTTTAATTATAAAATTGTTTACCGTGGCCTGAGTTTGTTGTGTTCCTGGTAATGAATCTGTGTCCCTCTCTCCCCTGTCTTTCACAGGAATTGGTGTCTAATCACAGCCACAATCAGGGCTGCTGATCACTGAGCAGAGGCATTTTAGGTAACCAAAAGGATAGTGGCTGTTGCTTTTGATCTTTATATAACAGTAAAAAAAAATTTACTTGAAAAACAAATTTATTTCTATTTTTATCTTCTAGTACGTTAACTGTAGAGCAGTTGCGTAGTGTGTGTAATAGTGGTGTGAAAGATTTGCATTTCATGTCTTCAACACCTGACTGCCAGTTGCTTTGCTTTAGCTGGTGACCATCGAGGCTTTAGGGCAGGGCTCCTCAGTTGATTTTCACTGAAGTCCCAAAGGTCTGATATTGGGGACCCATTGCAACTCATCAGTGCCAACTCTGCTGAGCCAAGCAGCACTGTTCAACACCACCAGGGCTGGGATTAGTAGCTGCAGGCTGTTTCCAATAGCAGGAGGTTTAGCTCAGCATTCCAGGAAAATAGGAAAGAAATACAGGATCTCTTGCAAGAGAGCAGGAGATGGGGTACTTTTGGCAGCCTACTGAGAATTTGCTTACAGGTGGGATTGGACCCGCACCTGGCATTTAAGTAGTCCAGTCCAGGGTGCAACAATGAGAGACAGAAAAGTAACAGAGGGTTTTGTCCCTTCTGTGTTTACGCAGCTTGGTTACTTTCATTGCAGTAAAAAAAAAAAAGGATGTGATAGCAAAGAGTAAAGTATTGTAGTCACATCTGTCTAAAGGAGAAAGTAAAAGGTTACACTGGAGAGGTGCTTTTCTTTATTTAAAGTTGAAGCACTGTGATGAAAGAACCTATTTAGGCTCTTGTGGTTGCATGACTTCCAGTTGTACTACTTCAGAAGCCCAGTGCAATGAAATATCCAGAATAAAAGATTGTTATAAATTCTTTTTCAACTCCACTCTGCTTTGGCTTATTTATTTCCAAGTTTCTTAGTGTTTACAGTTAATTATTTTGGTTTGACAAAACACTGTCTCTTTACCAACCATTACTGTATATGACCAGTTTGTTAATTTATCCAGGGTTATGCCATGATTGTAAGCAAATTTCAGTTTTCATCTAGCATTGAACTCATCTACAAGTCCAAAACAACAGCGTTTTCTTTCCTAGTCCCTTATAAATGCATGTCAAAGAAGTACCATAATGCCTAACCCCCCCCTTGTTCTTTTTTTACAGTGTACAGATATATATG
The DNA here is from genome assembly GCF_000699105.1 of Pygoscelis adeliae. Lineage (NCBI taxonomy): Eukaryota > Metazoa > Chordata > Aves > Sphenisciformes > Spheniscidae > Pygoscelis > Pygoscelis adeliae. The sequence continues at coordinate 673,196 of NW_008824542.1, forward strand.
CCTTTATACATTTGATATGTTTAATATTTGTACCCAACAAATTATTTCATTGAAATAATTTTTTGACTTAAAATTTCTAAAAGACATTAGAGAAGCAAGGCTCCCATTTTTTTCATAACTTTGCCTTTGTAAGTTATTTGCTTTATGAGCTTTCTAGACATCTTTGTAAGCACTTTCAGGGAAAATGGCCTTAGTCTCTTGAAGCATGTTCCTTGGTCATGATAGGATGATATCTTAAATTTTGGAAGGAGAAACACTGAAGTTTTTCTGTCCCTCCTCACTGGATTTTTTTAAGTATGTCATTAAAAATGGAGTCTCATTTTTCTTGTATTAGAACAGTTAGGAGGTATTTTTTACTTTATGTGACTTTTCATTGAGATTTTACTCATTGCAATGAGTAATCATTGCATCATTCTGCAAGATGAAATGCAAGTTCATAATATGAATATTATCTAGCACAACTGCTGTTCCAGATGTTTTGTATAGGTATTTGGTTGATCCATATAGGTTCCATATAGGATCCATAGGATCCAAAATGGCAAATTCTTACCAGGTTGTCTCCTTCTTGTAATGACTGTGTAAGCATGTCTATATTGCGTAGTCCTATGATTGAAATACTGCTGGAAGGAAATAGATTTGATTTATTTTAAAATATTGTAATCAGATAGAATCAGAGCAAGTAGTTTTATACGGCACTTTCCAAGGTAAATATATTTACAATGGAAATGTAATAACCTCCATGGAGTGAATCAGGAAGGCACTACTGCCCTATGTAACTTCTCTCTCTAACCTATGACATAAGAGACAATCCTTAGATAGTTGTTTTGAGCTTAGTTGGCCAAAAAAAGAATGTATGGAAAAAGATGTGAAAAGCTTTATGTATAAAATAAGGAGGGGAAGATCTTTATGTTGAGGTCCCTCTGCCTGCTGTGTGGTCTGATTGCAGGAGCTATGGAGGCATGCAGGAATTTTAAAAAGGATTTTGAAATTGTGTAAGTAAGTTTGTTCTGTTACAGGGGTTTCTGTTAATTTGAAAATGCTCACCAGGGATGGAGCTCCTGATGATGTATTTTCAAACTATTCTGCATGCACCAGTACCCATGCCATGGCATTGTGCACGACCTAAAAATCATGGTCTGGCTGCAAAGGCAAGGTCAAGCGTGATAAACAAAGGAACGATCTAAATGTATTCAGAGATCAGAGGAATTAAACCAAGTCCTCTTTTGTGTTGCTATATGGAAAGTGTCCTACATTGACTCAGGAGGTGTGACTTGAATTTGCTAAGTAATTTGGGATAATTTGTCACATCAGTAATAAAGCGGTTCTCAACAGATGCGAAAAAATAACAGACAAGGCAGCTGGGCTAAACCTTTCTTACGTGAAATGGAAACCCTACTTGCCGTTATAGAAGATGGAGCTAGAGGGGATCTTGAACAGCTGTGTAGACCTTCTCTATATCCCAAGACATTGTCAGTTATTACTGAAGTGCTCCTGACAGATCTTGGTCTAACCTGTTCTTCAAAATCTCCAAGATCAGAGATTGCACAGCCTCCGTGGGCAATTTGTTCCAGTGGTTTCCTGATAAATGAGCTGCTCTTTACAACAGCTAGACATTCCTTGAGCTGCAGTTGACTCTGTCCCTTATGTAATCCGCAGCAGATTTACACCTTCTCTTTCCTAAATGCATGTTGACATGTCTTTTTTTTGACCTTCTGAGATGATCTCCCTCTCTTCCATTTGAAATGAAGAGGGCAATGCCGGTGTAAGGGATATATAGTGTATGCTGGTATGTAACACCTTTGAGTCCGTAATACCTTTGATTTGCAGCTTACTGGATCCGTGATTATGTATTACCTAGCTTCCAAAAAGGAAAGTAGTAGAAGAGGTTAAATAACATGGAAATACTCTTTAGTTACAGATTTTCAGAAGCATTTGGCAGGAAGCAGCTGTCATTAAGAATAAGGAACAAGACTTCATATCTCTGAAAATCTGAGTGTTAGCATGCTTTGAAACAATTCTCATGTGATTAATTTCTAACATAGTTTTGTGGCCTATTTATGTGAGCAAAGAAAATACTGATCTGTGTGTTGCCAGCATAGATACATGACCTTTAGCTCCTTGGGACTCCAGATGGCCAAAATATTGATGGCTCATTACAAACATGCTTGCAGGGTATGTACCTACAGAGTGAAACTTCACTGTGCGTATGATGTTACTTGCTCTGATCATTACTGACCTGATTGAAAAAACCACAAAAGCAGAGGGGAGACATAGTTGTCTACTACTACCTTTTCCAGCAGTCATATGAATGTGCCTTGCACTGCCGTGATCCATGACTGCAACCATGGTAGGTTTGGTTTTCTTACCCATTATCTTGCTGTAGGGTTGATTTGCTGCCAGGTTTGCTCCCTGAAGTGGTTTATGCTGATGTCCAACCAGTGCCAGTGCCACTCCAAGGGAAGCGGTGGAGCAGTAGTGCTGGGGATTGGAGCTGGTGGGACATCAGCTACTACAATGTCACCTCCAAACTCCCCCTTTATCTTCTTTTCCATTCGTTCTCACACGGTGTTGGGATGATGCCATCTTGTTTGGGAACAGAGTTTCCCTCAGTTTATGTGGAGACTAAACTTGGAACTATGTAAAAGAGTAGGGGAAATATCTGTAAGAAAAGATCAGAGCAACTGTTTCCCAAAAGTGCCATTGCATCAGTCCTCTTAAAAATCATACTGCTAATCATGGTGAGGTTTGCCAAAACCAAAACCAAACCGTGGTCTTGAAGAAAACAAACCCCAAAACAATTTCAAAGACTTAATTTTAATAGGTCTCTCAAGGAACAGAAGGCATTGCGAAATTTTCCTTGGAACACCTCTGTTTTTAAAGAATAACATACATTTGTTATTTTATTTCATAAAATACAATTAACCCTGGAGAGTAGCACACAATTTTCCTGCTTCATATAAGCTGCTATGTAGGATTCTTTTATAGGAAAAACATACAAAATTTATGAAATATATAAAATGTATAAAATACTAAGTTTTGAGAAAAGAGCAGGGAAGTACATATCAGCTTTGACAGTAAGGGCCCTTACTAATAAATAGATTATTGAAGTCTAATACCTTATTCATGGTTTTCGGACTGGCAGTCCTGCATTTATATTTGAACACATCAAATATATTGATTTCTTACATATTTTTGTATTTTATTAAGTTTTTATAATTTAATGCTCTGCAGAAGCCCACCAAAAAGCCTTGCTTTGTCTCTCTAATTTATAGAGCATCTTACAGTTTTCTTTCACGCTGGACATTGATTTGGCGCCTTCCAGTATAGCAGACCAAATCCTGCTGACTGCATGTAGATTAATCGCAGCCCTTTCCTATGCAAACTGCCCAGCCAGCCATGAAAATGTCACTTGGTTTCTGAAAACAAAGGTCTGCTTCTGAGGAATAGCTGCAGCTCCTGGAATGGGGCCTTGGAGACTTCAATACATTTCTGCTAATGATCTCTTGATTGTTACAGAGGTAAAGCCAGGGCTGTTTCTTTGCAGGACATTATCACAGCACGCTGCTTCCTCCCCGCCACCCCCCCCCTTTTTTTCCCCTTCCCCAAAAAGAGCAACCTTTCTGGAATTTGTTCTTTTGTTTGTTTGTTTTTGTTTCTACAAGCAGCCCTTCTCCCCTCCCTGCTCCCTTCCCCATAGCAGGCAGCCGAGGTTTTGCTCATCCGAGTGGCTCTGGGCTGAGCCGCCCGTCCCACCGCTGCCGGCCTGACAGATGTTGCCCTGTTTCTTGTTCCACACAGTCCTGTCAGATTCCCCCTGGATCAGTACCTCTGGCTCCTGCAAAAACAGATGCTTTGAACTTCAAGAGGCAGAGCCTCCTGGCTGCCGCTGTGACAACCTGTGCAAGAGCTACAACAGCTGCTGCTTCGACTTTGATGAGCTGTGCTTAAAGACAGGTACGATGGGTCTCCTGTCCTGCACCACCGGCTGCTGCTGATGCCTGCCTTATGCCAGCCGTCGGAACCTACCACGATAAACCAGAGCTCCCTGCCATAACCTGCATCTCCTCCGCACCTCACCTTGTGAGGCAGGCTCGGCTCAGCCCAAAATGCAGCCCATGTTTCCTTGCAAGGAGCAGTAGGGATGCACACCTATCGCTCCTCACTGCTGTGCTTTGGCCATGGTTTCCAGGGCAGAAAAAGCAGGGTACTAGTCATACTACATGAAAAGTAGATCTTGTGATACTCAATTAAAAGCAATAATCAGCCTTCAGGCACCAGTCTGACCTTCAGATTACAATGAAAAGAGCCATGGTAAAGGCTGGAGGTTGCTCGTTCTGTGTCAGCCATCCTTTTTTCTCCTAAGTGAAACTTAATATTGGAGCAATTCATGCTTGCTTGTGGACTGTGTGTTATGGTTACTTGTGAAGGCACTTCTGAAGCTGGGAGCATTGAAGCGGCGCAGGTCCTCTTGGAGCGAGCTGCAGGTGACAGGCTGGGCTTGTTACCCTTGCCCCAGACTCCGATTTCCAGATGTCAGGATGCGTATAACACACTGGTAAAAACGTTTGACTTCAATATATAGGACCCTGGGGGATGGAAATACAGCACTAAGTTCATTTCCTTTTTGTTTTTTTCATGAGTCACAGGCAAGGAAAACTTCAAAGAGGGCCATGAGTTATGTTTTACTTCTTAGCGTAGTGCATTTAAATTATTACTTGTACCCATCTTCTTGAGTGTTTGCACAGTGGTTAGAGTTGACACAGGTGCCTTCTACTTTTGCCATTAAACATTTTCTTGCTTTATCAAAGAATTACATTTACTAAGCAGCCCGAAGAGAAGTCTAAAGATTAAAAATATCATTGCCCATGGATGTGCCATGCTTGAGCGTCCTGACTTCCTCAGTTCTGTTTATAATGATATCATTTTAATAGCTTGGTACCAAAAAATGGTGAGCTAATCTGGTATGAAAAACTACTTTGGTTCCAGGCAAAAAAACTTCTGAATTTTAGGCAGACGTTGTTTTGCCCCTGGTGTAAAATGACTGCAGAATGAGAGGCTCTTTTTGGAGACTTTCAGCACAATACAAGATGTTTGCTACCAAAGGGCAGATTTTCAGTTCCTGTCTGCAGCGCACCACGTCCACATATGTGTATGGATACCTGCATAGCCCTTGGGACGGTTGTGTGAATTGTCATATACTCCCATAGGCATTTATTAAGGCAATTATCACAGGTACAATCTGTAAATATTACTTTTTTCTAGAAAAAAGCCCCAAATGAAGGAGAAAAGGGGGTAAAAGACATTGCTCTTATGTGGTGTTTTTTTTACTGGGTGCATGTTGTCTAAAGTGATTTTTAAAGTTTCTTGTTGGTTGGGCCAGGATGTGGAAAACCATATGCTTACATCCTTAGGCCCTATTCCAAAGTGTAGCAATGTACTGCCCTTGAGAGAACACCCTAATTTAGACAGGCCCTTAGATCCTAACTTCATTCACAAGATGAGAAGAGCTGGAGTGTTTTGCGGCAGCCGTGCCATGCTTTTCCTTCAAGAGCAGCTCTTTGTTCTCATAACTTTGCAGTTGGTGCTGAATCTCCCCCTGTGGGTGAGGAATTTATGGAAGTAAAGCATCAATCTGTATTTACATAGTCTCTTTTCAGCTTTCTCTTATTTCCCATGGCTTGAACTGGGGACTTGAACATTTGGGAGAAAAAGAATGGATTACCCAAGAAACACCAGAATTCTTAGTTTGTGCTCCAGGCCCCACCATTTATCTTTCAAGATCCTTTCTTGTCTTCTCCTTTCCACACTTTTTCTGGCATTCAGGTTGTGCAAAGCCTGGAGTACAACACCTGAGGGTAGCAGAAGCACTTGTGTGTAGGTGGAGGAGCCCTCCTGCACCTGCAGGACACAAGGGTCCTTTTTGTTTCTGGTTGACATGCCTACTTCAGAGGTCTTGAAATCACTAAAATAGGGCCATAAACTTTACATCCAACTTTAACGACTAGAGTGTTGTCATTATGGCTTGAGCGAGTACTTTTTGTTTTGATTATAATCTCTCATTCTTCCTTACCTTGTGAATATTTTAGCTCGGGGCTGGGAATGTACCAAAGATCGCTGTGGAGAAACCAGGAATGATGACAATGCTTGTCACTGCTCTGAAGACTGCTTAAGTAGAGGAGATTGTTGTACTAATTACCAAGTCATTTGCAAAGGTACGACTTTCTACCTCTTATCTTTCCAAACCTGATAGAAGACAGCCCTGTGGGTATAGAATTTTCTTCTAAAGAAGGAACCCTCTCCTTGTTTAGTTCTAATTTTTGGGAGAAGGGGAGAAGAATGGGGAATTGCATTTGTAATTTTTTGGGCACTAGCAGAGGTGAATACTTCTAATTTGTTGATAGTAGAAGGACGTTGTCTTTGCATGTAGAGATACTGATAGAAAGAGAAGAGGTGTGGCTGGATGAAGAGTTTAAAGCAAAACACAAAAGTGTTCAGATGCATTTGTCTGCATCACAGGGAAAGCAGGGATATCTGATGGTCTCAGAAGGAATGGAGCATTCCTAGATATGTTATCTCCATCTCAAAGACCTCTCCCCACCCTCACCACAAAAGCTCCTGATCAAACTACTTGGCCTAACACCTGTAGGCTTTGTTTCTTGTGGGAGAGGGGTTGGGAGAATACAAGGGCTGTATTTTGCGGATGGGTGGCACGGGCTTCAGGTGACACATTGGGGATGACCATGCCACCTTCTAGACACACCATGGCTGCAGTATGGCCTGCACTGGTTGGTGGGTAGATGGGCTGTGGAGGCTTAATTTTCATCCTCTACCCTGATCTCTTGGAGCATGTCCTACCTTGTGTAATTCTTCCGTTTGGAGCAGGTCTTCTGATCCTTGGTAATGAGCTTTACATATTCTCACTTTTGCATCTCAGCTAGTTCTTAGTTTTTTCATTCATTAACTTTACTGGTGGAAGAGTTACAGTTTGAAATTTGTTCTTCCACAACATTTTGGCCAACTGCATATGTTCAGAAAATGATAATAGTCCAGATCCATACTTTCTTTACTTCTTTACTTGGGTTCTGCTGTTGGGAATCCAAATGAAATATGTATCTTCCAGCAAGTCCCCACAGATTACGTTCTTCCCCTTCCCGAAGAAACCCAAGGCTGAGACCACTTAAATACTGGTGTAGTTTTCAGTTCCTGCCTTTTTTGTGAGCTCCCTTTTACAAGGGTCAAGACAGAGGAGTTACATGTCTTCAGCTTTAATGTACATAATCTTTGTTTCATTGGCTAATAACAAACGATCTCAATGACCCTGGCACTCTGACAGGAGTAAGCCTTATGTGAGAACAGTGTTTCCTCTTTATTCGTGCCTTTGCCTATATGAGGATAGTGTGTTGGGTTTTTTTTTTTCCTTGGAAATTGTCCCTCCACCTCCTGTCATGGTCAGTTGGAATTGCTGCAGGACACATTTCCTGCAGATCTTTTCTATGGTGCTTTTTGTTTTGTTCTTTTAATTGAACTGCAGTTCCTTTAATAGTGCCAGGTTCAGGAAGCGAGCCTCATTAGCTAATAATTTGTTTTTCAATTGACCTGTGAAAGTGCAAGTCATGAGCCACTTTATAGTCAGCATTCAGCAGTGAAAACCTTAAGAAAATAGTTGATTACATAAAGTAATTTTAACTAATCTAGCTCTGAAAGACTATTAATGCTTTTTTTAGCTGTGTCTGAGTCTCACCTGATCCATGAGCTGATCAGCTCTCTAAACCAGCTGGAAACTATTTAGGGTTGTTTTTCTTCCCCAGAATGAATTTTGTTTCGTGTCTTTAGCCAGCTAAATCAGCTCATGGAGACATCAGAGCTGGTGGGGAGGAGAGTGGGAATTCACAGCCAGAAGCAGCACTACCTATTTTGACAGATCAAAAATAAAAAAATTAAAATAGATGACCACTGTGCCTAAAGTGTTACCACTGTCTCCTGCGGTCAAAAGGACACTTTTAACTCCAGTTTTAATAGCTACTTCTAGGAGTGCTAGTTTGGATATTCTTGTTGAATAGAATATAATCAGATCATTTGTCCAGCTTCGTGAAGACCTGCTCATTATTCATGGGAAGTATGACAAGACAGTCAATTAACTGGAGCTAGACTTTATTTTTTCGACATTTTCTGTGAAACCTGTAGCTGTGTTCACAGATTGGTGGTTTGGTGGTTTTTTTGGGGTTTTTTTTTTTGTTTTTTTTTTTCTTGAAACTCCAATGTGATTTTTCTGTTAGGAGAAACCCACTGGGTGGATGATGACTGTGAAGAGATAAAGGCTCCTGAATGTCCAGCAGGGTAAGTGTTTTGCACGCAACTGCAAAGTCAAATGCAGCAAGGCCAATGGTCCCCCCAGCTGTGCCCTGGACCTCTGAACACCGCGTTTCTGCACTGGCCCTGTCACGCAGGCTGAATGGCTGTGGGTTAGATGCTTTCCTGTGCTTCACCATTTGTACAATTAGGCTGGTAATATTGTAACGCATTGCCTTTGAGCTACTGGATGAGGAGTGGTGTATGATACGTGGGCTTGAACTCTTGGTCTTTGATCACCTGCTGACGGGTTTGCCTGCTTCACTTATCCGCAAAGGGAAGGTAACCAAACTCCTTTGAAGTCAGTGGAAAGGTTTAGGTTTTTCTGATTATAATAAAATTCAGGTTGAGCCATATGTGAACACAGTTCAGGCCATTTTTTTTTTTTAAATTGGATTTTGTACTTTTAGTGTTATCTTCCTAAATGAAAGGATTTCTAAATTGCAATGGGATACAGGCTTGACTTAGTGAGGTATTTGAGCACATGAGTAACATTGGAGTAAGTAAGCACTTTTGAAACCAGTTGGCTCACTATTAACCTTAAAAGCAAGTGTCTGCTCAGGTGCTGTGTTGGATTGCAGCTCAGTCTGTGCTATTAGGAGGATAGTTTGGGGGAGATAGGAACCCCTGCTTCTCCTGGTAACAGTGATGGCTGCTTACCCCCGCAGCAGGTGACTAACATTAAAAGCCCAGGTGTGTCTGTCTAGGACACATCTCTGCCTGCTTAGGGTCAACTCCCATTAGCAGTAGTAAATAAAAATGTAATAAAATAACATGAAAGACTGTCATCTTTAGTATGTGAGAATGAGCTCTGCCTCACAAAGCTCACTCAAAATGCCACATGGACTTTTGTTTGTGAAGAGAGAAGACCAGCTGTGATGAGACGTGGTTTTTAACTACAGATTGTATGCTAGGGTGGGTACTTATGCATACTATTTTTTTTCCTTCTCCATCTCCTATAAGCACTTGCCTTTTTGGGCTATATGCTTTTAGCTGCTCAGGGAAGATGTCTTTTATGTTGGAGCTCAGCCCTTTCACTGACTGTGAGCAAACACTGGATGTTACTAAGCGTGAAGATTATCAGTTTGTGCTGATCTGTTAAGTAAGCAAAAAAATTATAGATCTATAGCATACGCAGTAACTGTACTTTAGATTCTCTGGAGTCTCAGTGAGCAAGTGGAAATAAAAAAAAATCATTTTGAAA
>NW_008824542.1:682785-705623 GCF_000699105.1 Pygoscelis adeliae
TTTTACTTCTAGCTTTGTTCGTCCTCCTTTGATCATCTTCTCTGTTGATGGATTCCGTGCATCATATATGAAGAAAGGGAACAAGGTCATGCCCAATATTGAAAAACTGAGTAAGTATACCTGTTTTCTTACAATAAATGAAAGGCAATCTCTTGCAGCCTGATTGTTTGCATTTTTCATTGAGCAACAGAATTCAGCGTGGAGCTGGCAGGTAGAAGGGCTGTGCCAAATGCAGGGCTCCTCTGACTGAAAGGTCTAACAAAGATTAAGTCTTTTTCCATGAAAGTGGAATGGCAGAAGTCCCCTTTGGTTTAGATGGTATCAACTGGTGGCTTGAAAGCACCCTGGCTAAAGTGGTGCACAGCAATCAAAGAGTGGGGAGAGCTGCTGCTTTGGGGAATGCTGCTCAGAATCGGTGAGCTTCATGTGGTTTTGTCAGGAAAGAAATGCATCTTCAGTACGTGATATGTATCGTGCACTCTTTTAGGCTAGTTGGGACGTGCCCACAAAATGTTCTACTTGATTCAGAAATGTTGAAGGTATGGGTAAGTGGGTGCAAGAGCTGCAGTGAATGTGTGACAACTGGCTGGGGACATGCCCCAGCAATGAGCAGCCCTGCACACACCTCTGGGGGAGTGAGCATCCACCTGGGTTTGTGGAGTACTGGACACAATGTATATTTGAACTTCTCAGTATAGCATGGTAGTTTGTGTGTGTGCCCATACACTTGAAAGGTGTCTTTTGTTTATTCCCCCACTCCCCCCCTCCGCCGTGTGTCTGCTGGCCATCGTATTTGTGTAGCCATCTGAGGAGCTGTGGCCAAAGCCCATCATGAAACTGCAGCTTTAGTGTATTTGTCACTTAAAATTAGCCTGCGTTTTGTCATGTTGTTTTACTTAGCAAGATACTTCCAATGACTCTGGACTGTGGAAGGAGGCTAGCTTACAAAGGAGAACAGTCTATGGAAATGTAGCTGGTTCTGTAGTCCTCTGGCTGCATTATTTCCGTTGTTTATTGTGAAGTACAAAGAATGCATGAGTAGATTTACTACTGTCTTGTGGGAAGACCTGCCAATGTTAAGCAGCAGAATGTTCATTTAAATCGGTTAAAATTTAACCAGTTTCTGCAGCATTTTGAACCACAGCAAATTACTTCCTCTGTTTTTGTTTTCCATGTCTGAGAGCTTCACTTCCTAATGTTTGCATTCCCTATTGATTTTTCAGGATCTTGTGGAACACATTCTCCTTACATGAGGCCTGTCTACCCTACAAAAACCTTCCCCAACTTGTACACCCTTGCTACTGTAAGTCCCTGGGAAGGACTTTTTGATGATAAAATGTTGCATTGCAGTAGAAATGTGGGTTGTGGGAAGCAAGATTTTTTTTTTTTAGATAAAACTGCTTCGCTGTCCATCCTTTTCGGCCTTTGGTTATGTGAAGTATTTTCTTCAGTATTTTGAAGTTCTGAGATAAAGTGTATCTCACCATTATATACTGTTACAGCTTTTCTGTGCTTTCTTATGCTTGCTTTTGCAGTTATTTGTACTGCTGTGTAATTACAGGTCACGGTTTTTCTAGGGGGGAAAAAAAAACCACCCCTGAAATCCTACCCAGAATACAACCAGCAGTTGTTCCTTCACTGGAGTCGCTGAAGTCAGTGGGGCTGACTTAGCAGCCGACTTACAGTTTGCAACTGCTGAGTGTGTCTGGATGCTGCGTTGGCCCTGCAGTAAAACGAACCATAACTTCTGTGCTCCGGTGGCACAGCTGGTGGCCAGGCTGTCCCCACCCTGGGACACAAATGCTCCTGTGTGGCAGTGCTCCCAAAGCTGGGCTAAGGGACTTCCTACCTGCAGCTGCATTTTTTTTCTCCTGCCTTTTTTCCTGCAGCCTCTGCACAAATGTTAAATGGGAAGAGAAAGGAGGGGATGGAGAAGTGAATAGCTGGGGATGGGAGAGGGCCAATAGAAAGGGAGAAGAGCAGAAACCTCTGAAATAGCCTTTACTGCTGGACAAATTGTGATATAAAGCCATGTCTTTGGGTGACTTGCCTTGTTTTTTTCTTGGAAATAACTTATCTCACAGAGGCTCTGGTGAAGATAAAACATTATAAAATGGAAATGCGAAGTGTTACTCTTGCAACCAGAGAATGAATTACTGTTTCCAGAAAGGGAATTAATGAAGAGGAACTGAAAGTTCAAATCAATCTTCTTTTCAAAAATTTTTGCTTAATTTAGATGGCCTCAAACTAACTTTTAACCAGTGTGAAAATACTTTAAAGTATCAAGTAACAGGAGTTTTTGTGCTTTTTAGCACAATTCAATCATCTCCTCCTGCTTTCATTACTACAGCCACTTTTAAATGTGCTTATCTTAAAGTTACAAACTTTTTTGGTGTGCAGTTACAGATATACCTATTTTAAAATAATTTAGTGGTATTTGCAGATAGCTGTGAAGAACTGGACTTGTGTGCATTAGGGTTTTACTAATTAATCTACTTCTGCACAAAGGGACTCTATCCTGAATCACATGGAATCGTTGGCAATTCAATGTATGACCCAGTGTTTGATGCCAGCTTCAGTCTTCGAGGGCGAGAGAAATTCAATCACAGATGGTGGGGAGGTCAACCAGTAAGTTTCAGATTCCCTCCTCCTCCTTCCCTCCTCCCTCTCCTCCCCTCCCTCTGTGCTGTGGAACATAGCCAAAATAATAATTAAAAAAATACATCTGTGAACAATTTGTGCCTAATCTCCCCCCTCAGGTGGCCCTGTGTCTATCAATTTAATGTAACATTTTGAGTTGGCTTTTGCTTTTCAGAATAATAAAGCCATTGATTATGGAAAGGTGCTTACGTTGATAAGTATAAATTAGATGTGGTGAGGAAAAAAAAAACCAATTTGGGCAGCAGTTTAACACAAATTACCCTATTTTCGTCACCGTGGCATAATGTTTCCTTTTCATTATGGGTTTCTCAGGTTTTCATCCTAGTAATGTTCTTGTGGCAGTTTTAGTATTAATGTTCTGTCAGCATAGCATGGCACAACTTCATAATTATTATTTGTTAAGTCCACAAGTGATTGCTGTTACCTGACTTGCTGCAGAGGCTGTAGAAGTTTGTGAATTAATTTCTGCCTTGAGCACAACAGCAGTGGCTGAACTAAGCCTCCTCTCTTAGATTAGTGTTGGACTTGGTGGTTTCTCTAGCTCTGAATCCTTATTGTGGGTAAGGAAATGGCCTCCTTCAAAGTATTCTGTTTTACTACAGCTAAGGAGGTCCCCTTGCTTCTGCTGCACTTTCCCCTATTAGCGCATGCTGTGGTGGCTTGCTTTGCCAACAGAAGTGGGTTTAAATTAAACTAAGAAGTTTTATGTGCAAGCAGCCAAGGTGCATGCACGTTTCATTGCACTGATTGCTTAGGGAACTATAGTTTAAAAGCTCCCTGACCAGTTAACCCCACAAAAGAGTGGGATGATAGAGGTGGGGAAATCAGAAGGGGTTTGAGAACACCATAATCTGTCATTGCTGTTTGCTAAAGTGATCAGTGTCATCCCCCTAAATCTCTTAAGACAGAAATATCCCATGAGACTAAAGGAAGTTACTCAGATGGTTTTAGGCTTAGCAAGTGTGTGTGTTATTTGTCTGCATGTGGTTTTAGTCTGCAACAAATGTGAGACAAGACAATTTAGAGCTGCAGGCAGATGTGTGACAGGCAGATATGTCTGGCTGTGGCTGAGCCAGAAATGAGGTATTTGTGCTCTTGTAAAATTTGTCAGCATAACAGCAAGTGTAGTCACTCCCTCGCCCAGCTATGACCGGGTTAGCTTTCAGCATGGATTGTGTGGAGAGGAGACGGTGAGGAACGTGCCTAGGTATTATCCCCCTAGATGTGAGCAAAGAAGCAGGATCAAAACTAGGAGCAGTGAAAGGGTAGCAGTGGGCAGCCTCTTCCTCCATCTCAGCTACAGCTAGAGCCACACAGCTAACAAACTGTGCCTGCTGCAGTTAGGTATCGAGCTCATAGACAGTATTGGGGCTCAACTGCTGTATGACAACTTGTTAAGCAGCTGTAATTTAACTATGCATTGCAAATTTAATGGTGCATCTTACCTTAATCACAATTAGGTAGAAGTTAGTGGGGAACTAACTTCTAGGGACTGTACAAATGTCTCTGTTTTTAAACTACTTCATCACCTACTGTGTTGAGAGGGGAATATTGGTAATTCCCACACCTGTCCATTAGAAACACCTATGCTGCTCCAGAGAATAAAAGTCACTCTGGATTGTAAACAAGGGTCATGAAAAATGTCAGCTGAGAAGAGTTCAAGAAAGTTACACAACAGTGGATGACCGTACGCTGGATGAAATCCTCAGAGGATGGGGGGGGGAGTGTTGCATACACAAGTAAGGATGATAAAATAAACCAGCTGATCTGAAGAAGTGTTAAAAAGGAAAAACACACAAATAATGTAATAAACTGGAAATGTCTTTGGAGAATTGAAAACAAATGCATAGAGGAAGGGCTATAATTCAGTCCCAACACACTTAATATGAGGGAAACCTGTAAGTTTGGCAAACCTGATAGAGCGGCCAATAGAGTTTGGGTAAGGAGGTGGTAGATCTCTTGCAGAAATATGGTATAAATGATACTCTCTCTGCACGTGGAAGAATTGCACATTTCATAGAATCATAGAATCATTTAGATTGGAAAAAACCTTTCAGAAAGGTCTTGATAAAAGAACTGTAGATTTTGATAAAAGAAAAAATTATCTCCATTATGGATTAGATACAGTCTCTTTCTAACTCCTTTTTATAATTTTCTCTAAATATCACATCGACATAGACTGCCAAAAATAGCTGGGTACTGAAAGACAAGACAGTAGAATTAAGGGGGAGGGAAGGGAAATCTGGTCTGCATATCACAGAAATCTTGTCTGTCATATCACATATTCATCTGGTTCTTTTCAGGTCTTGGGTCTCAAACTGGAGTACTCAAACAACAGCAGAATGGTACTTGGATTGCACAGAATTGGGAATTAATTTTTTTCTGCCCAGGAAGGCAGGAAAAGTGTCTGGGACACCCAGCCTCATATTATGGCTAAAACTGCCTAGAAGAGAATGTCATTTAATGCTGATAATTTCTGAAATACTTTCTTGCTCCTGGAGACTGGCCTATTATATATGGCTTTGTTAAAATGTAGGGGTTTGGTGTTTTTTCTTTTTTTTTAATTACTTGTTCTAATACTCAGCATCTTGCTGGGAAACAGCGAGATTACCGTGGACATCAGTGGGATTTGGCAGATGAGTAGCTGAATGTTTCTATACCAGGAATTATGAGAAATTAATTTTAAGAGAATTAGGAAAAGGAGAAGGGGGGAGAAGGTAGCGTGGAAGTGTTTTGAGGTGCTCTAGCTGGTTGTGGGACTTCCTGAAATCCAGTCTTCTGATTTAATATACAACCTTGATATATTATATAAGCTTAAAACCACCTTGTTTTCAAAACAAAAGTGTTTGACAGGAAACAGCCACAAAACCACTCCTCATATTGCTACAGCATCTCACAGAAATGGTGAGCATCAGGGCTCATGCTCCCAAGGGGGAAACTAAGTTTACTGCTCATTTTTCATGACACCAAGACTCTGTTTTCATCCCAAGAAACTTTAAGCACTGAATTAGGCGCCAGCTGCCTTTGGCTTCTGTTAAGCAGTAGTTTTCCATGTCTTGATTTGATGTAGTGAGCTTAAGCTTACACTACAGAGAATACGTTGCTTTTTTTTTTAGTGATCTTTCATGATCCTTAGAAATAATCCATTGGCCTCCCCAAGGTCAGAAGATGACAGGTATAAAACTGCCTGTCTGTGGTTAATGGGGACAGAGAAGCTCCTTCAGAAGGTAATTCAGCTTGGATCTGAGTTTGGCTCCAAAGATGCCTCTCTCTCCAGAAATATCTTAATTATAAAAGTATTGAAGGTTGTTTAGGGCACCTTGTATGAAGCTTTATTTTCACTATTAACCTTTTAAAAAGAATACAACCCTCAAAAAGGGCCCAGCTTGAGATCCTGAGATAATCTTTAAAAAGGGCCATGATGTTCCTAGATAAGCAACAGCATGTCTCGAAGCTGTCTTTGCAGACTGCAGGATATGTCTGTAGACACTAGGCATCATCACTACACATCTTAACTGGATGATTTTATCTAATCTTCACATTCTATATCAATCTTTGGGATAAAACCATTTTGCTCTCTGTTTATTGGAATTTTAGGTTTTGACTGTCTAATGATTACAGAAAGAACTTCTTATTTTCATTTTCTTGCCTAGTCAGTCTGAACATTGGCAGGATAGTTACATCTGAGGAGCCTAGGCTCTGCAGAAAGCTGTCATCTGCCTTTTTGTCCTGACCGCATTTTGCAATCGCTTTGTTGATTGGTGGGGGAAGCAGGAGGTGGCATGTCTATAATTGTCTAAGTATTTCTTTTTGTCTAGCTTGAGCCATGAACTAGCAACAGGGCTTTTTGAGTCTGTCTAATTATTTAATAGGCTTCTTGTACCAAAATCTTCTGTCTGGGCAAGAAGGCAATGCTTAGCTGTCAAGGCTGCGAGATCATTTGTGTCCTGTTAAAGAGTAAGGAGTGTGGAAGTGGTTATTCCACATTTTACCATGTTGGCAGGACAAATTGAAAATGGTGGGGGAGTGTAATGTTTGGCATCACCCTGGTATTAATTCTGCATGTTTGCACCAATCTTATACATGTTTCTTTACCTGGGAAATGCTGTGATTCCCCCCTTCCAACCTTTGTCTGGATGTGGGATTTCCCATTGATGCATTACCAACTCTCTGCTGCAGTGGGTGTATGTGCTCCTGACATGAATCTCCTTCCCTGATTGGCAAGCAGGAGCATGTTTGCACAACTTGGCCCAAGAGCTGGACTTCGGAGCCATTCCTCCCATCAGCCCTGACCTGAGACGTGCTGCTGCCAGTCCTTTCATCGTGCCACAAATATGGGGCAGCCTTTGCAAAGTTATGGGCTCTTATTTATTCATGGAAGATTAAAAGTAGGGAGATGCCCCACTTTCTGTGCAGGTTTTCAAAGACAATTCAACAGCTATCTTGAATAATTCTGTATATAGTATCTGTGTACAAACGTGTCTAGCAGTTAGAAGAAGGGAGAACCTGGGACTTCCAAGTTCCATATGGCATTGCCACCTAAACTATTGCTTAGCCTGTCTATTTTTATCCACAAACAAAGGAGAAGAATTGTAGCCATTCAATACAGAGGATATAAAAATGACAGTAATTCAACTTACAGGATATGTTTCATATACATCTAGAAAAGCATGTATATTACTTCTTGGGACATTTGCCAGTATACTAGGGTTGAATCTGTGGGTCCATAATTTAACAGGTCTTTCTGCATTGGAAAAGTTAGATATTCTCTAATTCCTGTGGCATGGTATGAAGACAGAGTGGTTAATCTTTAATTATTTTTTTTAAAATATTTATTGCCCTCTTCTCCGCTTAAGCAAATTAATTCAGAAATATGGCCTTTACATAGCTTGCAATACAGTAAGGCTTGTCCCATATGCAAACCAGGGGTGCACATCTGACATAGTTAAACAGCTGACTATAAAATTCTAATGTATTAACAGTTAAAACCAACATATTTACATATGGCAAATAAATTACATAAGCTCACAAATGGTACTGACCTTGCAACACCTAACACAGAAAAATTTATGATAAGTGACCTGAACAGATGTGACCAGCCATAGAGTGTATATAGCGCATTGCATTTACATGCTCAGTACTGGAACACCTAGGATTAATTAACTTTAAGACTGTGACTCTAACCAGCAGAGAGGAAGTGGAACAATAACCCTTATTCCCTTCTTAATTTCAATTGTTTTGGATGGGCAAGGTTGAGAGGGCATCAGCTAAATTTTTTTTTCTATCCTACATTGAATGACAGTGTAGACTCAGCCTGGGAGAGGCATGACTTGTAGTGAAACTGGCAGGTTTAAACCAAACAAGAAGAAAAATACACTCATGTAGTGTGTGACTACATTGTGGAACTTGCTGCTACAAACTGATTTATAGCCAGAAAAATATATGGGATTTGAAGGACCGAAAAAAGGATTTGAAAAGTTCATGGAGATTGTTTCCATCATTTCCATCAAGCACTTCAAGTGAGCTCAAAAAGTTCTTGGATGTCTATGGAGGAATGTGTCCCTCCCTGCTGTCTTTATACCCCTGCTCACTCATCTGCACCCTTTTTTGGGTACTCTTTCCTAACGCGTTTTCAGTGGATGGCTAGCGATGATAGAATATGAGGAAAGAGGGACATTTATGGAGTTACTGATTAGTGTTAAGCTGTGTTCTTTCCTAACTGAGTATCCTCCAAAATGTGAACACTGAAAGGCTCAGGTGACTAATGGCTGATTTTTGAAAATTAAATGGAATACTGGAGAAATTCCTGGCCATGAATCTTAATGCTTTGCATTAAAAGCAACACAGAGATTTAGGGGTGAAAGTCTACAGCACAGCGGCTGATCCACTGCTTCAGAATTTGCATAGGTTTGTCACTCCACGTGTTTGAAATAGGGACGCAGGCTGAAGACTGCAATTTTCACTTCTAGGCTCAGGGTAGAAGAATGTGTCTTGAAAACATTTTCTTTTGATTTCAGAGGGTCATTAAAGATCTGAACACATCCTAATCCTCTTATATTTTCCTCATTAGATTTGGATTACTGCAGCCAAGCAAGGGGTGAAAGCTGGCACGTTCTTCTGGTCTGTGTAAGTGCCCTCTGTTTTCTGGAGATTTGTAACTAATACTTCAGAATTAATTTGATGCAAGTGTTTATTAAGTCGTTTTCCTTACTCTAAGCATTCGGTAGCTTGGAGACCGTACCTGTAACCCTCCCTTGTTTCATTTGTGCAATGTTTCTGATAATTAAAGCTAATGCTACAGTTTGCTGCTTTAAGTTCATATACTGATTTTTAGCAGTTGTCTGAAGAAAAGATGTGTGACTATGTAAAAAATTACTTACTTTCATTTCACGGTGTGTTGTTTTGCCTCCCTAGTATTGCTAGCAATGTTTCCTAGTCCTCTGAGTGTTTGTGGAAGACTCTTTTATTGTCCTCTTATGTCATCTGACATAAACAGCCTAATTGACTCAAAAGCCTAACTGAATCACTCATTTTACAATCCAGTCTGACCTTTGAGTGAGATATCCAATTTCCCTTTCCTAAAAGACAGCCTTGAGGATCTTTGCTGTTTATTCTTTTGTTTAATGGTTCCAAATTATTTTCCTTTGTCCCAACTAAGACGTATCTTCCTAAATGAAAATGAATGAATTTTGATTATATCTGAGTACTGAGGAATTCATGTGGATCAATCTCTCTATTTCACTTTAGTGGCAGGATTACAGGAGCAAAGAAAATGGGAAAAATGTCAAGATTGAAGTACTAAGGGGGGTTGCCTATTTTTTTGTGATTCCGTTAGGAATAATGCTTTTTGCTACTCTAAATATTATATAGCATGTGGAGGGAATAATAAAATGTACCACGTACAAAGCTGATGATAGGTTTAGGCTTGCAAGATGGTTATCTGACAGACCTCCAGCCTGGTGCTCTACAAAACAAAGAAATTAATGTGATTCCTAAGCCCTACAACTACATAGTCACCATAAAGACCCTGGCCAATGCATGCTTGGAGATATAAAACGTTACGGAAGGTAACCAAGGATAAGTTATATGAATGGTAATAGTAAGGGAGTGAGACAGCCACTTTATGTATGAATGAAATATATATGCCTTAAAACTGTATTATTTACTTTGGGACACAGAATGGTTTTTGGGAGAATTCAGGCAAACTCTTTTAGGAAAACAAAAGTGTTAAAAGCATCTTAGTCACAAATGACTTAATTGAAATAATGGATTGTTTTTCATATTGCACAAATAATAAAATTTTCAAAACTGGGCAATACCCAAGATTATTATTCCACTTTATAATATCGCCTTGTTTGCAAATTTTAGCATAAATTCTCATTTTTATAGTTGTTTTACAACCGAAAGTTCTCTGTGGAGTTGGATACTGAGGACCACTGTTGTTCTACAAGGCATTAAAACCAAACTTATTTAAAGACAGCTGTTGGCACCTCTATTTCTCTGTCAGATGTTTCCAAAGAGTGCTAAATTCAATTCAGCATGGTGAATCCAAGTCAGTTGTATTTTATTCCTGCCCTGGGATTCTGCTATTGATCTAATGGAATCTGGACTGACTATGCTATTGTATTAAAATAACTGCATGGTCACTGACCTGCAGAGCTTTCCTAAGATGAGATATTTGGAAGTTTAACAACTGTTTATAAGGCTAGTCATTCTCATAGCATGAACTTGACCACAGCAGCCAAGTAAGAAGTCTCAGGATACAAACAGTGAAATAGGATGAGTCTGTTCTGCAGAGTGAGAAGCTGTCAAAGTTGTGCAAGTCACCACGCTGATGGCCTGGTGTTTCAGATGGCTCTGTTTTGATTTACACCAGCCCAGCCCTCAGTTTAGTTACTATTAAGTCAATGGGAACTTTTCCAGCGTCTTCAAGACTACCAGACCAGCATGGTCGTTTAAACCCGTACTGATATGAGCAATTTAATGGTTTTTACTCGTGCCAGCACCATGGTGCATAAAAAAGGTTCATCTGGGTTAAAGCTACCAGAATGGATCTTTATTGACTGCTATTTAGAACAGTTAGATTTACTGCCTTGAGGTCTGACTCCAGTTACAAACTTTTAATCAACTTTATTTTGGAGTATGTGGACATCCAGGAGATCTGAAGGGATTCTGTTTGCAAAATAAGAATCAATATCAAGCAAGAAAGAAGATATAGCATACTAAAAGCAAATGATGTTATTACAATTGACTTTAATCATGTTAGAATCAGTTCATAGCAAGGCTTTGTTGATGCCTTTTGTATTGTGTGATAACAAGATATATTTTTGTATTTTGTGGTCCAGTGTCATCCCCCATGAGCGCAGAATATTAACAATACTGCAGTGGCTAACACTTCCAGACAACGAAAGGTAATTCACATATTGTTATCTGCTGTTGGATAACTGCTAGCTTGTCTTCTCCCTAAAAGTAGCTGGAAGAGGAAGGGGAAATTTATTTCTAAAAATTATTTTTTTCTGTTATGCAGACAAAAACATTGCTATCACTGTTTTAAGGATTTGTTGGGTGTTTGTGGTTTGTTTTTTGTTTTGTTTTTCTATCTCAGCTTTTAACCATCAGCATTTTGATTCTTCTCAATAAATGTATGGTATGAATTTATTTCTTATCAAGAAGCATTTAGTTACATGGATTAACTTGGATTGTTCTTATTCTACTGAGTCTAATATAGTTTAACAACCTTACAGGTAATGGCAGTTGCAGAGCTGGACCCTGAGGACTGGGAAAATGTTAACATTTTAATTACGAGTGTTTTTTAGTACACAAGTTCCCACATGCTGCTGGTTGCAAAGCTCAGGCTAGCTGCTGTTGTGAGCTCTCCTACAAGACTTAGAAGGAGTGTGTGTCCTCAGATGGTAGCCCATGTGCCTCCCTGCATGTGTTCTTGGATTTAATAAAACTGTAGAACAACTAATTGCTTAATCATACCATGGAAACATGACTGAGAAACAGTTCTTTTTCCATAAAGCCAACTCTCATTGGAAGGTTCACTTGATTTGACTTGACCTAACATGTCTGGGGTTTTTTGTTGTTGTCAAAGGAAAGCTATCCTGAACAAGACCTTTCTTTCTTTCAGGCCTTATGTTTATGCTTTCTACTCTGAACAACCAGATGCTGCTGGCCACAGATATGGTCCTTTCAACTCAGAGGTTAGTAGAGATTTTCTTCTGCAGACAAAGCATGTGGCTCAAATACATTTTTGGAATAATTGTCACTGCTCAGGAGTAACACTTTTAGCAACTTTTTTTCACCCGTTTCTGCAGAATGCTTCCCTGCTGCCACAGAAAGCAGTTATTGTCTTAAGGACTTATCACATAAGATTCACTTCTGAGAGAAGGAACTGCCTGTGCCTTTCAGGATGCTATTTTTCTGTGTGATATGATAATGCAAATGGAAAGATTTATCTGGCAAAGACAAGAGTATATTTGGGTGCAACAGCATAATTTAACTTTCCTCGAACGATTTATCCTTCTTAAAAGTCATGAAAATATAATGCAGAAAATATTGAGGAAAAACACAGAGAAGAAAAAGCTTTCTGTAAAGCTGACAGCCTGCAGTAGCCAAAGTAATAATTCCAGTCTGTCGTGAACTGTAAAAAGCTGCTATTTCCAGTTTCATATAGGCCCTACAGGGGTTCAGAAAGCTTTGCCAGTACAGTTCCCTCAGGACCGGACTGCTGAGTTTGGAAAAAGTTTTGAAGCACTGTAAGGTATTTTAATGAAAAATTATGTGCAAAACACTACAGTAGTTAACCCCTTGTTTGAGCTTTGGGTAGCTGGCTGGGACTGATGAGTACTGCTTCCCTGCCAACACCATCCAGGTGACAAGAGTTTAAAGACTATGCACTTGTTTGGGATTTGTGGGGAAGGAAAGTAAATTCTGCACCCAAATATTCTACTACTTCAGATGGCTGGGATCTGGCGTCTCTGATGATCTCCGACATCTGGCAAAGGTCCCCTAGTTTCAGTGCAAATGTATGCCTGCAGATTGCCATCACAAGACTTTAGGAGTTTTTATACATGCTTTTTAAAGTGTAAACAAACATTTGCAAATCTTCAAAAACTGAGGACTGTATCAGATACCTACCCTTTGGAAGGTAATACAAATCTCCCTGAGCAGCCAGGTAGCCAGTGGTAGTTTCTTACTTGTTTGGTATACGTCTGATAGCTGTTCTCTAGTGGAGGAGAGAGCAAAGATAAGCAGAATTAATCTTTTTTAATATGCTTGAGTTATTTGGGCTGTTTAAATAAGTTTGTAGCAGTTATGAACTTGCTGTGGGTAGCATCCCTGTTGGAGCAGTTTGAGCCATGGTCCCAGAGCAGCGGGTGTGAGGAATTATTCCAAACCAGCACTGAAACATCATACTGGATAGGAAGAAGTAGTCCTTTTTCTGGATAAGCGATGGTTAATATCTGCCAACACTCTTGCTAAATTGACAGGCATTGATATGTCTCCATGTTGTCATTTG
The DNA here is from genome assembly GCF_000699105.1 of Pygoscelis adeliae. Lineage (NCBI taxonomy): Eukaryota > Metazoa > Chordata > Aves > Sphenisciformes > Spheniscidae > Pygoscelis > Pygoscelis adeliae. Next base: position 695,972 of record NW_008824542.1, read on the forward strand.
GCTCAGAACAGGAGAGACGTCTGACTTGGTCAAGCAAGGTATCGGTAATGAGAGCTCTCTGATTTAAGGATGTATTACTCAATGATCCTTTACAGTTCCTCTTATTGAAGTGTTACAAATATTATGTGTGGCTTATGACTGACAACTCTAATTTTATTTATCTGTAGACAACCACTTCCTTCTGAACAGAGTTGTGGGGCTCTTTCCATGGGCTTAACGGAGAATATGAAGATGATGACATTGAATTTGTTCTTTAAATTTTAGTCTTTAACAAACCAGTTTAGCATCCAATGTGGTAATCTAGTTTCAGGTTAATTATAAGTGTCTAAAAAGTGAAGTATAATTGTATCATCATAGAAAAAGTCATTATAAAAGCAAAAAGCCCCCAAAAGTTCTTATTGTTTGGGGGTTCTTCTGCATGGTTATCTGAATGTTGACCTCTAATTGCGAGGCAAAGCTTAGGCTCTTAATAAGTGTGAATTAATAGCTTATGAAAGTTTTACAAATAAATTGATTTATGCCATTTGTGTTAAACACCAGAAGAGCACGAAATTGATTTTTAGCAAATTGAGAACAGACAAGTTAGCAGATGAGCATGTATGGGTTTGCAGTTCAAACAGTGGCCATAATTGTGAATGGAAATTAAATAAATGAATACAGCTGTGTAAGTATACAGATGCTGAGATTTACTAGGGGCCGGTTTCACGATAGAAAAGCTAGGAAGTATTTTATATTGTTTCTCTTGAAACATTTTTTTCAATATAATTTTTAGGAGCTATGAAATTTACATAAATTGGCTGGGAAGAAAGTCCTTAAAGGGATCCCTCTCAGCTGCTTCCTTGATACTGAGAGCATGACCTCCCCATGAAATCATTCTTGTATACAGCTGGCAGCAGTTAGACGGTTGGAGTAGTTCTGACCACTTCATTTTTCTTCATGCAAAGGCAGATCAGCCAAACAATAATGTTTGAAAACAAGCTCTTAACAATTCTGTGTTATAGTTAAGATGGGCTTCTTATTTCTTCTTTTCAAGAGTGAAGATTTTATGCTGAGTTTTTCTTGCTGCATTTTGTAGCTTGAGGAATACACCTTGAAAACCTCCAAATCCTACAAATGTCCATTAGTGTTTACTAGACCTTCTTATGCCAAATAGTGTTCTAAACGTATTTTAAATGTATTGCCTTTAAGGTCTAATGGCGTCCATGACTGATAATTTTCAGCTTCTAGATTTCAGCAGATGGCACTCAGAGCTTCACAGGACATGCACAACACCTTATGTGCAGAGCATCTTAAAAGCTAGAAATAAAGGGACTTAGATGCACTTAAACTTTATTGGTGAATTACCAGTGTTGTTGATATAAATGGAATACAGATTATGGCCAGTGTCCACTAGTGTAACTTTGCGTGTCCTCTAACATTATGAACTTCAGTGTAAATGAGTTGGTTGTCTAGGTTTTGGGAGTTTTTTTAGCTTTGGGTTTGGTTTTTTTGTGTGACATGAATAAACTTCTTAGGAAGTATTTTAGTGGGTTCCATTACATTTCCAGGTGTAGTTATGGGAGTTATCAAATATGTGCTTGCTCTTGATTTACTTCTGCATATTTTTTTTCTTTCCCTCTGTGCTTCTGCAGTTGAACTCTGGTAGGTTGGTCCATCTGGGTCAAGAAGCAGAGCTTTGGCTGGCTAGTTACCTTTGTGATGTTACAGTTCCCCTCTGTAAGCGGGGAGGGATTAATTTCCCTCCTCCATAACTCTGTTCTGACTCTTCTTAAGCAAGACTAAGATTTGGCTGGTTAATAAGAACTTGGCTTTTTTTTTTTTCCTCCAAGCTATCTTTTAAAAAAAAAATAATTCTAGAAATATGCTACCATAAGAGCTCTAAAACATATTGAAATCTGGCACTGCTAAGCCGTTCCTGCTGCTCCTCTAACATGCTGTCTTGAGACAGCCATTTTCAGTGTTCAGACCTGGGTCTCCTGCGCTCGCGTGTTTCTTGCATCATGGAGCTCTGTCTGAGCCAATTCAGAGACAGTAAAATGAGAATCCTTCCTTTCCCTGCCGCTCCTCTCATCAGGACTGCACAAAGCTTGAAGCGTTTTAAAAACAGAAAACTCTGGTGCTGCTTTATTAAAATGCCTTTCTGGAGAGAGACGAATGAGACTGGACTAGAATCTCCTTTCCAGCTGCTTGCCTTGGAAGCAATGAAACAGCATGGCAGATGGTAACATCCCCTTCCTTCCCTTCCCTGTTTACATAGCTTTGTAACTGAACAACTGTGAGAAGCTGCCTAAGAACATAGAAGTTAAATATCATCATAAATCTCCGACTCTTCTCAAGCCCAATCGGTGTGCTCCGTTACATGCAGCATGGTGTAGTTACTATCTCCCAGTAGGCGTCATCTATCAGCACTTCACATGCAATCCCTAGCAGTGCCAAGAGCCTGCAACTTGTGTTAAAGTCTGTGAGAGTGGTACAGTTTAAAATTATGAGCAAGTCGATTAATGGGATAGTAGTTTTTCCACTTATGTCTTAAATTTTTTTTCCTTTCTGCAAGCCTATCTCAGGTAGTATTTGTGCATTTATGAACAATAATATTACCCAATAAGATGCCATACTGAAAGTGCTAGGAAATTAAATTCTCAAATTGCCCATAAAGCTGGTAATAAGGCAGGTAGCAGTGCAGCTTTCTGATGCACTGCCACTAATAAATATGCCCTGCCTAACTGTTTTGAAGGATACAAGCTCCATGCTAACAGAGTCTCACCTTTGTAGCTCTGTCCTGCAGACCTGCAGTCCCCAAATACTGGCTAGTGGGGTTCTGGTGATTTCATTGGGGTGCATGGCCTGGCACACAATGGTGGCACCTGATGATGATACTGATGAGGGTACCTAGTGTCACCGATTCAGCCAAAAAGTGGGTGTGGAAAACCTTGCAGAAAACTATTTGGACTGGACAGGCTCTCGTACTCATACCTGAACCATCATCCAAGTGAGATGTTGTGTTGCCACCAGCACTCTACCCCCGACACTCATTAAATTGTACACAATGAATTTTACGTAAATTGAAATTGTTTACTTAAATTTTGATATTAATGGATTAATATCTGAGCAATAAAAACCCCACATAACTATATATTTTGAAACCAGAAGCCCCACCTATCTTCTGAAACACCAATTTCATTAGCTTTTATGCTGTCCGCTCTTGTAACTGCTGTTCTGCTTTCAGTACAATTTGAAGGATTCCTCCTTAAAGAGAGACAGATCCTAAATTGTCCAAATGACTAAATTTTTGAAAAGGCCACAGTATTTATGCTTCAGAATTAGTTGGCACAGGTAGCTTTACTATCTGATGTGAGTTGAGAGAGGCTTTTTTTCTGAGTCCAGACATCTCTCCCCGCCAGTACAGGAGAGTAGTTATGGCTCCCCTCTTACTCCGCCCAAGAGACCTAAGAGAAAGCTTCCTCCTAAGAGGAGACAGGAAAGACCAGTTGCAGCTCCAAAGAAAAGAAGAAGAAAAGTACGTAGAGTGGATCAGTATGCTGCGGAAGCTCGTCGGAAGAAAGTAAGTTTACATATGTTCCAAAATTTTATGATGGAAGTGCCACTTTTTAGGCACTACTCTAGCTTTATTTTTTTCAACTTGGGAGTTCACTCCATGCTTCAGGTTGGGATTTTGCAGACAAAACTTCTATAAATGTACTGAAGGACCCAAAGGAAAGCAACCAAACAAGACCAAGTCTTCTGGGAGCTATGTTTTTCTTGTTTCAGACTCTGTTTGTGTTAGGGAAAGTCATCTTTATAATCTCTTTACATTTTTAAATCCAGCCATCAGCTGGAGGCAATGTCAGATAAACCCCTGGGAAGACACCACCAGCGTTGCTAACCCTTCTGAGCTATTACAAATTCTGCAATATGTTGTAGCCTCCTTAAGTCCCCAGCTCTTGCGAGCCTGGTGATTATTTGAGATTCTGTGTCTAGTCATCGTGGTTGTGGAAAAGTCCTGAAAATGTGACTCATAAAATCTAAAAGGGAAAGAACTTTAAAAAGTTGTTGTAAAAAAAATATATATTTTAAAGCCAGTTTGTGACTTTGGAGGGTAGAGGATTCTTGATTACATGATTTCTGAATGCTGTATTTGCAGTAGAAGTGGTGCAGTCTGTTTTCACAAGAAAAAGGTCAAATAGAAATTGCTTTACTAGGAAAAGGTGCAAGTGGAGGAAAAAGGTATTCCTTAGTGTACTGTCTTTTCCACCAGGCCCTAACAAACACACTGGGAGGGGTTATAGACTACTTCAGTATTATTTTTGTTTCAGAGATTTAACTAAATAATTCAAAACCTCTTCAAACAAACAACCTAAATATTTCTTCTTTAAGCTTTAAACAAAAGCCTTGACACTCCACTGTATCCTACAAGAGGCTATAAACACTCTTCTCAATAGCTTTTTTTTTTTTTTGGGGGGGGAGGGGATGTTTTTTGACTTGTTGCATGATTCAACTTAAAACAGTTATTTTGTGACCGATTCTTTAAGTATGAAGACATGGCAGACAGGGACATGCAAAAAAATTATCAGCTATAAGAAAACAGGAGTTTTCCAGAGAGCTTTTCACACAGATTTACCTGAAAGGAGAACTGTTAACTGCTATGGATGATATTGCTATTACTCATTAATTTGCCATTCCAAGTTATACCCTTCTGGCATGAAGTATAGTAGATAGCTTATAACATTCCTACTGATGTGAGCATGTGTGACTCTTTTTTTTTTTTTTTTCTTCCTTTCCCTGGATGAAAAGATCATCCAAACTTATCCCTAAAGAACTCTTCCTGATAAGTCAACTGTGAAAATTTATCACTATTATTTCAGAAAAAAAATCCTAATATTACACAACAGTTCCCATCATATCTGCAAATTAATCTTTTGGTGCCGTTTGAGAGCAATGGAATATAGTACAGGCTGGATCCTACCAATTTAAAAAAAAAAGGGGGGGGGGGGAATAAAGTAAAATTCTTTCTTCCTTCTAATCAAGCTTCTTCTAAGGGAAAATTCAGGAGAGAATCCAACTGAGGTCTGTATGTCTCAGATCCCATACCCAATGCTTTCACAATAGTACCAACTCCTTATTGTAGCACCGTCTTAGAGATCCATATATCTTGAAGGAGAAAATGTTTCTGTACAGCCTTCCAAAGTCTTGATATCAACATACTAGGTGAAGAAAGGTATATGCAAGAGTTTTATTTGTTTACCAATAACTCTTTGGAAGTTACATCTGGCAAAGAACATGAGCTGTAAGAGCAGCATGTCCACACAAAAAATCCTTGCCTGAATATGCCACGTACAGCCAGCCTTAGACTGCAAAGACCATTTGGGGAAAAACTTGAGTGTTGTATAGAATAATAAAAGATAAGTGAATTTAAAAATTGAAGAGAGACAGAATGTGATGAGATGAAGAAATATTGGTGAGGGCCTTTCTAAGAGCTGTTCTGAACACAGTCAAGTAGTGAAAACTGCAAAGTTGAAGGGGTTTTTTTGTGGTTTTCTGTGTGAGTTTTTTGTTTCTTTTAAAAACAGGATTTTTCATTTATATTTACTTTCTTACAGTTTCAGAAAGGTCTCTGCAGGTTAATAGATTAAATTGGCGAAGAGGGTAGCTAACAAAATTACCATCACTCATGAATCCTTGAAATCTCTGGAAGTATTGTTGCTTTCCCTCCCCCCCCCCCTCCCCCCCCCACACCTGAAAAAAGTAAACATTAATGGGAAATCCATCTGGATTTCCAGCTTCCTTGAATAAGCTTTGGATTCTGAGTAAAAGTTGTATTTCCTTATATGATTGATGTTATACAAATAGAGTTTCATAAAAATGGAATTCCCATTCATCGAAGAAATTAATTGTATTTGAGAGTGGAAGAATGCTGAAAGAGACAATTTTCTTTTTTTCTAAACTCAAAATGTTTCAAAGTTTTAACTAAACTGACTACTTAGGCTTTCCTGAATTAAAATATTTCAAAATTTCACCCTTTGCCTGAACTAATTCCATATGTCGCAGAAACTGTTCCTCCTGTTCCCCACCGTGATTCCATTGCTCATGAGCTGCTTCTCCGTGTATTTATAGTGCCATATTTCCTGTCTCATCTTATAACCTATCAGAGTCATTTAACATCCATCCCTTAATAACTCAGGCAGAGGGAGAATTATTGAACCGTCTCTTTCTGGGTCACACTAATGTGGTGTTTATTTTTTCTTCTCAGAAAATTCTGCCAAAATCTATTTTTTTTTTTCTCATCCAAAATTTGTTAGCATTCTATTTGTCATAGGGAGGATATTTTGTTGCGGATGCTTGGACCAGCCAAATCAAACAGACAAGCGAGGAGGAAGTTGGCACATAGTGACAAGAAATGTTTTCTTCTCAAAACCAAAACAAAATCTGAGTCCTCTGTCTAAAATCTTACTTTAAAATGTTTCCCTTCTCTGTGCCATCCAGTAAAAAATGTTTCATTTTCTTATAGCTGAAAACACAATCTTGTGAACGTTTCTCAGTGTTTTCTGTTGTGTTTATTAATGAAAAGGAAACTTAAATGAAGAAGTCACAATACTGTATCCATGCCTTCTGGGCCCTGCTGACAATTTTGCCAAAACTGTCATTTGAGATGTTGGAAACTCTTGGCTTTGAAGCTGAAGAACACTCCCTCCGAGCCCCGTGTGCTACTCAAGTGACTTACATGTTGTCATCCTAGTATCAGATGTCCTTTGAAGTGAATTTCATTAAGTTACTTGGCATATGAATCCCAAGTCCAAAGCTTCATTTCATGTTTTGACTAAACCATTCGCATAAAGTAGCTTTTTAAAAGTACTGCTATTTATCTATAAGAAACAAACTGAACCCCAAAGTCACATGTGTTTTTCTAATATCTATACTTTGTTTTACCAAACGTACACGTGTCTGTGGGAGGCCTAGGATGAGCCATAAAGATCTTTTTCTGTCTTGTGTCAGCATCTCAGCAGGGCTTTCTCATGATGAAATCATAGTGTGGATACAGGAAAGGAAATGGTACAATAATTGTAGGTGTAACAGCTCAGCCAAGGCTTTGCTTCTTGACCTGGATGGTTATCCTATCAGAGTTTTGCCAAAGGACCTCCAATTGTAGAACAAGGGGGAACACTGCAATGACAGAATTAACTTTTTTCCTTTCTGCATATTTATACAGATGATGGTGAATCCCCTGAGAGAGATTGACAAGACAGTAGGACAACTAATGGATGGACTGAAACAGTTGAAACTACATCGATGTGTCAATGTCATCTTTGTTGGTGATCATGGTAAAATAAACAATATTCTTTATCAGTATATAAATGCTTAAGCAACGTAGCTGTGCATATAATAAGTGGCTTAAATGAACGTTCCATTTAAGATATTTTTATGCTGATTTTTTACGGTGGTTTAAATCCCCAAAACTAGCCAGTCGGTGTAGACTGGCCACTCAGCTCGCCTGTTAATTGTCATTGGAGAACACTTCTCTTTCATAACAATGATCTGAGTATTTATGGCTCCACTTAGGGTTTTTCAAAGCTTGGCATTTTTGATATCACATCCAAGTGCATCTCTCCTTGTATGTATTGGAAGGCTATAATGTGCCTAAAGTAATCTTTTTGGCAGTTTTTATGGAAGGAAACAATTTAGTAGCACTGTTCTTTTCATGAGGAGAGGAATACAACTTCAGAGCAAGACATTTCCAAGGCAATTAGTGGGTCAAGTTATCCTACTAGGAGAAAGAGTGGAATATCTGTAAGGGACTGTGTCCAGCTTGGACGGAAAATATCATCAAAATAACGGAGGAAGGAGGAAAATGGTAAAAAGATATTTCAGGGTCAGATGGAGAGTCACCCAAAAGCAGAGATACTATTTGGTAGGTCTCATTCTTTCAGACATCAGAAGAAACTATTATAATAGAAGAAATAGTAAATACTAGCAAAGACAAAAAGAAAAAGAAAGTTTTACTAAAGAAAAATGTGACCATGTTTGAGATAAACCTGTTTTTGCATAACTTTTTAGCAATGCTACCAAAGGTCCTGTTCTGTTTAGATCTTTGTCTATGAAAGTCTCACAATAACTGCTACATTACCACTAAAATGGAATATGCCTCCTATGTGGCTGTGGGGAGAGAAGGATAAGGGGTGGGAAGGATTTCCAGGGGAGGCAGTTTTGTGCTGAGAACCGCCTGTGACTGGCAATACGTTCCTCCCTGCCACAAACGGTTGTAGGAGAAAATTGTTTATCTGCATCTGTCTTAGAACAGACCACCAACAGACAATACCTTTTGTGTGCAACTTCTCTTAAAGTCCTTTGTTTAAACAAAAATAATCCCAAAGTAGTACACTAAACTAGAAACAGACTGATTTTTCCATGAGCTTAGTTTGGAGATGTGTCAGTGCACACATGGTATATGTGGTGGCTGTATCTACAACATTGAGACTGGCATTTCTCTTGTGTAGGCAAGTGCTAAAATCACCCCTAGTTTGGCTCCTACCAGTGTCTGATGTTGGAATCAGATGACTGCAAAGAACAAGAATAAGATTAGTCATCCAAAAGAAAAGAATACATAAGCTGTTTGGGGTCTCTTTCTGTGCTGTTTTGGAGAACATGTTTATTTTCAAGCTGGATTAATTTTGCATTTTCCTTCTGCAGGGATGGAAGACACTACTTGTGAAAGAACTGAATTTTTAAGCAACTATCTGACTAATGTGGAAGATATCATTTTGCTGCCTGGATCTTTAGGACGAATTCGCCCTAGGTCTAGCAATAACCTAAAATGTAAGTTAATTTAATTGTACCCCTTATGTCCTGAGAACTAGACTCCATCCCTTCCTTGGGCTGACATTGTATGAAGCCTGTAAGTTCACAGTGTGTCAGGGGGACATGCAGAGGGAAGGACTAAAGACCAGCTGCTCATGCCCTTCCCAGTCTGTAGCTCACAGATCCCACAGTGGCAGAGCTGTGTCAAGTGGATGGCTGAAATGTTCTGGGTTGAAACCCACCCTTTTATGGCAAGGAGAAGTGGGAACTCTTGAAGCTAGTTTTGCATGGCAGCATACATGTCATGAGTTTATTCACACACTTCTCCCCTCTGTCAATGAAAATGAGACTTGGGGGAGTTCAGCACCACACAGATTGGATATAAAAAAAGTGTCTGGTACCTCTGCTGAGGTAATGGAAAAAAAAAAAGAATTGTTAATTTTGAATTCAGTAGCTTCTTCATACTTTTGGCACAGATGAGAAGCAGCGTGGGTTGCTAAATAGCAACAGGCTGGAGATGTTGAAGGATATAAGGGAGCTGTAGAGCATGCATTCAGGGCCAATGGTGACAGTAAAACTTGCTGCTTTTTTTTGTACCATGCTGTTAGAAGCTCACCCTGACTTGGTGTTTGAGATTAGCTTATCTTCGATGAGAGAGCTCAGGGCTCAGGCAGGAGTCCTCTGGTGAAGCTAACTCTGTGATTTAAAGCCCCCTGAGCTGGAAGACAGGGACGGCGAGCAGGATGAACCCCCCATAATCCAAGAGGAAGCGGTCAACAACCTGCTACGCCACCTGGACGCTCACAAGTCTATGGGGCTGGATGGGATCCACCCGAGAGTGCTGAGGGAGCTGGCAGAGGAG
>NW_008824542.1:706846-720066 GCF_000699105.1 Pygoscelis adeliae
CTTCACCAAAAGGATGGTCAAGCCTTGGACCAGGCTGCCCAGGGAAGTGGTTGAGTCCCCATGCCTGGAAGTATTTAAAAGACGGGTAGATGAGGCGCTTAGGGACACGGTTTAGTGGGCATGGTGGTGTTGCGTTGACGGTTGGACTCGATGATCTTAGAGGTCTTTTCCAACCTTAATGATTCTATGATTCTATGAAAGCATTACGGACCCAGCTGCCCTGCTACTGCTCTGCTGAGGACTACCACCTCCAGGGCAGCAGTACCAGGACGGCGCTTGTGCCAACACCGTGGCTTCTCTGGTTCAGTGTACCAGGGCAAACCTGGCTTTGCCAGCAGTTTAAGCTACCATGCAAACTGTGAAACTCATAAACTAACCATAAGTACCTATGTTTTTGCAACATATGCTACAAGGGTGATAATTTCTGGTAGAGGGGAAGATAAGATAGCTGGGACAGCCATCATAACACTTCAGATATACTTTGGTTGAGGACAGATTTCACAAAAAATTGATCTTTGAAGATTAAAGATTTCCACAATAGTAGCAGAAATCATAAGAATGTGGTAAAATTTTCTTAGATACTGATTTATGTATGTATTTTACTATAAACTACTTTATCTGGGTATTTATGCTCTAGGAATATGGGATGAATGTGTAAAGATCTGTTGAAAATAGTGTGTATGTTGATAAAACTTACTAGACTAGCATAAAGACTGAATTCCTGCACATCACAGTCTACTGAAAACTTACATTTCAGTTCTGAGAAGATTTTTTTAAAAGATCTTTCAACCCTTGAATTCCCAAATTGCTGAGAAAAATTAGTTTTCTTTGGAGGATGAATGGCAATATCTTTTTGATCAGCTAGTCTGACTGACCTCTGAGTCATATTATTGGTGTTCCCTTAATACCGCTTTTCTCTTTCGGCCTCTGTCCACAGCTTCTTCGTTTGAATATTTGTGATTGCTTATAAATCAGCAGTTTGAACACAGAACAAACCAGCATGTTCCTTAATTTTAGAAGTGGGGTTTGCCCTCTTAAATGGCAAATTACCAGCTTTTTTATTCCTCCTCCATTTTCCTATTGATAACACTGCCTTAAGGCCTGCAGACACACCTTTACAATGGATAAGCCTGTAGCTTGTGTTTTGAGATTCAGTAGAGATCATTTCAAGCTCAGCCAGATTGTGCCTTAAGCAACTGAAACAATAATAATTAAGCAAGGGATTTTCACTTCCTAAGATTTTTCTCTTAGCCTGTTTTTTTCTCTCAGGACTGAAAAATGCTTTCCCTCCCTCCCCCCTGCCCAACTCTGGAAGAAGACAGAGTTAGTGTGGACTGTTGCTGGTTTTGGGCTTTCTACCTCTTGCATGTCCCTTTAATAGTCCAAAGACATATCTAGAGTATTTTACTGTGGCTTTTTACTTACTCTGTAGTAGCCTATAAAATATGTAAAATGTTAAAAGAGGCAAAAAAATGCTACATATTGATCTTACTGCTTCTAAGGAAGTGCAGTGTTACATTCAAATGTGCTTTCAAAATTTTTCAACGAAAGTCTTTGTGTTTGGGTATAATTCTTTTATTTTAAAGGAAAGCAGTCAAAAGACTTGAAATTATATGTTTTCAGAAAACAGAATAAATATTAATCTAAGGCCCAAATCAGTGAGCAACATTACCTAAGCAACTAAAATATCACTAAAGGGTATACAGTTAAACTTTAGTTCGTATTCAGGATATCTTACCTGATATATACAGCGTACTTTTGGTAAAGATCAGTGAACTTTTAGGAAGAACGATTCTGTAAAACTACATTATTACCTTGTGTTTTCTTCTGCAAATTGTTCATCTTTTATATTTTTGTCTTTTTTTTTTCTTTGCTTAACAGATGACCCTAAAGTGATTGTTGCCAACCTTACAGTAAGTATTTAGGACTGGCATTTTTATAGATTATATAGATTTATATCTGTGTCTATACCGCACTGCTCAACTTCACATCTTAATTTGGGGCATTATTCAGCATTCTCTCCTCACTCTTTAGGCAGGAAACCCAACCATTAAAATGACTAAAGGGTGTTAAATGGTGCCCTTCATGAGTGCAGATTAATGTTTGTCATAAATTCCACTGTTTGCTGCTGTAGTAGCTTTTATAACCTTTTTGGGCAGTGCAGAGCCAGAATCTCCTTGACCGTCTTGACTCCCTGAATTGAGTCTATTTATTCATTCCTTCAGAAATGGAAAGTAATCTTTTAGGGTAAATATTTTACTAGCACTTTGAAGACGCTGAAAAAGTTCATTTGATAGCCTTCAAATATAACCTTGTTTTTAATGGAAAAAAAGTGTTTAAAATAAAAGGCAATTAAAAAAAAATATCAAATTTTGTAACCAGATGGCTTTAAATATATCTGCAGACAAGATGTATTTTGAGCATTCAGCTTTCCTCTGAAACTTAAGCTTTGGTCCAGTTAGAATAAAATCCTTCATCTGTGAGCTAAGTAAGTGTGATGTTTTGCATGATGCTTTCAAAAAGACTGTCATGAGAATGAAGCTTTCCAAATACATCTTTGAATGACTCCGTGGGCCCTGATCTTACGTAAATACTGCACAGAAAGGACTGGACCACGTACTCTAGATGTACCCTTTGTTTTCAAGACATCATCAATAATGACCTTAACAGCTTGATTTCTGTAGTTCAAGGTTTTATGCACATCTAAGCTAACTGACAGCAGTGTCGTTGTAACCATTTATTTTTCAGTGTAGAAAGCCAGACCAGCACTTCAAGCCTTACTTGAAACAGCACCTGCCTAAACGCTTGCACTATGCTTACAACCGAAGAATTGAGGATGTCCATTTACTGGTGGATCGCAAATGGCATGTGGCAAGGTAAACTCTTGCTTTTGCTTCCATCCTGATTTTCAGCCTTTTTTTCTGAGGAAATGAGACACCTGGGATTGCCCTGTCTGTCCTCACCCTGCTCCTGTACCCCGTGAGCAAGAGGAGTTTTGAACTCCTGGTGAGGTTCAATCACATTTGGTTCAGGGGGATGTGGCTCAGAACACAAAATTGGTTTAAAATTTGGGAAAATCAGTAGCTGGATAGAGGGTAGAAAACCAGATTGGTTTCCTCAAGCAGCTTTGTGGGTTTTGACTGATTAGCTCGAGTATAGGAGCTGAAAAGCTTTTTTAATGAGGTGCAAGATTATTCCAACCAGGAAGCAGGGAATATGGGAGGAAGGGGAAGACATATGTCACCAGGGGATGTTAGGGAACAAGAGGCTGAGTGGATGCACTGGGTGAATGGGAAAAAAATGGAGATATTGGCAGAGTGGGTGAATGCCTGAGAACATGTGGAAGGGTATGACAGGGTGGCCATCAAAGTGCTGGCAGAGTATTGTGTTGCAAAACAAATCAACGGAAACCCAGGATGCTTTATCTCAGAGAAAACCCTGTTTTAGTTTGTTCTTCCCCATATGCCTCTGAATTTTCAGTTATAAAATATGAGCAATTTTTAATATTCTTAGTTAGCTAAAAATTGAGCAAGGAAAACCAAGTTGGTACATATATGTATAAAGTGGACAGGAGAGGAGTAGCCTTTGTTTATGAATTGTGCACCCCTTTCTGGTTCAATATGTATTCTTTTTCTTGCTTTAATCTTTTGACACGTTGTGTATTACACTATGAGAACGGCTGGGTCTTTGTGCATAAAGCTGACTCAGTGGTTCTTGGAAGATGACACAGCTTTTGGCTCATGGTAGTCTGTTATGAGCTTTAAATTATGGTAGGGTTTTTTGCCCGTATAGCTGCCAGGCAAACACATGGTGTGTTGTAAGTGCCTTTTGACATCTGTGCTTATCTTTTCATGAATTATGCAAGGATCACTCTGCTGAAGCAGTGAATGAGAAACCCCAATTGCTTTCTTGCATAACTCCACTAGCTGGCTGGCTGGTTGCCCCATACAGTCTGTGGCTAGGGTTCATGTACATTTCAAAGAATCACACTCTGAGTTTTAGGCCTATAAAAGTTTTAGTTTTAAGAATTTTACTGGAACTGATGGGATGGCCCAAGTTGATTTACATTTAGTAATTTCTTATTAATTACATCGGACTTCCTTTGGCTTATTTATTCATTAGGTTTTCTGAAATCTCGTTCACCAATTATTCATTTGTTAATGTAACTGTAATTCATTGTATATTCACAGCCAGGAAAATGGTAGTTACAGACCTGATTGCTGTAAATCTAGTAATTTACAAGGCCAAAATCAAACTTTGGCTGAGCATCATTTTATTGCAGATGAAGAAATTAACTTGTAGGATAATCTGGTCCACTGCATGTATTGCCTGCACATGGCCCTCATAAAACCGTAAAAACATACTCTGGAACAAGCTGGTAATTATAATTCCTATGACACAATACTTATTTTTCCACATCTTTTGTAAAAAAAATACTCGGTAACAAGCTGATAATTAAAGTTCCTATGATACAGCGCTTATTTTCTCTGCTATTTATCTTCATTACAATCTTTCTCTTTTGCCTCCAGCTTTGTTTCTGCTCCCCATTTTTGTTTATTTGTTGGAAGGCAAACAGGTGAAAACACTTAACAGCACTGTAACATCAAAAAAGTGCTTTCTTAGAAGCCTCTGTTGGCCTTTTGAGGATTGGAAGAGTATAGTACAAAATACCTCCAGTCTGTAGGAGATGATGTAATATGAGAAAGTCTGAGAAAATAAGTAAATAGATGCTAAGGTTGTTATCAATGAGTAAGAGTTAGCTCTTAGGATTGCACCCTCTTATAGTGGGAGCAGAGGAAGAAACCCTGGGGTTGTTGGATGAGCCTGCAGTCCCCACTAGTGCTACTCAAGAAAGATGAGCAATATACTGCCTTGTAACCTTATCCCTCCTACCCCCGAAGTATGTTGCCAGGTCAGACACCATACCTACACCTTTGAGGAAATTTTCTAATAATTTTTCAATTTAGGAAAGCTGTGGACGTTTACAAGAAACCAACAGGAAAATGTTTCTTCCATGGAGACCATGGCTATGACAACAAGATAAACAGCATGCAGGTATGAGCAATGCAGTAAGCTTTGCGGGAAGCTCATTGAAGGCAGAAGAAATTGTAGGTCTCCAGAATGTAAATATTCACTGAAAAAAACCCTACTTTTTAATGCTCTTCTTTTGTATTCTTCTCTCTTTTTTTTTTTTTTTTAAGACTGTCTTTATAGGTTATGGCCCTACATTCAAATACAAGACCAAAGTACCTCCTTTTGAAAATATTGAACTTTACAACATCATGTGTGGTAAGCTATCTGCTTGAGAAATTGCAAGAGAAACACGCTGTTTAGCTAACAGGGCTTCACTTAGGCATCAGTGAGCTCATGCCCTGACTCCCTCCCAGGGTCCCTTCCCCAGTCCCCAATTCCCAAGCACTTGCCTTCTGGCCGGGAGGGCTGTAGGCACTTCTCGGGGCCTCAGTTTGCTCTACTCTAGCAACTGGCCAATAAAGGGGGTTACCATAGTTTTGCTGCGTGCAGCTTAGCAGGGATTGAATACACACCACTACAGTGCATGCTGTCCACCCCTCAGCAGTCTAGGAAGGAGGTTTCTCTTCAGAGACTGCTTCTGCACCTGCATGTCTCATGGAGCAGCTCAGGGGCATCACTTAGTTTTCTTGGCGTTTCCTGCTATGATTATGTTTCCTACACTCCTACTGTAGCCATGAAGCAGAATCTGACGATGTATACAGACATTTATTTTGATCTTTTCTTTAATACTGATTTTCCAGGGTAAAAAAAATTTCTAGCTGAAGGTGTAATTCACTTATTTAATTTCTTTTTTCAAACATGAAATACCAAAAAGGTAATTATCCCTTATCTCTAAAGCAGGTGACTAATAACACTGCATTCCAGGTGGTTGGTGTAAGGTCAACATATTGACTGTAGATTTGCACTGGAAGCTGCAGTAGTTATAATAAAACTGTTTTCCAGTGTCTTGATGCAAATTAACCTTCTTGTCATAAAGGCCACCATACTATTCAGATATCATTTGAAATTTTATGATTTGGACAAAAGGTTAGTATTTTTATTACATTAAAAGCATTCATTAACATGCCATTGGTGTAAACAGTATTGCAAATACTTGTCTTAGCTCAGTAGAGATGCTGCTGCATACAAGTTTGCAATCTAACCATCGTTCATCTTTGGTGTTTTCATAGATCTGCTTGGATTAAAGCCTGCTCCCAATAATGGCACCCATGGAAGTTTAAATCACCTGCTGAGAGCCAATGTTTATAAACCAACTGTGCCAGATGAAGTTGCTAAACCACTCTATCCTGTCGCTCTACCTTCTGCATCAGATTTTGATATAGGATGTACATGTGATGATAAGGTAGGTGTTCAGGATCTGCTGATGCTTCCCCTACTAGCAGTAGTTGCCTAGTAAAGCTGTAGTCATTTTACCTATTTTGAGAGGGTTTGATCTGTAAGATTTTCCCAGATCCTTCCTGTGAAGTGTTTGTGCCCTTTTGGAACAATTATGCCTTTTTGTAAAACAGGAAACAAAAAAATGTTTTAGTGTTTTATAGCACTAGTTTTGTTTTGCTAGATGCCTAGTAAAATGAGATGTCAGAATGCTCCAGTGACCCTAATCTTGTTCCTTTTTTCTATTCTTGAGAAGAACAAGTTGGATGAACTCAACAAGCGCTTTCATGTCAAGGGAACAGAAGGTAAGAGCGTGGTGCCTCAGTTAATAAAAGCTATTTTGGGGTTTTTTTGCAAGTTAGTTTGCATCATTGATACCAGACAAACTCCTGCTTTGGTTTAGTTAATGTGTAGTAAACCATCTTTTCAAGTAACTGTCAAAATAGCACACAGACATACCTGAGATAACATAGGCAAGATTAAGTGCTGCTCATGTGAGGAAGTGCACACTATCTTTAGCTGTAACCAGGACTAAAGTATGACTCAAAGTGATAGGAGTTTTAGCTCTTCCTTTCCATCACTGTTAGGAGGCTTAATCTCTGCTGTGAAAGTGGAGAGATGAGGAAAGGAGAGGGAGCATGAGGCAGTGCTCCACTCAACCACAAGCGATAAATGGAGTAAAAAACATAGACCACATCTGCACACTGTGTTTTACTAGTATTGTTCAGACTTAGGTTTCACCAGGTCAGTGTTAGAAAGGATGGTACAGCTGCTTTGACAATCCCTGACTGGGTCTTTAATGCTTGGTTTTTCGGGTGCAGGTTATCCACTGAAACAAATGCAGAAATGCTCTGCTGGTTCAGGGATGCTCAGCGCAATTCTGTCCCTCATCAGCCTTCAAGTCAATGTCACTCCTAGGAGAAAGCGTCCCCTGCTCTCCTGGACACTGGTTCCTGCACCCTTCCTGCTGTATGCCAGTGCTGACTTTTGTGTGGCTGTGCTCTCAGCTGCATCAGGGCTGTGGTCCAGGTTAAAATGTAGCAATAAGACCAGAGGGGAGGGGATGGGAACTGCTTTTCTGAGAAGCGATACTGACTGAAAGGCACCCCAAAGCAGAGCTTTCCTTCTCACAGCTGTGATCCGGTTCGGCATAACAATTCACAGCATTTCCCTCACCATAACAGTTGTCCAAATTAGCAAATTCTGAAGCTTTGAGTTTAGACGTGGGCTTTTGAGATACTTCAAATTGTATTGCTCAGATGACTAAGGAGGTTTTTTTTTTAATTCCTTTGTGAAGCTACTCCTTCTGTTTTTCTGTTGTGAACAGGCAATGCAGCCTATCCTTTAGTTTCTAGAGTGAAGTTATTGCTTTTCTTTGTGAGCTAAATTGCCTTTCTGCAGCTTTCATCTTGTTAAACTGATTTTTCCAATTAGTGAAGGGCTACTCCCTGCTGTGGCAATTTCTGGCATCAGGAAAAAACACCCTCACCATTGTACTCCCAGATATCTCAACATCTTTATTTTGGTTTAAGATTTTGATGCTTCTTCACTTCAGTAGTATAAAAATAGGTCTTTTGATGTATTTTAAGATATAAGCATTTAAACCAATTTCACTTGCTCATTTGTAAAGTGTCTGTTAAGTGGAACGAAGTGCCCCTTATTTAAACAACAAGCAGTTCTGCTGCGTGCAAGCTATCTTGTTGTATTTTGTGACAGGCTGTAGCAACTGTTCAGGGATCTTCCTTCGTTTAGTTGGCAATTCCCTTCTCTTGCATGGTGCACCATGCATATTTAGCTAATGTTGTTATTCACAAGCAGAAGAAAAAGATTCCTTCAGCTTCTCTTGAATAAACCAAGTTTATCATCTTTGTCCTTAGGCAAGGCTTTTCCTACTTTTCTTTCTTGTGTCCTATAAAAATATCCTCTATTTGGACACACAGTAATAAAACATGACCTTTTCTTTCAGGTTAAATGCCTATCTGTGAACAGTGTTATGCTGCTTTCCTTGTTTCTATGTTTTGATTCCCAAAAGTGAGCTAAGCCTGTTTGCCAAATGGTTATCAAAATCAACGAACTGTGCAGCACAATGCAAGATTAGCCAGGAAATTTATTTTTCATCTGTGTCTTTCAATGATGTTTTTGTCTTTTTATAAGGAAGCTTATCAGAGGTACCTAGTGATGTTTAACCATAACATATCACCAAGACAGAAGAAAACCAAGTTTTGCAGAGTTGGAGGTGTCTTTTTGTAGCCAAAGTTAGGAACAAGGGTGGGTTTGTTTGTTTGTTTTCCTTGATATTGCTGACAGAAAATAGCACATCAGTCTTCAGAACATCATCTGTATCAGCCAAGTGGAAAAAAATACTCTTTTAAAGAGTGAGCACCTTTGCCTCCCTTTTGTGAGGGACTTTACAAAAAACATAGGAAGGAGAGAAAGTCTGGAGAAGAGTGGCAGGAGTGATAGGATAGGGGTAGATTTAAAGGTACTTTAAAGCACCTAATATGCTTTTCACCTCATGTGTGATGGAAATGTGGACACAAAGATCCTTGTGGAGTCTCCTGTGTTTGGAGAAACACCCTCTCTCCATGCTAGGACCTCAATAAGCTTTCAAGTGCAGAAGGGACTTGTAACGTCAAAGGGGATTGTGAGTCTGGAAAAGGGATCCCAACCAAAACTATTGAAGAACCACTGCTCTCTCTATTACAAGATTTCCTTAGCAGTTATTCAGGGTCAGTATCCCATTAAGGATCACTGTAAAATCAGCATGTTTTGGAAAGCCAACCCTTTTTTTTAATCTTTAAGGTTTTCAGTAACAAATGTAAGTGTAATTTCTTCTGATCTGTAGAGAAGCATCTCTTATATGGGCGCCCCGCAGTACTGTACCGCACAAAATACAATATCTTGCATCACCATGACTTTGAAAGTGGCTACAGTGAAACATTCCTGATGCCTCTCTGGACATCCTACACTATTTCCAAACAGGTCAGTGCTGTCTTTGCTCTTGGAAAGTGCTTAAAAATTCCTGGGGAAATCTGCTTGGTACCGTTATTCTTGAAGTCCTAAAATTCCCCTGC
Source organism: Pygoscelis adeliae (assembly GCF_000699105.1). Classification (NCBI taxonomy): domain Eukaryota; kingdom Metazoa; phylum Chordata; class Aves; order Sphenisciformes; family Spheniscidae; genus Pygoscelis; species Pygoscelis adeliae. The sequence continues at coordinate 716,329 of NW_008824542.1, forward strand.
CCTAAGTAGAGTTTCCCACCAGAAATTATGTCAAATATCATTGAAAACAATGCCAAAATCCTTTTTTTCCTTCAGGAGAAAAGAGTTTTAAGGCAGAAGGGCTGTATATTTCTTTTCCTGTTTTCATTTGCTTTCTAAGATTTTCTCAGTGGGGGTTTATTTTATTATGATAGCTTAATCAGCGACTTCATTTGAATTATTTGCCATGGTGACTTCTGCAACCTGAAGGAGGGGCTCTGCGGCACGTAGAGGAGCAGGTCTTGGTTGTACAGCTGGGTGGTTTATTTTACTCCACACAAGGCCTTCCATGTAATCTGCTGACCATAGGAAATAATTTTCTTTTTGCTATAAATGCTGGAATTACCTTTCTTGTCGTTTCTGTCTGTGTTCCTCAATGCAGGCAGAGGTATCAGGTGTCCCGGAGCACCTGGCCAGCTGTGTGAGACCCGACCTCCGCATTTCTCCAGGAAACAGCCAGAGCTGCACAGCCTACAGAGGCGACAAACAGCTCTCCTACGGCTACCTTTTCCCTCCTCGTAAGTTCAGATAGCTTTTTAAGACCTAGAGGTTTTGTAATTTTCTTTTTTGTTAGAGAAAACCTTAGGTATGAAAAAAAACTCCACCAAACCACCAGATATAAACAGACTAAGGGATTTTTTGAGATTGTTGGGAAAGAATATAGGTAGGAATGGTTTAATTTGCCCCTCCGCTCTGTGATGATGTCCTCTCCTCAGAGGAGCTGCTCCTGCACGGGTGTCATGTATGGGGCGCAATGGGATGGATTCATTACTCTTGCTGCACTTGCAGAGGACCAAGGGCCCAATGACACAAGTTGCCATCATGGCTGCAGTCTCTCAACTCCACAAGAGATGCTTCAAACTGGTGCCCAGCTTCATGCACCAAAACAGTGAAGCGTCCCAGTTTAGCTAATAAAAATAAAGGTAAACAAAGAATTGCACAGAGTAGGAGCCCAAGCTAGAAGACAATCTTCAAAAGCTGGCCCTTTAAAGTTGGTGGATAGATACCAGCTTATATGAACTGGGAATCTAGTCAGAGTTTTTAATTTTGAATTCAAACAGCAGAAAGATAAACATATATTTAATTTATAAATCCATATTAGACTCTTGCATACTGTAAAAATTTCTACCATCCTATAGAAACAGTGCTAGTAGAAAACCTGTGTAAATGAGTGTCCTGGATTCTCCTGTTGCAGTTACATTGATTCAGTCTTGGAGCAATGATCTTCTGGGATTAGTAAATGTTCAAGGGACACAACTGTCTCTCAGTTGTGAACTTCATTGCTCTGCCTTCCTCACTCAGTAGCTGAGATATTTTATGGTGGGTTTCTAATATGGAATTACTGCTGCAGAGACTTCCTCAGAACCAGAAGATAATCCCACACTTCTCTCCCTGGAAATTATTTACCTCTCCTGTAAAAGTCTGCAAAGCAGCTTTCTGACTTTTGAGACTGCAAAAATAGATGAGCTATAAAAATATTTTCAACTGGTTGCCAGTTGAAGTGAAGATAAAATCCTTACTTTCCATGTTCAGCTGTCACATTAATGACAAATTTTATGCATATAATGTGCACTTCTGAATATAGCATTCAGATTGCTGTTTAGATGACAGTATTCCCTTTGGTTAATCCCTGAAGCCATTTTTCAAAACATTTTTGTTCCTTGAATTTCTAATATTTCATCTTATTAATATTTTTGTTTTATTGTTTTCAGAGTTAAGTTCCTCTGCAGAAGCAAAATATGATGCTTTTCTAATAACAAATATAATTCCAATGTATCCTGCCTTCAAAAGTAAGTGTCCTTTCCATGGCTTTATGTCTCTTTCCCAGTGTTTTGGGTTTTTTTTAAATGATATGTGTGTTGACTATTGAATGAATTGATGGGAGAAGTTTAGAACAAAGTTCAGTTATCTGTAGCCAGCAGATAATACATGTGGGCACCTGTATCGTTCTAGGTATGGGCAGGCAAAATACCATGAGAAAGGTTTAAACTTTAAGAAAGGTTTATTTTCCTTGGTGCTGGGCTAAGATAAGAGCACAGACGTGCTGTAGTTCAGCAATTTTGTTTCATGCCACAGTAATTCAGTTTGTGCAAAACCATTCAGATATTCTTGTCTGTAGCCCAAGTTAGTGCAGAATGTACTTAGGCAATGTGTTTTTACTTCTCAACTGGAGCTGCCTGGGAGTGTGCACAAGCCTGGGAGGGTGCACTTAGCATGTTGCTGTAGTTCAGGGACAAGTAATTATTTTTTATTTTCTATCCATGCCCTTAGAGGGAGACCGAACATATTTATTACCTATAAAGAAAAAGGAAGAGGAAACCAATTTATGGAAAATGAGTAATGACTTAAACCTGGCTGAAACTTTCAGTGTTGCAAGGATATAGTATTAACATTTCTTTTGTCTGCACATCCCTTTTCTCTCTAGTTTTGCCAAGAGGTAGGAAAACCATCAGACTATTCTGGTGGCATTTTTGGCTCGGCAGGAATTGAGAAGCCTTGGAAGACTCTCAAGAGCCTGTTTTTGTGAGATTTCCAATTCAGAGTTTAGACCAGAGAGGTTTGGATAAACATTAAAGCCTATGGGAGGTTTTTTCTTTTTAACCAGAAAAGAGTGTTTTTAACTGAAAAACCTCTGAGTAGGAACAAGTAGTGATGTTTGCTGGAAATTTGAGCAAAGGCACTTAACTGATTACAGAGTGCAAGATTACTGGGGATTTCCCACTCTCAAATCACTTCATAAAAATGCTCTTTATGCTAATGTTAGTCTAAGCAAATTAGCTGAGATGCTAATCGCAAGAGAACAACTCGCCACCAGCGGCTCATTTTGTCTAGTGGCCTTCCTCTTCATCACAAGTGGATGAAGGATTCCCTGAGAACAAATGCTGGAACTAATATCATTCCTGGAGAGTTACGAACCACTACATGTGTGCAGGTTGCAATATAGAAAGCTGATTATAAGCTCATATACGGAGCTTTTTCCACGATAGGGAAAATAGGAGGTGGCAGTTTTATACTATGCTGGTTTTGGTGGCAGTGCTGGCTGCAGAGGCCCACTCCTCTGCTTTGTTTTTTTAATTCACTGTCCCGTCCCATTCCCCCAGGCAATAATTCTGTATCCATCTTTTCTGTAGTGAGTCTGACTTAAGCAGCTCCTGCTTTGCTGGAGCTGCAAGATGAGGCCCCTGGGCTGGCCCCCTGTTGCACTGGCGTCGCTGTCTGTGTAGCTGCAGTGGGAACCCAAGTAGGGAACTGATTCAGCTGGAAAACCCAAGGTGTGGAGGGGAAGCTTTCCTTTTGGGGCTATTTTTATTGCTAAGGCTGATGCATTGGAGTAGCGAGCAGCTGGAGGAGTGGTACTGCCAAGTGGTTACCGCAGCTGAGGTTCTTGTTAGACCGTTGCTTGTGGGGCCCTCTGCATCAGCCCGAGCAGGGAGTTTATGTGGCACTGAGCAGCCTTAGGACAAGGCGTACTGGGGAACTTGCTGAGGCTGGCATTGCCATCAGCACCAGGGAACCATGGACATAACGGTCTGAGCTGGCAAGACAAAAGTTAAACTTTTACCAAGTCTGAGATGTTTTGTTTACACACACTTCTGTTAGTGTTAAAATAAAAAGGAAAAAAGAAGGAAAAGAATGATGTAACTGGAGATTCTGGTGTGTTTCCCATCTCTGGAAGCATCTTAACTTGTTAAGTTTGAGGAGGGTGTGGTGGGAGAAAGA
>NW_008824542.1:720148-728867 GCF_000699105.1 Pygoscelis adeliae
TGCTCTTCCCAAAAGTTGTAAGCAGATGCCATGTCATAATTTGGTCATCCTTGATGGTACCTAATTTAAAAGTTAGACGTTTTGTATCCAAGGAGAACTTAACTGGAATAATATGACCTTTGTATTTCCCTTTCTTTTAAAATGTTTGGATTTTGCTTTTAATCACGGTGCTGTTTCCTTTCTAGAATTAAAAAAAAACACAACACCATTCCCTGTAACTAGATAAGAAAGACAAAGGAAGTGTTTACAGGAACATCAAAAGCATGTGAATAGCTGTTTCTACTGCTTGGTGAAGAAACAGCAAGCTTTCTGTGCAATGTCTGTGGCAATGCCAGCCTGGGAGTGGTACCGTGCATTTCCCTATCACTGGTTGGGGGAAAAAATCAACAAAGTCTGAATAGGCTTTATTGACCAAACTGAATGAAGCTGCAGTAAATCTGTGATGTTTAGTCTTTGATTTCCCCTACCATCGTGTGAATGATGTCCACTGGATTTTTATTTTCAGGAAAAAAAATGTTTATAATCTTGACATGTTTTGACTTATCCAAATTTTGGTGTGTTGGTTTTTTTTTTTCCCCACAGAGGTATGGAACTATTTCCAAAGGGTTTTGGTGAAGAGATATGCCACTGAACGAAACGGAGTCAATGTTATAAGTGGACCAATCTTTGACTATGACTATGACGGTTTACATGACACACCTGACAAAATAAAACAGTAAGAGCTTGTCTGTAAATTGATTTGCTGTTGCTTCTCTTAATGATGGCTTTATCTTAAACAATTCATTATCTGTACATTATTCGATTTTCATTATTCCTGCTCTTTCTAAAATTATTGTTCATCAAGACTGAATGCCCCTGTAGGTAGGACAGTGGTAAAAATAAGGAAACGGCCATTCAGCAGGTAACTGTTCACCTTGACTTCGAAATTAAGTGTTCATTCATCCTTGAGACAAAGCTGAATTATGTTCCAAATAATCTATTTTCTCTAAAATTCTCCAGAATTTAAGAGTTGACAACTGGATACTGGAGCAAACCATAGCAGTGCTATTGAGTTAGATACTCAAGTCTTTTGTTAATTCAGTAATACTTTCTATGTCCCTGAACGGAAGAAGCCTTTCAGCACTGGCGTGTGGTATTTCTATAGCACAGTATCAAAACATGAGCTAATTGAATGCTCATTTTCAGATAGTGTTTAGGAATCAAACACTTCTCAACAACGTACATGTGTCCTCACAAGTAGAAGAGGAAAGACCATGCTGTTTGTGTAACCTGCTTCCAAACAAGTTTATCCTTTGTGGATAAATGTTTGCTTTATTCCCCCAGGTTTGTGGAAGGCAGTGCCATCCCCGTTCCTACTCATTACTATACCATCATAACCAGCTGCTTAGATTTCACTCAGCCAGCCGACAAGTGTGATGGACCACTCTCCGTTCTCTCATACATCCTTCCCCACCGGCCTGACAATGATGAGACCTGCAATGTAAGTTCTGCTGCACTTCTGTAGCCCCTTGGTAAATATATGCCTGGGACATGTGAAACCCCATTACTGTTAGATGCTAGTGCTCAATGATGTCTTAAATGAAAGCATAGGGTAGTGACTCTATTAAGTGTCATGTTCAACTCATTAGACAAAAGTACTCCTCTGTAATATTGGAGAAAATATGGAACTACTACTGTACCTAAAATTGTCTGGAAGAACTGACATACAGTAGGTTGGCAGTAAACAACCTGTAGGCTTCTATGTTTTGGCACACACTGTCAGTGTAACCTCCGAGCAGACTGGGGGGACGTTGTGTGCGTAGACGTATTGTGCTAGCAGCCAGCCTGATGTTTTTACTGAGGTCTGTTTCCATATGTAGATACAATATAGTCTGTCTGCTATGGCATCAGTGCATCAGACAGCGTGATTACATCCAACCCACACAGTATTAAAACTATATGGTAAAACCTGCCGAGGGTAGAGTGCCAGCTCTTGCCGTTTCCAGAACGTCTTGATTCAAGGGAAAGGTTTGGATTGCTATTAACAGAGATGACCAGACAATCTCCTGGTTCCTTTCCTATCTTCCTTAGGATGCAAGATCCTATAGTGTAAGAATCTTGGTGAAGTACAAAGGCTTTGGTCTGGTCAGAACTGCAGAAAGTAACATGTGCACTCGGCAGCTGATCGTGCGGCAGGAGAGCAGTTGGGTCCCTGCGGACTCTGGTGCTCTGCAAGGACAGCAGTCCTCCCAGGCAGCTGTATTTAGACTTGTCCTTCCGCCTGAACTTGTTCTCCCATTACACAGCTGTGTGGATTCCTGCACACAGACGCTTCACTATAGGCTGCCAGGAGATCGTTTCCTGAATGAACGCATTAATGTTATGAATTTTGTATTGGCACATAAAGTTAAGACTCCTGTTCCAGCTACAGGCAGAAATAGTCATTCCAACTCTGTACACAATTCACCTGGAACACTGTCTCTTTCTCATTCATCAAACATCGCCTGCTTTCAGGTCCCTCTTTTTAAAACCACGCTTTTGGAGCAGCATCCCTCTCTCCTGAGCAGGTCTGGCTTCCCCCTGTTTAGACTCTTAACTGCTTTGGGCAGAGCTGTCTTCCACCAGAAGTCTCGGAAAGTCCTACTTGTATTTTATTGTGGTTTTTCTCTGGACTGCTTTCCTCTGAATCAAAGTCCAGTTCATGATCTGGAAGTTACTAATCTGGCAGTTATTAGTGCCTCTGTCCTTGTATCTCTGCCCGTATGTAATTTTATGACAAAGTCAATTTTTCCTCCCTATGTTGCTTGTCATGGTCCTCTTAAACTGCTGAAACCTTTTTTATGAACTATTTAGAATAATGGCCTCTTTTACGGTTTGATTTCTTATATTCCAACCCAGGCTTCTTTTCTCTGTAGATCATGCTACTTATGGTGTATGTATTTACAGTTCTGGGAGGAACTTCAGTGCTACTACAAGGTCATTAGCAGATATTGGTCTATGCTTTTTACATAGCAAAGAACCACTCAAAAAATATTTAAATGTAGCTCTTGAATGAAAATACAGTGAGGCAAAATTCTGCTGTTCAAATACAGTGTCAGTCTTACTTTTGCACATGGTGTTCCATCTGATTTGTTCAAAGAAGTGGTTGTGTAAAACCTCACATACTTCATGGATGAAATGCATGGGATAATATAAGAATTTTTCCTTAACCTCTCCACAGCTTTCTTTTAAGATCTGAAGAAATATTAGCTTTCCCCCAACTCTGCTCTTGTTGCACACACTTTCTCTCTCTTCACACGGGCGTTGGAGAACACCACTACTCTTCTCATATGAATTTGTTCCATTTCCAAACTGTGTTTATTCATGGTGAGGTTATACCCATTTATTCTTGTGTCAACATTTTTCTATGGCTTAAATAGCCCTTCACTGGGCTTCTTTGGGATTTACCCTAGTGATGATTTATGATGATTCTCAAGGCATATACTTCTCTCTATTCATGAGAGACCCAGGATCTTTTTTGCTTTTCTTGTAAGAGAGGATGAGCATTTTAGTAGCCTTCCTATGCATCTGTTCCAGTCTGATTCCCCCCACCACCTCCCCCCCTGGAACATGAATGAGATAAAGTACTCCTGCTGAGATCTCAAAATGAAAATGGTTTTCTTTCCACTGGACACAACTCCTCTGATACTATCTAGGATTTGTTTTTTCCATAGCTGTGTTTCAATGACGGCTCACAATCATGCACAACCCGTATACCCAGGTCCTTCTCTATCTGCTGTTTCCCCTGAGAAGCTCCCAGCTTAGCAGAAATTTTTGTCGTCAGTGTGGATAACCCAGTTTCATACTATACCAGGGACTCCCCCATCTGTATCCTCCAGTATGCTATCGCAGTCTTCCTCTGCATTGACAGGAGCTCCCAATTGTGTTTTGTTTTGTTTTGTTTCTAGCACACTAATGACCTTGGCACAAAAAGCATCTATGAAAACATTACACAAAATCCTTTCCAAGACCAGAGCTGGAGGAACCCTACTAGAAACCTCCTCCAGGCCACTATTTTCCCTTTTAGCAAACCCTTTACATTTCTCTTTTAATGAGTGAGTTCCTCACCCACCTGTCTACACCCTGATTGTGTTCAGCTTTCACCTAATAATGTGATATCCAGAGAGATTCTTTTGTCCGGAATATCTGGTATCTTTTCCAGTGGATTTTAGGTTGGTCTCCTAATTGATTGCTTATTTCTATTTACCTCCATGTTTTCAATTGTTATTTTTTTCCTTCTAAGACTCACTGTACTATTGAGGTGAGACTAACCAGCACAGATGGAGAAAACTATCATTTTAAATGTATACACTTCATTCGTTGTTCTGCAGTAATAGAATACCATGTTAGCTGATCACTGTGTTCAAAATCCTTGCTGCTGGACCTGAGGTTTCATGGGCCCGTTGTGGAATGGAAAAACTAAAACCTAGATCGGTTGATTGATTTTCTGGGGTCATTTAAATGCTGTCTTGCTGGACTTGGTTTAAAACCAACCTCATAGTCCTGTGATTTATTCATATTGCAGATCTTCTGCAAACTCTTAGGAATCCTCCTTGTATTCAAAAAAGTGAGCTCTGTAGCAATGGGACTTTCCTCTGAGCTCTGTAAAATGAAGATTTCCTGCTCAGAAGGAAGGCTTGAAGACAATAAAAATGTTACAGTGACTGCATTTGCAGTAAAAACCCTGTTGAGGCCCATTTGCAGACTAGCAATCTGATCGCTAGGCTGAAGGCTGAGCAGGGGTCTTCCTGCAGCCGCATGCTGCCAGGCAGCATTCCTGGAGCATGGCACTGCAGGCGACGGGGAGTGAGCAGGGCATGCTCCCTTCTCTTCCCTCTTAATTTGCATCTTTCTTTTCATGTTCCAGGCCTGGTTTGGGGCCTCAGGTTGCTAGCGACATGGAGAGGAAAGTCGGCTTGGAGCTGAAAAGCTTCAAAACAGACAAGTGCTGACTGGGTCATGGATGTTTGCTTTAGAGCAGCTGGCTGTGACCTAGCTGGTACTTCGTGTCCTCTCTGTGCAAACGATCATGCTCACCATCCTGGCCTTTGCAGGGTGACACACAGCCTGGTCTGTGGCACATCTACTGCATTGGGTAGGCTCTGGCATTGCTGAAGCGTAGTCTTGAATGGTGAGAGAATCACTTTGTAGGGGGACCTGGCTGAGACAGTCAGAAAGGGCCTCATTTTCAGGAGTAAGCCCAGAAATAGAGTTTTATCAGCAAGATTTCCAAGACACATGGGGTCCAAATGTTTGGAGGCACAACCCTCCTTTCCTAACTTGCTTCCCCAACAGCAGTGTAGACGTACCGGCCTGAGAGGCCAAAGAGGGAAAAGTCCTGTTTGCTCTGTCCTTTTCCCACGTCTGCTCCCCACCACGCAGTCCTTGGGGCTGGCTGCAATGCTCATGGGACACGTCGCTGGGCTGCTTAACGCACTCAAACAGCCAGTAACTGCAGTGTTTTGCAGGGCTGATTTTCTGATGTGTTAGTGAGTTACATTAGTTTGTGGATGGCTTCAACAAATGCCGGAGCTGGCACAAGGCATGCAGCAGGAGCAGTCCCCTAAGAGAGATTACACCCACGCAACCCGACCCCGATCATTCTGGCAGCATCACCTTCCTGATTTTTATTTTTGTATTGGGAAATGCTTAGTGAAAGTCTTTTTTCTATCAGTGAATAATATGTATGTTCTAATAACTGGATTTTACAGGTACCAACATAAACCATAGTCCCAACTGTTTAATGAATTGTAATGTTCTCCAAGCAGTAAAGTGGAAAGATTAAAATAATATTGTGTTAGATGAGGTGCAGGTCAGATGAGAATAACGTGTAGAGGTAGGGTTCAAAGCTAAACAGCCTAAAGTTTGGGCTTTGGTAATACACAACTGATTAATACAGAGCTCTTTCTCCGAGATAAAAAATATGTAGTGACCAATGGATCTTCTAAAAGCATATGGCTGTTCTTCTGACACATCTGTAACATGGGGCCAGTTTTTCCCAGATGACTATGGTCATTGTCTCAAGCCAATCCTAAAACGGGTCCCAAAATAAAACTGTAGGAATCATCTTGCATGTGAAGTTTCAAATCTGTTTTCTTGGAACTTGTTTACCTTAGTCATTCGTGAATAGGGCACAGATTGTTCAAATGGACCCAATCTTCAGAAAAGTTGCATTTGTTTTCAGAGCTGACTTTTGACATGGCATGTTATGAAACTTTTTTTTTTCCCCCCTACATTTCAGAGCTTGGAGGATGAATCAAAGTGGGTTGAAGATCTTCTTAAGATGCACACTGCACGTGTGCGTGACATCGAACAGCTCACAAGCTTGGACTTCTTCCGAAAGACCAGTCGCAGCTACACAGAAATCCTCTCCCTAAAGACATACCTGCATACGTTTGAAAGTGAAATTTAGCTTTCTAACCTTACTCAGTGCATCCTTTTATCAACTGGTGTATATTTTTATATTGTTTTTATATTTATTAATTTGAAACCAGGACATTAAAAATATTAGTGTTTTAATCCTGTATCAAATCTTAAATATTAAACCCTTGTGTCATTTGTTTTTTTTCTTTAATGTTTAATATATAGGTATGTCCCTTGGTTTTTTTAGTAGCGCTTGTAATACTGCAGCTTGAGTCCTTACTCTGAGCTTTTAAGTGGTGCTGCAGGATTTGATACGTGCATCAAGGAAATACTAATTTCCCATGCTCCTTTACCACACTTGTAGTCCTGTACTGTGTATCAAAATACTGAACGTGTAAAATTACATTCATTTACTGTTAACTATGTGACAGATATATTTAAACCCTATAGACAAATAGCATCTTAAATATAATAAACCACACATTCAGTTTTTTTAATGTGTTTTGATTTCCTTTCACAGGGACATTCAGAGGGACTTGCGGGCAGCTGAGTGCTGCCAGATCTCTCTTATTCACCAGGCAGAGCCCTTCTCAAGAGATTAGGTTTGCTGGTAAGAGGACAGCTGGGAGCCCAGGTGCCCTGCCCTGGTACTCAGCAGTGAGACCATAAAAGACACCCACAGTAGTCATTACTGGTTAGGTTTTGCCATAGGGACAAAGCTGGGAGAGGAGGTTGGTTGGTGTCATATAAGCTACCAGTGGTACCCCACGCTTGAGGCCACTTGGCCCTGCTCTGGAGCCATGGGGAGGATGTGAGGTGAACACATCCGCTGTCACCAGCCAGGCTGTGTTGCATCCCTTCTCCACCGCTGTTGCTCTGGGCTGGTTCCTGGAATACCTGTTCCATCGTGTTTTGCTTTGACTTTGGGGGAAGCTGAGATAAGGCAGATGTTGACAGAGGTGACATCGCTAAACACCCAGCAGTGGGCTTTTACCCAGGAGGAGAAAAGCTGATTTTCGTCATCTTGTTCTAATGGCCAGAATTCGTGAAGTTTTCCCCTAATCTGAGGCCAAGCCTGAGGCTTAATGCCAGCCCTCATTCTCAGAGGAAGCCCCTTGGCCTGATTGCACTATATAACTTCCGGTACTGTGAACCCCATACCGTGCATGTGATTTACAACCATCACCTACCTGGTCAAGTCTCTGTTGGCTACGTCTGTGCAGTCAGAGTCTCATAATCCTGGCAAGCCCTATGAGTGACACTCATGGCACAGTCCTAAGCCAATGGAAGAGTCGCTGTTGTATACCGGTATCTAGATAATGACCTGATTTGGCTTGGTCAGCTTTTATAGAAGGCATATGGTACGGAGCATTAGAGTTAGTGTAGTTAGATGATGTAAAAGATACATTATTGTTTAGAATGCCTCTTGAGGCTGAACCCGCTAGTGGCACTATTACAAAGCCATCGTTTGGGGTTACAGATTTCCCTCTCTCTACCAAAGTGGTTTGTGTCTATTTTCTCTTTGAGGGTTACAAATGCTGCAGGGAAGCGGGAAGGGCTGGAAAGCATCTCAGCCATGTACACAGACGAATAGCCAGGTCTCCTAAGTAAAATTAATCTGGCACAATTTTAGCAATTTGCATCCCTGTAGCATCCATCTAAGAGAAAGTAGTAAACTGGAATTAATCACGTTAACACTGATAATAAAGTTCTTGTGACCAGTAGACAAAATTTTATTGTTCTAGGTGCCAAATTGTGTTTAAATTAGAAGAGCGCAAAACTTGAATGCTTTAAAATCTCCCCAAAATGTTAGGATGGAACTTCTAATAACTGCACAAAGCTCTGGGAAACATCTGATTCTTGCAACTTAAAAATTCTCTCTTGTGATTGCTGGTAGCACAGAAATATTTTTCTGTAAGCTTTTGGCAGGGCTTCCTGCCGTGATAAACTTTACGTTCTCACATGTGCTACAAAGGGTATTTCCTCTGGATTTAAAACAGGTTTTAGTTAAGACCTAATTCCTCCAACACCAACTTTAGCGATGATATAATGTGGTTGTTCATAAACTAAACTGAAGACCACCACTACTGTGTTGTTTTGACATTCACCTGTTGCTTTGTTTGTTGGTTTTTTAATGTAATCTAACAAATGATGCAATTCTTTTATTTTTTTCCAAAACAAGATGACATTTATACCAAAGGAACATTTATGCTCTGAAAGATACTCCTCTTCTTGTGTTCAGAGAAGTTTGCTTTTGAAATACAGTAAGTGATGATTGTTGGGAGAGACAGTTTAACTCTATCTTGGTTTCACTAAAGAATGACGATTAGCATGTAGG
>NW_008824542.1:728894-772434 GCF_000699105.1 Pygoscelis adeliae
ACTCAGTTGCTTGCTGTGAGAATAAATACTAGTAACTTACTTCTGTTCTACTTACTTCTCTTCAGCCCTTGGCCCCATGTTCTTGTACAGTATTGCTCTTTTATTTTACCATGCTGGCAGAAGTAGTAGCTGTGCTGGGGAACGTTTGTGGTGACTTCTGTGAATTGCATGGGTTTTTTTTCCTGTTGAAGGATGCCTTATCAACACAAAAGCTCCAGAGCAAAGCTAAAGCCTTGTAAATCCCTCTGAGCAACATAAGCTCTGCAGGAACAACAGACATTTTAAAGGAAACTTGTAATTTCCCTTTGGTATTCATCAGGGTGAATGTTAGCTTAGGGCAGTGTGTAGGAAGGAACCCCTCTGCTTTCCATTCCTGTTAGACCATTTTGAAAATATGAAATACCACTTGCTTCTGTTACATGTTTCCTTTTCTTGATATTACTCTGGCTTCTGCAAGTGGTCCACTGAGGAGAACAAGCACTGAATTTTTCTGTCGAGTAAACACTAGTTTTGAGGGTTTGGATAATTACCGTTTGCAGTTGGTGATGTAAATTTGAGGCATGTTTAATGAGTTAGAGGCAGTTCAGTTGAGCGATTGTCAAGGCAACAAAAGCCATAGGTGTCCTGCAGAGCTAACAGAGTCCTTTTGGTCTGGGAAAAATCCTCCAGAGGCAGTTATGCAACTGGAATATCTCTCCTACAGGAAACTGTTACTTTTTTTAACTCCTTTTTCACAGCCACACATCCTTAATAGATAAGCACTGAAAGCAGGTCAAGTAACCTGACCAACAGCATGGTTATGATGGCAGAATTATAGCAAAAGTCACCATCCTATACTGGCAGTACTGACATACGTAATTACCACTGATTATATTCTGTCTTGGTCAGCAACAGCTTGATTAGATTGATACTTTCTGCTTGCTGCTACTTCCCTGTTCTTCATTTCCAGCCTTTAGTCCCTTTATGGTGTTAGTTGCAGTGTTCAACAGTTTTGGACGCTGGCACTGTTTTGGTAATAGCAGATCAGTTTGTATTGTGTTATAAAGCACTTTCAGCTCCAGATGAATAAGAAAATTAAAAAATATAATTGTCAGGTCTGTGCCGTCTTGTGAAGGTTTTCCAATATTCACAGGGATATGATTACATTTAAATACCTGCGTTTAGTTAGGCCAATCTTGCTGTGTCCCTGGAGGGTGCGCCAAAACAATCCTGCCATAGTCCCCAGCTTCTCAGTGCTTTATATGCGAACAGTCGGTCAACTGATTGGGCGAAGATTTTAACAAATGAAAACATGCACTTCTTGTAGGAGAGGCCAGAAGACAAAAGCAGTGATAAAGAGATAAAAGAAGTTTTTTCCCACTTCAGGAGACAGAAGAGGCTGAACAGGTTGAAGGTCCAGGAGATCCTGCCAGAAGGGAACTGGGGCTGGAGAAGATTTATTTGGCAGGTTTATGAAGTCCCTGTTCCCCCTGCATCTGACTGCTTCTGATAGATCAGTCCTTCACATACAACAGATGAAATAGCTCCCTACTTTCTGCACACAGCCAGGAAACAGAAAACTTCTCAGGAAAGTTGAAGGAGTTCCCCTCTGGAGGTGTTGCTGGTTGCAGGAGCAGCGCATGAACTCTGGAAGTGTCGGGGCGTGTACAGTGAGGACAGACTCCAGGATCTGACCTGAAAGAAACAAAGTTGTAGCAGCTGGAGCTGATGTTCCAGCAATCCTCGCCTTCAGTCTCACGTCTACCCCAAACATCTTTAATTAACTTTAAATTTGCATTACAGAGCTGTGCAGCTTACCTCAGCTGCTCTCTGCAGGAGACAGAGGAGATATTGCTCGTGGTGCTAAGCAGCAAGAGAAATTTTTTTTTTTTTTTTTTTTTTTTTTTTTTTAAACTGCAAGCTCCCTACCCACAGGAGGGCAAATGCACTTGTTCTGCCCTGCAAGAGACACGAGAGAAAACCAGGCTTTCCCGGGGCGGGGGAGTGTGTGGGTGCTGCAGACCTGCCACCTCCCCTCAGCTCCGGTGCTCTTCAAACACATTTTGCGCTTATGGCAGTGGGGTTTATTCTGGTGTTTTGGCACAGAGGACAAACGAAACTTCACAGCCTTCCTGGGAAGTGGCTGTTATAACAGGCATGGATGAAACTGTGGCATGGAGAGGTTGAATAATACGTTTAAGGACATGCGTACGGTAAGCCCAGTAAAGCTGGTCACAGCACTCCTGCATGGTGTTTGATATGTGCTATTTTTAAAACACTTCTGGTAGTGCTACCACTGGTGGGAGGGCACAGGGCAAGTTTTGTAAAGCAGAAGCCTCAGAATCATCGAGGCTGAAATAAAATTTGAATACAAGGCTATAGAAGGAAAACTCCCTTCCTTTTGGGGACAGTAAATTATGCTGACTTAGTTTTCTATCAGTCCCATCCGTCAAAATGCTTGTGATAGCTCTAGTTCCTCACCAGAGCCCTCCCCTGTCTCCAGAGGGGCGCCACACTACGTGTCTGTCCATCCTGTCTGTAGTTCCAGTCCAGCTCAGTTTTGTGACTTTAGTTTCTATTTCCCTCGCTGCAGTCCCAGACAACCGTTGCACTTGACCTGAGATACATGGTATAGTCATGGTGATACAAGTATACTTTGATCAGGATAGACCTGCCAGCAAATGATTAGTACCGTGTTAACTGTACATCTTCCAAGTGGGGCCATATGTGTTTGAAATGTTTAAAGTTCAGCCCTTGTTCAAGACAGGAGAAAAAAAGGCATTTTAAACATTGTGGAAAAATACCTAATCTCCTTTCTTTGCACTTGTTGTGTAAATATAAGATAAGAGCAGTATTCCCAAGGTTACTGCAAACAGCCCATCGCTACAGAGTACAAGCTAACATTTACTAAAATGTATGTTGACATAAAAAGCAGCATTGCAGCAGTCAATGGCGGTAAACAAAACCACAGCCTTCACAAGTCAAAAGTTTGGGATGTAACCTATTCAGACCTGCCCTCACAAAGAAAAATCCCTGCCCTGCTATAGCATCCACAGTATGTGCACAGTCATTCTGGAGCCTTACCTTACCCGCTGTTTTCTAAATATGGTACGGAAAGGCAGATGGAGGTCACCCTGGTTTCATCTGCAGGTTTCACCCTGGAGAGATCAGCAGACAAAGTTAGTAATTGTGGATTAGCACAGCTGTAACTGATTGATCCTAAAACTGGAATTTGCTAGAAAAAAGGTGGGATTATTTGTCATAAACCCTCAACGGAAAAGGATGAGATCCTTCTCAGGGGATATTTTCCTGAGAAGTTTTCTGTTTCTTGGCTGTGTGCAGAAAGTAGGGAGCTATTTCATCTGTCGTACGTGAAGGACTGATCTATCGGAGCAGACTGGATGCAGGGGAAACAAGGATTTCATAAACCTGCCAAATAAATCTTCTCCAGCCCTGGTTTCCTTCTGGCAGCATCTCCTGGACCTTCAACCTGTTCAGCCTCTTCTGTCTCCTGAAGTGGGAAACTTCCTCTCTTATCTCTTTATCACTGCCATTTTTTTTTTTTGCTGGCCTCCCTGTTTTCTTCCAGCTTTTGACCTGTTTGTCATCTCCAAATAGCTCTAGTGTTAGCCTAGCCAGTGCAATTTCTGTGCATACGCATATCTCTACAGCATGCACTGCCACCAGCTCTCCCAGCTCTTAGCTCTGTCAGGTCTTACACACTCCTTCTGCAGAAGAGAGGATGTGGGAGATCCTGATGTGTTCCCAGTTTCTTCTCTAGCACAGTTAAAACCTCAGGTCCAGCTTTTGCAGATAAAAACCCTCTTCAGAGTATTTAAGGTGGTGACCTTTACCTATGTGCGTGGCTTTGTGTGGAGGCGTTTAATGTCGTTGAGGGTAGGACCTCAAAGATCTGATGTATCAACCAGAATTTCTCCACACAGGCTATGACTGACTAGACCATTACTAACAACTGAGAAAATTAACTATTAATAATGTCAGTATATTCTCCTCTGGGACTGGGATGTTCAGACCCCGTCCAGACACATCAGACGTCAGGATCTGTCTCAGCGTTGACTTCAGTGGGGATTGTGGCAGACTATCTTCTTGGCTCATCTGTCCCTTTTCATCTAAGAAAGTCCCTAGGACACTGGTGATGGCTGTACTTTCACCTGCGCTCTTCCTGATGCACATTGTCATTTGTACTTTTAGTCTTTTCTGTGTTTCTAGCTGGCTGTTGGGATGTGTTTTGGGGTGCATGGGCATGGTGTTCTTGGTCAACAGCAACTGTGCCCTCCTCTTCCTCCTCCATTGTACAACCATATGAACAGCTGTCCCTACCCACCTCACTTAATCAGATGCTCATCTGCCTTGACCACCATTGCCTCTCCATGCCCAAGGGCCCCTGGATGAACTTACGGTCTGTAACCCACCTACTGGCTGCAAATGCAGAGTCTATAGAAAAAGACAGTAGGAAGCAGGTCAGAGCCGATGTGTTATCTTCTGGCAGGCTGTATCTAATCTGTGTGGGCTGCAAGCTGGTCAGATGTTGATAGTCCTTTCCCATGTAAGAAAAATTGAATCCCCAAACATTATTCACTAGCAAAATCCTCTTTAATTTAAAAGGTTCTCCTTACTGGTAACACCAGAAGAAACACTGCTGCCTCAGGGATCTAACACCTGACATGTTCATAATAATTCTTCTATGGCAATAGAGAAAAAGAAATTTGCAGAAAAATAGTTCCTTTTTTTTCTCTATTGTGTTGAAGAAGAAAGCCATTATATGTAGCATGCTCAGCTGGCCTAGCAGGCGTCCAGTCTAAACTAAGGGTGCAACTCCATGGCTTTCATCATCCATGCCTCATGATCTATTTCTAGCCTTTCTCAAAAGGTTTCCATATGCACTAATGAAACCTGGGAGCCCTCCTGTGGTCAAAATCATGAGCTATTCTTCTGGGTGTTGCCCCAAATTTGATGTAGTTCTTAATCCAGTTTTAAACTTTATACTTGGAATATTCATTGAGAAAAGCTTCAATCAATTAAAAAAAAAAAAAAAAAGAGCTTTACATGGTTTCCTGGGTCTTTGGGGGATGACCTTATTACATCTCACTCCCCTTGGCCCCTGTCTGATGCTGTCCACATCTCTTTTCCAAGGCTGGGGGGATTGCCTGACAGTAACTAATTGCCTGTTACTTCATCTTTCTTGTCTCCTCCTCCCTGTCCGCTGTCCTGCATAGGCTTCTCCTTTTCTGTTCTGATCTAGCCAGGTTCTCTCCACCAGTCTGTATAAGGACTTTCCAGTTGTGCATTAAATAATGTAATTAAGATATATCCCATGTTTATTGTCTCATTTTCTTCCAAGTTGGAGAAGTATGTAATTCAGAGGACTTCGGTGTACTTAATTTTCATTGGTTCCTCAGGGAGTTAATTTTGTGGTCTTTGTGCAGCCCCCCAGGAAAATTCTGTTTCCACATGGGCAATTGCTTGCTTTTTAACAGTGTTTGTACAGGAGAAGCAAAACTGTCAGTTATCTGGAGCCAGTGAGGACAAAATGGGGAAGGGCGAGAGGAGTAATAGCCCCCTTGCTTTTGCCTTTAATGGGACTGATGGGGTATGTTTCTTCCCTGCTGTATAACTAAAGAGGGGAACAGCCACACAGTTGTGCTATCTAACACCCGTGACATCGTGGCTGTTTGTGGTATCCCAGGATGGTCCATTGGAGATGTTGGACTCAGTACACAGTGTGACTGGCAGAGAAGGGCTGAGATCCTCAACTCTTCCCAGTACCCTCTCTGCCCTGGAATATGTAAAGGCAGATGGGTATTCATGAGGATAAATACTTCAAGGCTTGTCATTTGTGACATAGTATAGTACATACCACAAAGGCTTGAAAAAGGTTAGAAGCTTCTAGCCTGTATAGCTGTTACAACTTTTGAAGATATGGAGGAGCACGGAAAATCCCACCGAAAATTTCAGCATCAAGTATGAATTGAGTAGGTCTCACAAGGCTGGCCTAGGATGGGGCAGAGTTTGGAGCTTTGCTTGTATCATAAGCATACCTGACAGAGAAAGGAGTATCCAAAACTCCACAGTCTAGAGTCTGCACTTCTGAATTTCACCCAAAAGTGTGTACAAATACTTTCAGTAGTGAGACTTTTTCAGATCACTGCATCCCAGCTTGACACTGAAGGCAACTGGTCTAGGAAACCCCTAGTAAGAACTGCAACAAGCTGTAGCTCCGGTGGAGCTGTTGGCCTCACTGCTCTAACTGGAAGCTAGATCAAGAACTGTAATGATAAAAAATGACAAGCCTAAATGTGTGCATGGTCAGATTATATGTTCTTATCCCTTTTGTGTCAACATCATTCTTATCGTAATAAGCTTGCCTTCCTCACTGGTATTTAAATAATCCACCCACTCCTTCCCAAAATGGTTTGTTTGTTTGTTTGTTTTTAAAATGCAAGCATATGTCTTCTGAATAAGAAAAAAAACTGTTGCAACTGATTCCTGGAAAAGAGGCTTGTTTAATTTTTGTATTTATTTTATGGATTTATATTTATGGGAGTACATGCCTACATTTTATGCTCTGGGTACTTTTGCTTAATTCTAGTTTTACAGTATGGATGTCATAGAGAGGATTGTATTTTCCATTCTCATAATTAAATGTACATCAGCAAATAAAGCTTGCACAAAGGTAATAATTCTCCAGCAGCCATTTAATCTATCCCCACATAATTTAGTGCTGGTTTTTGCCTAAGGATATGTTCTTGTGGGACTTTCTGGAATGGTTTAACAAGTCACCACCTCCAGCAGAAGGTTAAATTTCTTGGCATTGCAGAAGTAGAACGTGTGATGTTCCTGGGCTTTGGACACAGACTCTTTCAGCTGCACTGTTGGCTGAAGAAATTATTGCCTCCTCTCCCTGCAAGGGTTATTGTTTCCTCATTGCCTGCAGAATTGCTCCCCGCTAACCCAATCCAGTTGGAGTAACAGATTATTTCACTGAACAGTTTAAAAGATAGAGATCTACTCATGTGGCTCATTTTACTTGGAAATGGGCTGGGAAGCAACACAGGATATGCCTAGTTAGAAAACCAAAAAGAGTGGTAATTAGTGATGGAAGGATTGAGTTGATCTAGTGGGAACTATAGTGATTTGCATCTGGGACAGCTGGAATTAGGAGAGATGATCCTTCACAGCCCTTGTCTGCTTCAGACACAAAGCAGCCTGATTATTTTAAATCACCTTTACTAATGGTTCAAACTAATCCAGTTACCCATGTTGGTGCAGGCTTGTTCTGTAGTGTTATGTGGCAGCTTAACCTGTTAAACAACGCATTGCTACCCAAAGGTATGGCCCTACCGACCTTAAGCTTCTGCGTGCTCTCGGCTCAGCCCATCTCCTGGCACTTTATCCTGGGGCTGCTCTCAAAAGCAATAACTGGGGGCTCAGCTGAGGGGCTGTCGGGTGTTAACAAAGTAAACCTCTACTGCTGTTCATGAAAAGTAAAAATGAGTATGTCTGTGGAGTATATCCATGTATCAAAGAGTATGTTCTTAGCTGCAGTGGGGCAGAGTTAAGCAACTTTTTTTTCTATGCTTTCTTCTAACTAGCTATGTCCCTGCTCATTGCAGGGAGGTTGGACTAGACCTTTAAAGGTCCCTTCCAACCCAAACCATTCTATGATTCTAACCATCTCTTGCTTAAGAGAACTTCAGTCCAAAGCATGAGGACTTTGCATGTGGTGAGATCATTAATTTACAGTGTTTTAAGGCAGTTGCCTGACTACCTATTTGCTCAATTAGCCATGACTTGATTTTTAACGGTGCTGGCAGTTTCCATTGACTCCAGTAGGATTCCTTACGTGCTCATAAGCCCTGAAAATAAGTCCCTGACTTTGCTGACCTCTCTGTTCAGCAAAGCATTTCAGGAGCTGCCTAAGTCCATGTATGTGTCAGTATTTGATGCAACTGCTGGGAATGCTCTGTGTGTGAAAAATATACTCCTCTCCGGAGTGCCAAGTATTTCTGGCCTGGTGATGTTGTTGTCCCACAAGCAGGGCCTGGTACCTGGTGTGCAATAAACCAACCGTACACACAGAGCCGAGATATTTATTTATCTCATGTTTGCGCAAAGATGGGTGCTAGGTGGTAATTCCACAAAGCTAGCACACCACACAAAGAAAGAACTACAGCGTATTTATATTGTTACATGATTAGTAAAAGCCCACTAATGCTTTTGGTTAGCAATGAGCTTCATGCTCATTGATTAGTTATGTTCAAATTAACCTCGCTTGCTATGTAAATTAGCACGCATACTCCTTGCAGGTGGGGGGGGCAAGTCTTTCCAGTCTTGAGTTGGTGGTCACGATCTCCCCCTGCCGCCTTTACCTTTCCCCTAGTTTCCGCAGTTTCTTGCTGACTTCTTATGGTTTTGGCAATCATCTAGCCTCCGACGCCTTCTAGAGTGGGATGTTCCCCTCCTATCAGTCTTCTAATTCTTCTTCAAGGGCACAGTCATTATAAGGCATGCATTGTTTATACGAGGTAATCAGGCTAGTACAATGAAGACTACAGTCTAGGATAGGTATTAACCCAAACATATGGCTACAATGTGATCATGCCATTTGTGTGGTCTCTTCCCTTCAACAACCTTTGTCTCCGTGGACCTATTTCAACCCATATAACCATTGGGTAAAGGTCTGAAAAATCCGGGTCTAACAGGTGTCATAAACAGGGGTGATGGTCCACCCAGTGCTCTCCTTCGGAGAGGACCTTTGCAAATTAACATGCATAAACTGGCAGATCACAGACCTGGTAGTCAGGAGAAAGCAGACGATGCAAACACTGGGGGTATGTTTTGACACTTATACATTTTTGTATGTCCTATATATGCCACTTTTCTGAAAGGAAACAACCAGCCATGAGGAGAGATTGGTCTGATAGAATGCAATTTCAGCCTGTTCCACTGTACCAGACACTATTCCTGGAAAATCCCTGTTAGATGATCTTATTCTTGCCTGTGCAGATGTTCTCTGCACTGTGTTCTCACTTCACTTCAAATGACCCAAGGGCTAGGGTTTAACCACTTCGCTGGCAGTCTGTTTCCCTTCCCCACAGGCCTCCTTGTTGGGACTTTTTTCCTGCACTCAACATTTTCTTCACTGTTTCACACCTTGCTTCCAGCTGAAGATCCTGTCACTGAAACCTCCCAAACCCCTTTTAGGCAATGCCATTTTTTTCTGTTCACTTTTTTACCTTTTCAGTGGGTATATTTGCAAGGCTGAAAGAATAGGAGAAGGCATTTTTGCAGCACTTTTTACTGCAAACGTCAGTGTATGCAGGATCTCTTCTTCAAAATGTGCTTAACATTTGAATGAAAAGCTCCTATTCTGATTCATCTGTGTTTTCTTTGATACCCTCTATTTGCAATGTAAGAAGCAGTATTTCCCTCTGAAAGGTGTTTGATCTCTTTCTGCCTTTCATCCTGGTCTTATGCTGAATTATCCTTAGATCACGACTCTCCACTGTGAATTATTTTTTGTCCTCCCTGCCCAGGTAGAGCATTGCCAAGCCATTTACTAACCACATTTATTGAGGGAACAAGGAGATTAGTTTTACATGGGGCCCTACATGTGGTTAAAACTTGGGATTCTCCTGGTTACCCAAACTGTACAAATTAGTAAACTTATAAGAGTAAAACAGTTCCAAGAAGTTCCTCTCCAGCCAAAAGGAATTTCAGTGCTCCAGACCTTTCTAGGAAAGACGAATATTTCATCCCACACAACATAATTTTTTGCAAGGATAGACGAACACTGACTGTTACAGCAAAATGGATCGAATCACGTTAAATAACAGTTACTTCTTTCTGGCCTGGCCAGTTATTCAAAACTCTGGAGTCTTGAAGGCTGGTTAAGTTAAAAGGAAGAACCAGTAACGTCGTTCCTCTGATGCTGTTTATTTCCAGGGAAGTGTCCTATAATTTAGCCTGGGATTTGAGAAGATGGGTGCAGTGAGGGACAGACTGTCTATGGCACAGCCAGTGCCTGCCCAGGGCTCCTGGATGCTCTGAACATGCCGAAGTCATCAGCACAGCACCCCCAGTACATCCCAGGGCCCCAGATCAGATGCACAGGATGAGCATGGTACATCTACCGTCTGCTGGGACCAGAGCTTCATCCAGAGCCTCTGAAAGCCATGACTGAGAGGCAGCAGTGACCAAGTCTTCAATATGGAAGCTGCCTGGACAAACTTCCCAGCTGGAAAAAGAAGAGGTGCTGCAGGAAACATGGCCTTAGGGTAGCTCTGGTTAAACTGAAATTAAAAAGTTGTGTTTTTCTAGGTAAAGCAGGATGCTAGCAAAGGAGAAAACTCTTCTCAGTGTCTCTACGCTTTCCTAACTCTTTCGTATAGACACCTGCCCCTTCGCAGAACAACTCCTAGGTGAAATACTGGGGTATTGTACAATGCGTATGTTGTACGAGGCAAGTTTAAACACACGCCTGTTACTGGACTGTGGATTCGCTCAGCCATATCAAATCTGTGTCAGTGTGTAATCCAGCAGGATACTTAAGTGTGCTTAGCTCACATCTGTATACTTAAAGCCCTTTGATTTTTGAGGGCACTTGAGCATGTGTTTAAAGCTGTAAAGCATTTTTCTACATTGGGTTTTACTTTGGGGGAGAAGTACCTTAGGATCTCGGAAAAAAATATTTATAAACTGCAAATCCCTTCGTATCTTTTCGCTTGCCTGCTGTGTCTGCCTTCCCCTCTGCAAAGCAGAGTAATACTCTTACGTACATTTGCTAGAGCACTGTGAGGATTAGACAGTGTTACACCGCACTTTCTAAGTGTAGAATGCTATGTCCTACTGCGGGCCCAGTGTAGGTCCCAGACTTAATTAAAGTCTGCTCAAGGATAATTCCTGTTACTGTGGTAATAGGAGGCTTTGATTAAAATATGTTTGGTCTCTTACACCATGAATATAGGACTGAACTCTTCTACATAGTGATACCAACTGTGACTATGATACAAGTTCCCTTTGGAAAGAAATCACAGTTTCTAGTTTTCCAAGTCTGTCTAACCATATGTCCTTGGCAAATCACTCAATCACTACTCCAGTTCCTAACCTGTACTAACAATAATGATGTAGATTGATTTTCCAGAAATGGTAATGTATGGTTGAAAACAACCTTGATCTTTATAAGAATGTCTGTCATCTACAAATTATATGTATAAATTTACTTGCCCGTTGCATTTCTGTATAATTTCTGCATGCTGGAAGAGTAGTTGTTTGCTCCATTAGCTTGAGTTTATTGCAAAATGTGTGGGTTTGGAGGGCCTCTTGTTTATTTATTTTGTTGTTCTTTAAGTATGCCGAACTGCAGTAAATTCTTATGTTCATTGATTATGCAAAATAGCGTATAAAAGGAAATGAGAAAATAATTACACATCTCTGAGTGCCTGCAAAACAGCAGTGATTAAAAGGCTGATTAGTGTGCAGTGAGCTTAGTATTTCATGGCCTACCAGGTAGTGAGCTTTTAGTTAAAACAAACAAAGCAAGCAGTCTTTGTCTGTTGATGAGATGGTTGGTATTATAAATTACCGAACGATGTAAAAATTGCCTTTTATTTTGGTTAGATAAATTGCCTTGACCTGAGGTTGTCCAGGAAGTTGAGAAAAGTGTTTCTGCAAAGTTTGGGGGGAGGAGGAAAAAACAAAATAAGTTTTGGCATTTTGACTACTATCTTGATATAGGCTGTTGACTACCCTGTATTGTTTGTGCTGGTGCTGGTTTAGTGCACAAGTTTCAAAGCTTAATAAAAATCTCTTTAACTCTTCTAAAAACACACACTTACCTTGCAAATGCCTTTCAAAATCTGTTTTTTTCCCCGTATTTTTTAAGTGGTACATTCATCTCAACTGATTTCTTCTCAGTACAGATGAAATTTAGAATGCTGAACCATGGAAGATTTGTAAGCGCCTAACACTCAAAATAGTTCTTAAATAATCTTTAAATGTTGAATTAAAATCTCTGTTTATAATGAGGTAAAAGATAAAATACACGTGTAACAGGTATTAAAGTTGCAAAATGTTACATAGCATCCAGGCCAAAATACAAATATCAAGCTAGCATCTTTTCATATACCAATTAACCTGCCTTACAGATACAGCTCAGTCTATTTTTGACCTGTTGTGTTAAACCTGTTCAAATATATCAGTAAAGCTAATGTGTTAAGAAAACAAGATGACCTCAAACGATGAAAAATCAAGCAGCAGCTCATGGGGTTTTTTTTCGTAGTGGGGAAGCTCAAATCAAGTCCGATTTTTTTCCCCAGGTTAAAAGATTAATTCAGAACACAAAAATCCTTAGTTTTTCTGAACTTTTTAGTAAAGCAAGTCTCCCAGCTAAAATTTTCTTAAACAATGCAGGGCATAATTTAGGGTAGTAAATTTTCATTGAGCAACGTTCCTTGAAATAACTGCTAGAGTAAGAGATAATTGTATGTCTAAATAGAACTTAAATCTGGGAGCATGTCTAGTTTCCAAAGAGGTGCCCAACTACTTTGCTCCCCCATCTCATTGTCTTTCTCTGGGAAATGCTGTTGCAGCCATCTTGGCAAGGTAAGAGGGTGAGATGAGAGACATCACAGAAGAGACCGGTCGTCAAATAGTCTAAGAAGGGAAGAAAATCCCAAGAGGTGAGGGAAGCCCCTGCAGCGGATCCCACCAGCAGCATCACTCCTTGAAGCAGCACAGTGGTTGCAAATAAAAGCTTGGTAAGCTTTTTCTCCAGTCTCTATTTCTGTGTAGAAATATATAGAAATAGGGTTATATTTCCAGTGCCCTTTGCTTCCAGGGCTTGCGTGCCCCTCTGAGTAGTTTGCCCCACTGCCCTCTGAGGGTCCTCACTGGGGTGGCAGCAGCGGGAGCAGCCCTGGCTCCCCGACCACCTGGGCACCAAGGCAGGGAGGAGGCAGATCAAGCCATGCTCGCGTATGTGTTTGCAGTTTATTTCTATGGGTACTTACACCACAGTTTGGGAATCCCATCTCATAGGCAAAAGAAATAAAAGGACCTCGCAACTGACCTGTAAGAAATTCTCGGCTCCTGGCTGGCACTGCCCGAGGGCATTTCCGTGGTAGAGAGCCAGGGCAGGGGCTCCAGCCAGCCGCAGCCTCAGCCGCAGCCTCAGGCTGGCATCACAGGGTCACAGAATCGTAGAATTATTTAGGTTGGAAGAGACCTTTAAAATCATCGAGTCCAATGTACTGGTCATTTCCCAGTAGCTCTTGCTCTGGGCTTGGGACAGCTCTGGGCTGTCCCTTAAATGTGGCAGAAACAGGCAGCAAATCCCAGTTTTGCAGAAACGTGTCTGTGGTTGCATTTTTTCCTTTTCTAGCCAGCAACTATCTTAATACTCCTTCGGTTGTTCATCTCTTTTTTTTATGTTCCTGAGGTGGATGGGCCATGAAAATATTCTTTTAAGGCTTCTCATAGAACTAGGCAATACTTTTTAATATATGTATTTATTTATTTATTGAGTAATATTCAATGCAAAAAAAACTTGTCTGGAGAGGGTGGAATTGCAGCAATGGGCTAAAAGCCCTCAGTGTCTTGTCTGGGTTTGAGCCTTGGCTCCGGGTGATGTTAGCTGTGAGAAGAGCGGGTGATACCCAGCGCTTTCGGGAGGGTCTGTCCCTTTTCCTGAGAGTGAGCACACCCGGAGGCTGGAGGAGCTTGTGAACTCCACAGCCAGGCTTTACTGGAAGAGAAATTCCAGCAAGAAAGCTTCAAGGAAATTTGGGATTAAATTAAGAAGGTTTGTAAACAAATCTTGCTCCTGCTCATTGTGTCCTTACAGACAGGTTCTTTTCTTCAAGCCTGGGCTTAGTCCTGCCACCTCGTAGCGGCTTCTCCAATTGCATCCAGCCTTCCCGGTCCCCTCTGGGCATCTGGGAGAAGCGCCTCACTGCATGTCCCACTTCCTGCTCCGTCGAAGGGCTCCCCCTTTGCCCAAGGGGGACGTTCCCTCTGCTCACAGTATCCTCCTGCCTGACAGATTTTTCCCCTTCCCAGGATTTTCAGGGAAGACGCCATCTCCCTTCCCCACAGATAACTCTGCCTGAACCGCAGCACAGCAGCCAGGATGAGGCAAACTGGTAGTGTTTCTCTCTGTTGCTCAGCCAAATCCTTCAAAAGAACATAGCGTATTCATATACAACCAACTGTGAGCAAAACACATACCATCTGTCACAGCAATTTAAAACCACTGTTCTCATGGCCTGACTTCTTGGAAGTCATCGTAAATGTCATGGAACAAGTTAGCATAGAAGTCTGGACTTTGCAGTCACTTTAAGGATGCCACTTGTATGGCAGATGAGCATGTTTCCAGTGAGCACTAGCACTGACGTCAATAACATTTCAAGGCTGGGGTGTCAGGCTGTATTAGAGGCTAAATGAACTGGCAGAAAGCCTACAAACCCAAGAGATCGTATGCCTGTGTAAGGTCCCAGGCCCCACCAAGTCAGAGACTGTGGGAGCTGGACATGGAGGGTGAAAGATGCTTTGTGCTGGGCCCAATCATGCTGTCCACCCTTGCCCGATCCACTGCTACCGGCTGTGGGGACCACGCATTGGCATGCAATTCAGAGGCCTGGAGTCAGTGTTTAATACGTACGGCCTGGTTAGATCACACTTAGGTTGCTTTTTGGGCTCCTGAAGTACTCGGAACCAGCTTTGTAACTAAGCTTACAATCTGCTTAGTTACAGTGCTGCTGTGGGTATGGTGCATAAAGGTGGACAAATCTGCAGCATGGGAGAGGGATCTCCTGCAGAACATCTCCGTCAGCTTGCAAAGCTGAGTAGTGTGGCCTTTTCCTCCTAACATGCATCCCCCGAGACCCCGGGGGCACTGCATGCCTGACTTGGGATCTGTGGCGGGACAGGACTGTGCACGCAGCCAGAAAAGGTCCGTCTTCACACCTTCCCTGCCATGCACTGTCCCCTGCATCCTGCTGCCTCTCTCAGAGGCACTGAACAGTGCTACTTTGGGTGGGCTTTTTTGAACATATTTAATGTGCACCAAATTGAATTTCTACTCTTCTACTATTCTTCAGTTCTAAATTGAAATCTCCTTATGGAGATTTAAGTACATACTAACAACATTATGACCTTTATCAACAACATTTGTAACATCAACAGAAAGAATATGTGCATTTGTTTGACAAGGTGTATTTCTCATGTATCTATTGCCACCAGCTGCGTTTTCTGCCTCCCCTTCACTCCCAGTTCTTTACTAACTCAGCCCTATCACAGCTATTCTGTTATTTTGCCTGTGCTCAGTACCAGGCAGATAAGTCTGTAATTTCTCCAGTTGCCCTTGGTCACCTCCTTTGAAAATTGGCCAAACTTTAACCTTCTTACTGTCCTGTATGTTTCTTGATACACTAGCAAACTGAAAATCACTATTTAAAAACTTAACTCCTGGGTGAGACACTTGATTGAAAGTGATGTGGGCTTGCTGCTTTATTTAGGTCTATTTTTCATAACCTTGTCATTATTGGATTTCAGCAGCACCTCAGTAAGCACAGTACAGAACTAAACTAAGACTTTTTTTTCCTACAAATGGAAAAAAAAAAAAAGAAAAAAAAGTCCAGAAACTATGATTCATAGTTCTTCCACTTTTTCCATCTAACAGTGAATAATTACTACTCTTAGGAGACCTTTTTCCTCTGATACACTTAAGTGAAAAAGTCCCTTCCCACTGTCATTCCGATGGCCATACGTGCCCCTTTGTAGCCCATTGCTTCCCGTTCCCGTCATCTACCTTTGCTGGTATCTGATACGCTGTTGTTATCAGCAGTTCCTTCCTTCTTCATTATGATAAATGTGTTTTTGGTTTGTTTAATATTTTGTTGCTGGGAGAATGGTGGAGGGGGATTGTTTGTGGAGGTTTCTACAAAAGCTGATTTAATTTCCTCTCTAAGCCAGCTTGTGCTTTTGTTTTGTTTTGCTTTGCTTTTGGTTTTAGCTCCACTTGACCTTTTTTGTGCAATGTGAGAATGTGCCTTTTCGGGCACTTATGAAGTGTGCTTAAATAGTTCCCAATTATCACTCATATTTTTCTTGTTTAAATTCTTTCTCTGAAATAATTTGGCTCATAATTGTTTTCAGCTTTGTGTAATTTGACTTCTTGAAAGCACTAAGTATATAGAATTGCTGGTTTGGATTTCATTCTGGTTGCATGCAATTAATGTAAACCAGCCTCTCCGATTCCTTCCTTTGTAACTGTCAAGACAAGTCTAATACTAGTACTACCTCAAGTTGGGTGCCATGTTTCTTATGTAAGAATTTCTGTAGGTGTTGTTACATGTCCATTCCTGTAAAAACTGTGTGCTCTCTAGTCCTTCACATCATATTTTCCTACTTGTCCTTGGGGATTCCCCTTCTTCCTTCTCAAGCTGAAGGTGTTTCCTGATGTTTTCTACCATGATCAAGTAGCTAAGAAATACCCTTCCTCCTGCCTTTTTTCCACTGCCAGTAAGGAGCACTGCGAGAAGAATGCATAATCTGTGATAAAAGCCAAATTAATGTTTCTCTTTGCCTTACTGTGATCGAAGTAGAAGAGAAATTGTGAATTTGTGACTCACTGCTTTTAATAAGGGAGATCCAGTTTTGCACAGCCCTTAGCTGCAGGACAGCAGGGCCTGCCATGAGAGTCACCAAAAGTGATTATTATCATTATTATTTAATCCATTAACCTGGTTTGATTTTGGGGCTGAACCTTCTCCTCACCCCCATTTTAAGCATCACAAAGAGGAACCACAGAAAGTGCGGTCTGGAAGGACGCACCCCACATGAGGCAGGAAAAGCGTCAGTATGGGACCCTGTCCCCATGGATTGGTGGTGGTGGGGACACCTGTAGAGGTTGTGAGGACCCACAATTCAGTTCACTGTTCCACTTGAGGAGGTCTGTACCTCCTCTGTATAGGTGCTTCTCTCCAGGCACATACACCAGCCCTCGTGGTATGGGCAGACCATTCCGGGATGTCCCCTGTGCTCCTGCTGATGCTGGCTCCCATTACAGGTGATCCTACAGGATTCCTGCAGCGAGAGGAAGTAATAGTCATTCCCCAGCTTAGTAGTTGTGGTTACTTGGGTTCCAGACGTAGTGAATATTTCAGGAAAATAAATTGACATGTTTTTAAAGAAAAGATGAGACCCCATTCATTCTAGAGCTCCATGTGGTTGCCTCTGAGTTAGAAGGGAATTTAAATTGGCTCTCCTATGCCCACCTTGGGTTTATGTCCCTGGATGTTCCTGAAGGCTAACACAACATAACATTAATCCAGCCACAAAGTATTTATTTGCTTATTCTTTTTGCTAAGTGATTCAATTGTTTCTTGTGTGCTTTCAAACTTCTCTCCTCAGCCATATTTCATTGCCAACCATCCAGGATTTTAATTTAATGGTCCTAATTTGGTCGATAAAAATCTGCATGTTTCATGGGAGAAAAATTTTATGCCAAAAGGGCCACTAATGAAAGATGATAACAGCCTTGCACAATGAAAGGAGGTATGGTACAGGGCGAACAAAAAGCCCTTTTACAACATTATAAGGTTGTTCCTTTCTGTTTTGCTTAAGGCTCTATTCATTTTAAACTGAATGGTGTCTCTAATTCCACACTCTCTAATTTTTTCTCCTCCGGGAAGGCATTGATCAGTATCATTGCCTGGGTCACCACATCGGCTCTCAAGCACTGCTACTGTTTACTCCTTCCCCAGAATGCTAACTTTGGTTTATTTACCCATCATTAGTAATCCCTGAGGTTTGGCTATTTTTTCCAAACCGTATGATGAAAGTAATTTTCAGTCTGCTTGGAGTAAGAAGTCCACAATGTCTTTAAAAGCACAGCTGCTGAAGCAATCTATCCTACATTTGCAAAGATGAATTTGTATGGTTTAAACTTCATTACACAGCAAGGGCAATTGTAATAGTTGCAAGTTGATCTGCCTCAGAGTTTGTTCTTGGTTTCAAGTTTCTGCACATAGCTGCCTATGACAGGTAAAAATATATAAATAATCATTCAAGCACATGCTAGGGAAACCTTCAGTGCTTGCTAAACACAAATATCGGCAGCAGTAGCTCTTAGAGAGTGGGTTAAATAAGCAACAGTTAATACGAACCACGATAAAGGGAACTATGAAAAAAAATCTGTGTGGTTTAAGAAACATCTCAGTTATGACTGTTTCAGAAAAAACCTTTGGTTCCCAGTCACTAAATGTCCCTGCGTCCTGATAAGGCTGGTGCAGATAGGCAAAATCTGCTATGAGCTGTGATTTCCTCTTGCCCAGTTTACTCTGGTTTCAGGCAGGGGTGAGCTGAACCAATGTAAATTGTGGTTTCAAGGACATTTTCCTGCGTAATTAAGAAGATGGTTTAACCACAGCAGCTGCAGGGCCTGAATCTTGGCTTTTGAGTCCCTGACCGGCCACCAAGCCACCCTGGCAGTAGCAGGAGCTGCTGAACTCTTCTGCCCGGCCCGGAGAGGCAGGCCACCACTGCTATTCCTGGAGAAGGCATGGAGGGATGGGTCCTTGGTGGCACCCAAGGTCCTCCCCTGCTGCCTTGGGCTGCCACAGGCCCAAGGTGAGACGCAAGGTGACGACAAACACAAAAGAACGGGGGCAGCCCGGGGGCAACCTGCCCTGGAGCTGCTGCCCACAGCTTTGCTTCCTGGGCCCAGCCCAAGGGATGTTGGCTCCCCAAGGTGGTCATTCAGCTGCAACATCTCTCCTGGACACGTGGGTTGAAGGGTATTTATACAATTTAATACACAGGAGGAGGTAAGTGTAAGCAAGGCCTGAGCAGCACATGCGGTGAGGTGTTTTAACCTCAGTAGGGTTTCTTGGCTGTTTTTCATAGGTGGTGTGCCTCAGTCTGCCTTAAGTAAATCAGGAGAATGGGTTGAAACCTTTCCAGTGAAAGACTTTTATCATTTTTCCAGATTTCAAAATCAAAAATGTTCCCCAAGAACGTGACCGTTTTGAAAAAGTTTTGCTTTGGGGGAATATAAACTAAGCCATTTAGATAAAGCTTGAAATGTATTGCTTGACCTTCTTGGAAGGGAACATTTTCCTTTTTAGTTTAAAAAAGACTGCTTTAACATTGATACCGTGTTTGTAAAATGTGGTATGCCATTATTAATCAAATGAAGCAAGGTGATTTTGTTGAAAAGAAATATCTTATGGTTCCAGAATGACTTTTTGAAAATGTTTTTTCATGTAAATATTGACTATTTTTTTAATATTATGGAAAGAAAACTGATTTCCAGATGTCAAAACATTCCTTGGACTATGCACTTCTTGACTTTACATGGCTGTACATTAGAGTTTACACCAATTCTCTTTAATTATTGTAATATCAGACTGGTTTTTCATATTACCATAACTTGTTTTCATAAGAGAAATGGCAAGACAGCAGTGTGTTGTTTTGATTCCATCCTTCTCAGGATTCTTTCCTTTTTTATTAGAAAAAAATCAGCTGAAGCTTACTGCTATTTCTCAGCAATTCATTGTTTTAGGCTTTTATTTTTTAGTACATTTAGCCAAAACCCTCCTCTCTAAACCTCAAAATATTCAAACAAAATAATGTTTTTTTGAAGCAGCAGTTGATTTGAAGCCAATATGAAAACTCATGGATGGGAAAAAATAGTAGTTTTAGCATGGGAAAAAGAGCCTTTCACTTTTAGGTCACCAGTTCAGATCCTGCAAGAAACAGACTGCCCTCAGCTCCGAGTCAATTAAATGAATACTCATGATGCCTCACTTATCTGAGCCAGGTACCTGGCCCATATAGCATGTCATAGCCTGCCGTACGTCATAACATATGATAGTATGTTCTGGTCTGGTCTCTAGTCACAGATGTCACCGCATGCCATCGCACTTCACAGGACTGTGGGTATGAGGGCTGTAGCTTGATGAAGAAGACCAGATTGCACCCCATCTTCAGCCTCCTGCTCTTCCACAGACCTCATGTGTGACCCTCAGCACACCTGCTGAGGTTACAGCAAGACATGGCAAGGCCAAGCGACTTGCCCAAGACTGACAAGGAAAACCCAGATGGGTGTTCAAGCTCCCTCATCAGTGGCAGGAGAGAGCAAATCAGCTCAGGAGTCCAGTCCAAAGAGTGTGTGGAGTGGGGAGCAGCCTTGAGCCAGCTCTTGAAAAGCAGAGCACCATTCTGGGTCTGACACTGAATGAGGCCTGTCTCCTGAACTGAGACTTGCAAGGTTGGTCTTTCTGTCCATTCAAACCTAGCATGCTGATGGTGAACAGAGGTGACCTCAGGAAGTTGCCTTAGATTTTAGGCTGATGTCAGGGTGACTGCTTTTTAGTAGGAGCTCTGGGTTTGCATCAGTTCAGGTTGAGGAAGGTCTCCAGCTTCAGCTCCCATTTCCTGGACACATGCCTTGTCCTCTAGACAGAGAAGGTGGGTTGTGGTTGCACCCCATGCTCCAGCTGCTTCTTCAGAAAAAGCGGCCATAGCTGCATTTTGTGAAAGTCTTAATCCTGCTGGTGTGCATCACAGCCCAGATGTCCCTGCCGAAGGGGCCTCAGAAAGAGCTGTCCCATTCAAGTGATTGTGATTTTTGGTTCCCAGTAGGGTTTACGTAGGAGCTTGGTGTCTTGGTGTTGAGCAAGCAGAGCTCTGAGGTGCCAAGTGGCAGAGCCTGGGCAGCTCCCTCACCAAACAGGAAACCTGCTGACTCGAGGAGTTACTCAAATTGGGATTTTGGACTTAAGGACAGAATTCTCTCTGCCTAGATGGGAGAATTCTATGAGGAGTCTGAAAGATGGCCTTCGCTTTTCAGTTGTCCTGTGGAGTGGGGATTGGTATTTCCCTACCTCACAGGCATGCTGTGCCACAGGGAGCAGAGAGAGACGGGGACTCAGGACGATACACTGTCCCCTATATGAGCATCTCCTTGCTATTGTTCTAGTGTTAGGGGCAGGAGGCCTATCTGAAGATCCCTGTCTACACTGATGGGGACTGATTAGGAAATTGATTTCCGCCCCCCCCCCCCCCCAAAACTAATTCAAGAGAAAAATTTGTGGCAGGCTTCAGAGGCACCGTTCATGGGGGAGAAAGTGTGGGGAGACCCCACTGTACACTAAATCAGTTGCTGGGATGGGTTGGAGGAAAAAAACCTCATTTTTTCCTGTGAAAGTATCTGCATTTGCAGACCACTTCTTAATCTGGCTCCCTCTAAACAGTCCCTTTTTCAGCAGCTGAACCTCCAGATGTGCAGTGACTGGATGATGCCACTGCTATTTTATGGGCATATGACTTTCTAATGCACTAATAATGCAGCTTCAGATATGCCCATTAAGTGCACTGGAACATGAGAAGTTTGCATTAGAAAGTGGGTAGCGATAACAGGTTTAGTGGAAGGATGATGAAGATAACAGTGGGATCATTTGCTTTACATTGTCAAGAACAATATCAGTACCTCTTACTTGACTTTGGTAATTTGAAAAATAAGGGAATGGAAACATACTTTCTTTTGGAAAACAGAGCGAACACTTGCATCCAAAACCTGTCCTGAAACAAGGAGATAAATTCAGAGAGCAAAAAACTAGTTTGTAAGTCTCCTCATCCTGAAAGGTCACAATGGGCATAGTCCGAGATGGAAGGAGTTACTGGTCAGGCAGTTGGGAAAAGTAAATAAGGAGGAGAATGCAAAGAGGTAGAGATGAACTAAATATGCACCCCTTAGTGCCCTAACAAATGTCAAACATAGTTTATGTAGCTCTGTGAGTCATAAGACTCACAGATGTCATAAGACATCTGAGGAAATATCATCTGTGAGCAGTGCGATGCAGTTGAGGAACATGTGTTTAGGGGAAACCCAAATAAAGCTGGATTTCTTTGTCTGTGGGTTTCTTCTCTTTTCTTTCTCTGTTTGTTTTTGGTTTTTCACAGGCTTTTCAAATTCCTCAAGGAGCTTCCAGGATGAAATACGATGAGAATAGGTCTGGTCTTCTTGCCATACTTCCTCCAAGCAGGATCTGAGGTATCATGAGAAAAACAGACCTCGATTTATTTCAGACCCATAAGCTCCCAGATTCCAAAAGTCTGTGAAAAACATGAAAAAAATGTAGGTATAAATGCTAGTTCACATGTATACCCCTGTCAGGAAGCAAAGAGCTGGCTACCTCCTCCCAGAGAGCTGCAAAGCTGCAGAAGGACACAAAGCAATTGCCTCCCTGGAAGCCGAGCTGTCTTGCCTTCGGCTCCCCGGTGGAGGTGTGCTAGCCCAGCGTGCAGGAGCTGGCGAGCGGTGAGGTATGTGCTGCTGCACTGTGCCATGTCCTAATGCAGCTCCATGTCTGCACGAGCAGCTTGCCGCAGGCTGGCTCTGAGCATGGGAAGTGGGGCTTGTGCATGCCTCCGAGCATCGTAGGTTCACATGTGCTTGCACTGGAAGCAAAAGAAGAGAAATTATCTTTTTTTTTTTCCAGAGGGACTTAGAATTGCTTCATTAGATGTCACATTAATTTCTCAGTCACGGAGGCTGAGCAGCATTGGAACAGCACATCATGGTGGGTTGCCATGGGCAATGGCAAGCATTAGCATCAGCATAGTGTTTGTGTAAACCGAGTATATCTGCATGATCTTCCTTGTATAAAAAAACAAATCTCCATGGCTCCTCCATCTCATGAAGCTATGTGCTTTTCCCAGAGTACAGCTTTGCTCAGCTCTACTTCCATTTTTTTCCCAGTAAAAGGTTGGAGATAAAGAAGAATAAGGCAAGTTTCTGTTACAACCGAATAAAAATGAGTTGGTTTACTGGCTCAAGTCCATTCTTGAAGTAACTTTGTCTCTTTCCTTCACTAATGTTGCACAAGAGATAAATTTGTCTCCACAGACTTGGCCTGGGAGAACTGCTGCTGTTTCCATGTGACAAACAGCTTTTTAGGGGTGGTGTGCAATGTCTTCCTCTCTGCAATCTCTTTTCCAGATCTTTTAATCTTACTCTTCTTTTACTCCCTCCCTCTGCTGTGTTTGCCTAAGTGAGAGAGGCCTTTTGCAGCAGTGGGATGCAGGCATAGGGTCAAGAGAACAGAACATGTAATCAGTACTCCTCGCCTTGGTTTTTGGCCCACTGATTTGCTGTGCTATTTAGAGCAACTGACCCAACCTTTCTGTATCCAAATGATAACGTGCCATTTGCTTCTCAAGCAGCCATAAATACTGTTCAAAAAACCTTACCAAGTCCAAATCAGAAAGTGCCAAAGATGAATTTTGCATAAAAATGTCTTCTGAGCCTTTAAATGCATTTGCAAGGGTTCACCTTAGGAATGGTCAAGGACCTCTAAAGAGGCTCACTCATCCCTTCTGGCAGCTTGAAATCCTACCTTCATGCTTTCTTGGACTTTGCATATTGTAACAACCCTGTTGCTACCTGGGGACTTTGCAACTTCACGGTGCTTATTTACCCCTCCATGAGAGAGTGAGGAATGAATATGAATTTTCCTTTCCAAAGGTACCACGAAAGCCTGTAAGCATATTAGTAGTAAAGAATATGTCATTTACAATATACCTTCACTGCTCCATGAGGTCGTGGCTACACTATTTGTAGTATCTGAGTAAGCTTGTTTAGAGACAACTTGGGCTTCTCTAGCTTGTGGTATCCACTGACACCAGAAACGAAAAGGCTGGCCTTTAAGGTCCTCCGGGTTTCTGAGCACTGCTCTATGCAGTGCTGTGCAGTCCTCAGCAAGGTCATTTGGAGATAGTTAAGGCATTTCTGCACAGCACCTCACTGTGTCCTGTAGATAAACCCTCTGTGTATGTGTGTACGTGTGTGTACATGTATATTACAGCAGATTAAACAAGTATCTGCTATTCAAAGATCAATGTGTATTTAGAGTTTGGATGGACCTAAAAACATAAACCAAGAATTCAAGAATGCCCAAAACATATAAGAAAACTGTATTTGGGCAAGACTCAAAGTAGTCATTTGTGGCTAGAGATCTCTGGTTTGCACTGTTCCACCTCCTCTACGTGAGGAGGAGAACCAGGCCTTAAAATACAGACCCACAAGACTCAGGGATTTTGAAAAAGCTGCTCAGGCCCGTAACTAGTTAAAGAATGAGGCAAACAAGAAGGAGCCCAATTAAACTATTTTATTAGATGTAGAAGAACCATCGGTTGTGAAATTTACTGGTAGCCAAGTTTTCCTCCCTGCCCTACCACATATAATTATGCCTTAATTGTAGCTACTGGCTGTGGCACAAAGCTCATGCATATAAACAAGTCCCAGGATGTGCTGCAAAAAATACACTGTATGGGAGGCATTAGCAAGAAGACAATCAGGAGCTGGAATTGCGTTCCCACATGGAAAGCTGCGGGTGGTATAAAAAGCTCTGTATCCATATGGTTAGTTATGTGTAATATCTTTGTAATGACATTAGTACCCCACCATTGCTTTTTCTGGCACATTTCTAGCCTTGAGTCACTTGGACCAATAGTTACCAAATTGTGGTTTGCAGACCACTGGTGGTCCACGAGCTGATGGTAAGTGGTCCACAGCTGGGCTGCAGAACCAAACCGAACAGCTTTCAGTCGTGTTTTCAATTAAAAGTTTGATGATATAGGGTACATGGTGGTCCACAAGAGGGTCTTAGCATTAATGGTGGTCCCATTACCCTAAAAGTTTGGAAACACTGGCTTAAACAATCATGCAGATCAACAGTCTGTTTGTGTTACGTTGTTTGAAGTTAAATGTTACAGCATGCCCTCTCCTTTCATCTGTTAGGAGCTGCATTGTCTGCTCTGCTTGTCAGTTTTAAAAATAAAAATATCGTGAAGTAGTCACAATACCTAGTGGTCAGGTCTTTCCAGTTTATGATTTATTTAGCTCATCTTTTCATATATTTTACTGTAGTCACATATCAGAAGTATTTGCCCAAAAACTTGCAGTATTTTGGGAGGAAAACAAGAGGGGTGTTTTTCATGTTTCATTCACTAAAGTGGGAGTTGGGCAGATGTGGGGGTAGAGCTAAGTAGCAGAGAGACCTTGGAGAGACAGTCATTGCAGTCTGTTCCCGAGATTAAGCTGAGATGAGTAAATACGGAGATGAACTTTATTTTCTTTGGGAAGTTCTGTTAGTCCTTTTATTGCTTCCTTAGGTTAAAAACTGGGAAATTCTCTAAAAGGGAAAGTACCTCAGTTTAGGCTGGATATTTAGGATTAGGCAAAGGAGAGGGACTTTTTACAAGGACATGTAGTGATGAGACAAGGGGTAATGGCTTTAAACTGAAAGAGGGTAGATTTAGATTAGATATAAGGAAGAAATTCTTCACTATGAGGGTGGTGAGGCACTGGAACAGGTTACTCAGAGAAGTTGTGGATGCCCCATCCCTGGAAGTGTTCAAAGCCAGGTTGGACGGGGCTTTGAGCAACCTGGTCTAGTGGCAGGTGTCCCTGCCCATGGCGGGGGGGTTGGAATTAGATTATATTTAAGGTCCCTTCCAACCCAAACCATTCTATCATTCTATCATTCTATCATTCTTCACTATGAGGGTGGTGAGGCACTGGAACAGGTTACTCAGAGAAGTTGTGTATGCCCCATCCCTGGAAGTGTTCAAAGCCAGGTTGGACGAGGCTTTGAGCAACCTGGTCTAGTGGAAGGTGTCCCTGCCCATGGCGGGGGGGTTGGAATTAGATTATATTTAAGGTCCCTTCCAACCCAAACCATTCTATCATTCTATCATTCTATCATTCTATGAAAGAGTCTGTTCATAAGGTTTCTTTGATCTTTATAAGCTCTGGCCAGAGGCTTACAACTTTTAAAGAAAGCTGTTCACAGATTTGTCAGCTAGCAAGTAGGAGCAGCCCAAGGCTATATAAGAGCCGGTTCCCCTCCCATACCTGGAGGCAAGCTCCAGGAGTACCACAGGAGCATTATGGAGAAGACACCTGTGGCTATGCTTTAGCCAGCAGAGCTGGATTTAGGTGGGATGGGCTGCCTCATTGCTTGGCCCTTCCACATTGGGTTTCTGAATGCTACTGCAGCAGAAGGTCCTGTTGAGTTCGCTGTGTACTCCAGGGGATGGTGACTTTCAGCCTCATGGAGCAGTGTCACTTCAGATGAGTACACCCCATCCATGGTAACCAGTAGGATGTGCTGAGGACAGGGGCATGTCAGAAATCCCACTCCTCCCTGAGGGTTATCCTGGAAAAGCTTTCCAGCTCATTTGTGATCCTCAACCTAGAAACCCTCACAAAGACTGTTTTCTCTGAGACCAGTGTGGCTCACCTCCACCCAGGTGGAGACGGCCATGGTATCACCGCAGAGATGCTGCAGGACATGGCCTGACTGCATCACATGTCCCATGGCATACATCTGCTGTTAAAGAAAGGAGGGGAAGGAGTATATCCATGCTTGCTTTTGGTGGTTGCAACAGTTGTCCATCATTCAAAACCATGGCTCCCCTCAAACAGCAACCTCTTAGTCGCCAGTTCTAGATTATTCTGGACTGCGCAAGCTGAATTGCTCTTGCAGAAACTGCAGGAAAGAATTCAGGATGTATTGGAGGAGAGGAAGAACACAAACATGACCTTTTAGTTCAGGGCACAGGGCATTTAGCTGGGAAGGAAGTGGCCTGGCTTCTCGTCTCTGCTCCCAGAGCTGTTTTCATATCTTATCCAAAGTCTGGTAACATTACAGAGAGACTCCTGGGAGCAGGGACAGGACCTATGGTTCCTTCTGCCCACAGACTTCTGACCTCCTCTTGCCTTCTCTGTCTTGCTGAGCCATGTGGTTCTTTATCCCCTGCTCAACGTGGGTCAGGGTGAGTTCCCGCCAGGTCCATGTATCCAGTTTCCCAGACAAATATTTTCACTGCTAAGGTGTAACACACGGGAGAGCAGCACCCCTGCTGTTGTTACCTCAAAGAAAGCAAAATTGCAATTGTGTGGGTATAGGTGGCTGATACTGCCGGCTCGTGGTCCCAGAGCAAAGCTGGTACCTCAGCCTGAACCTCTGAACTGGTTTAGGAGGAGTAAAAGACCAATTTTGGCATCCCAGTTAAGTTCAGGTGTCAGTGAAGTGCCCAGCTGCTTCCTCTGCTAAGACTGTGCATAGCCAGGACTGTGCAATGTCTCTGTCTGTAAAGTAATCCAACCTCAAACTCAAGTCCTTTGCCACTGCAGTAAAACAGATGGTTCAAATGAATTTAACAAGGACCGTCCTAGAAATAAGTTGGGTTTTGTGCTTTTTCCCTTCCTACTGGAATATGCTGCTGACTTTCTCCGTTAGGAGCCCTTCTTAAATTTCCAGCCTAAACTTCTTCATTGCCACTCTGTGCCCATGTGTTCTTGGACGAGCTTTTCTAGTTTACTTTATTAGCTCTTTTCCTTCTCTGTTTTTGGTCTGCTTTTCTGTGTTTATAGAGAGTAATCACAGCTTTTCTGCATAAGCGTTTGTTTCAGGGTAACCCAGGCTCTTCTAAGTCTCTTGTAAGGCAGACATTCCCCTCCCCTGTTTCCTCCCTTGCTACGCTAGCTTAAATTCACCTTTACTGAAAATGGGTATTTAAGAAAAAAATGCATATCAAATTCTGTTCCTGACAAAAAATCCTTTACCTGTTCCAGGTAAATCCTGGAACATCAGGTATATTCTGTACTCACAGAAATATCTCTCCTTGTGTATGCCATGACACATCCCTGGCTGCCTCACTGTGGCAGCTAGGATACATGTTGGTCATTCTCCGCTGATGTTCTCAAATCACAATCCCTTGTTTTCTGTCAAATATTCTTAGTTCCCAAAATGCACAGCTTTGCATTATATAGCATAAAGTTTCATCCTGTTTCTGCTTCTCCAGCCCCCAGGTTCATCCAAGTCTCCCTTGGTACTGCTTTGCTGTTCCTGTAGGCTGCTCAGGGCTGCTACCTCCGAGCCATCAGCCAGGCTCACTGGCACGGTCCCCACGCTGGTGTGAGCCAGGGCCAGGTGCATGGAGCATCTGCACCTTACTGCGATAAAAGGAGTGCCATGTCCTAACAATACTAGCATTTGGGGATGGTAAAGCAAGGCAGTATGAAATCACTTTATAGGGACTCCCCGTGCAGACCAATATCCTGTTTTAATTTGGCCCAAACCAGAATGCTCTTCGGTTAGCCAAGAAGGTGAAGGGTTGGCCAAAACACAGTGGTTTTCTTGCTGGAACTGAATGGCTTTGCAACTTTCAAACTCCCAGAGGTTGGACAGTTTCAGTTTTTGGTTAGGCACAAGTGCGATCCCAGTTACAAGAGCTCCAGGTGGTTGTGTGGAGGTTAATTCCACATTTGATCTATTATTATTATTATTATAATTTATCATGACCTATATTGCATCAGAGCTATAAGTACAAGCACCATCAGGCTAGGCACAGGTAGTTAGGTTTGTTTCCAGGTGGTGATATAAATATTTGAAAAATACCTGGAGAAAGTTTATGGTGAGATTTTAAATTTCTTTCTTATTCAGAAAGTGTTTTCCATGAGTCTTATGATTTTTGTTTCAGGTAAGCACCTGCTTTGTGTGTGCCGCCTGAAACTGTTTCTTGACAGAGGGGGCTGAAACAGTAAAACTCAGAACAGAAACAGTAAAACTGGAAACTGAAACAGTAAAACTCAGAGCCAAATGGTTCAAAGTTCAGAAGTGTCTACAACATGGTCATGTTAGGGGCAATTTTCTTCTGGTGGCAATGTCATTGCAGTTTGTAAGATGCTACGGATCTTTATTTTGGCTAAATCTTACAGCTATATTTTAACAGAACACAGAATTTTGTTGGTTTTTTTTTTCATGCTGTTATCTTTATCTCTACCACAATTAAAATACTGACTTGTTCTATGAAGAAACAAATATTTTTTGTACAATTGGCTTTTATTCAGAGCTCTTGAGACCTACAGGAAGCAGATCAAAACAGTACTGCTCTGCAGAGAGATCGTAAGATGCAGTGACAGGGTTGTGCTCAGGCTGACTCGCTACCCACGGCACTGTGTGGGCACTGCAAATCAAGTTTTACATTGCCTTTTGATGTCGGTCAGACTGAACAACACAGTCTTTAGAGGCTGGGCCTGGGCTACATCATGTTGGAGGTGATTTCACAACCCTGTTTCTTATTTATGTATGCAGTATGATTCTGGGACTTGGGAGGTGGATAGAAGGACTGCCTGGAAAAATAAAGTGTGTTAAAACACATCTTGATACAATTCTCTTGTAATGATTTTCTGGATGCAAATATCAAACAACTTCAAAAACATGAAATCAAACAGTGGAAAGCAGACCTGCAAATGGCATACAACAGAGAGAGCCCTGAAGGCTGGAGGACTGGTCCTCACTACTCGCATCTCAGCTGCCAAAGTCATTTATGGGAAGTGTCCCCTGTGCAAAGCTCCTCTATGCATACAGGACAATTTGTGAAGATTCCTGTGGTCCTTGGGATCCTTCCTACTGGGTGATGACCCAGGTACCTTATTTCTATCACTTCTAGCTTCCCAGCCTCCTATTCTTGTTTTATGCTGTCCTGTTGTATTCCTAGAAGTGAAATGTAAATGACATCTTCATCTGAAACATAGAAACATCTAAAAATGACCTTGTAAAAGCAAAGGCCCCAGGCAGTCCCCATGAAGAGCTCACGTCAAAAAAAGCAAGAGGGTAAAAAGAGGCTACAAGGGATCATAGGAGCTAAGACGTGACTGAGGTTACATGTAACGGAAAGCACTTCCTGTGACACAAGCTGTCGGACTACAATCCATATAACCACTGCCTATTTTAATGATTGTCAACCACTGCAAGTAATTTTGGCTATTTTAATGGCAATTAAACTGTCTGAAGTTTTTTAATTCATTTATTTTTCCAAATGGACAAATTCAAGCCTTAATTCATACTTCCATGAGACAATATATGTCCCAAAGCTGTAGAAACTAGAAGTGCTTTGAACCAGGTAAGGTCTGTGTATGAGTCCTGTGTTGAGGACGATGAGGAAAACACTGTAAATGAGTTACTCACTTCCTATAACTTCTCGCTGCTGGGGTTAGTAGGAAGTGAAGACCTTAGAGATACAAAATGTGGATCTGGCAGAGAGAAAATGCCCAGAGGAATCAGGATGGTGTTCCTATGATCACTCAAAGTGGCTGTGGCATCCACTGACCATTCCCGTATTTGGTCTGTAGTCAAGAAGGACATTTCCACTACAGCCATGTCATCTCCCGTCTGGCTGATTTCACCTTATTCCAGAGGTATCATAGATTGCTTGGATCACACATTTTACTTCTCTGTCTGTCTGCAAGGGAAAACAAGCTCCAACTGCCTTGGCCCCTGTCATCTTGGTTTGTCATCATGAAGCCTTCTCCAGCTGTTATTTTAGATCACATCTGTTATAGCCGGTACACCCGGTATCTTCAGAGTGGGGCTCTTGGGGTTCACAG
The DNA here is from genome assembly GCF_000699105.1 of Pygoscelis adeliae. Taxonomy (NCBI): domain Eukaryota; kingdom Metazoa; phylum Chordata; class Aves; order Sphenisciformes; family Spheniscidae; genus Pygoscelis; species Pygoscelis adeliae. Next base: position 759,358 of record NW_008824542.1, read on the forward strand.
TAGTTGCTTTGACCACAGATCCCAGGTAAGATGTGAGTTCCTGGTTACTTTCTGTTGCCGGGATTGTAACATCAAGATTCAACTCTTAAAGCAAATAAGGGGTGAGACTGATGAGGGAACCTGTTTGAATCACATCTCACACAAGCAGTTTCATTGGTGGCATTCCTAGATTGGGAGGGCTTGAATTTGCAATAATGTTAATTGTTCTCTGTTAAAATGGATTTAATTTTTAATACAGGTATTTCCTTCTGTGGCAGTCATTTTTGCAGGCTGATTGCCTGATCTCCTGTCCATTGGAGAGGCTCTGTTGACTTTTTTCCATGTGATCTGAAGTGAAGTTCAATCAGAAGTCCCAGTATTGTGCCAGGATCTAGCTCACTGTTGTCCCATGTTCCTACATGCCATCTGCATGCCCTTTGCCCTTGGCGGCAGCCTGCTTTTCCCCACAGGCTTCCTGCAAATTCCTCTCTGTGTGTTTATGTATACCTCCATCAGAAATCGGGCTGGATGCAGGATTTTTATTTCGTGGTAATATGGGAAACAACTGTGCCTAATGGGATGAGACCTTGCCAAGTGACATTATAGATCTGCGCTAGGGTCTGACAATTTCTTCCAAGATTTTTTTCCTATGAAATTGAGTTTACCCCAGGCTGTGAGACACCATCTGTAAACTGCACAGGTCACAGGGGACATAAAATGCTCATTGTCTGGGGTTGGTTTTGCTGCAGACTGTGTCACGTAACCGCGAGGGGTGAAGATACCTTTTCAGTGGTGACATATTACAAAGGTGACACAGTTGTTCCCCATCGTAGCTGCCATATGATACTGTCCTGGTTCTCTGCAGCTCAGCAGGCTGCTCCTACAGCTGTGGCTTGAGCAACTCATGGTCACTAATATGTGGAAAACACAGTCAGGCAGCTCAGGGGGGCTACTGAGGGACCACAGACCCTCGTCCAACCCTGTTAGTGCCGTGCTGTGCAACGTGGCCTCGGGCTCCCGGGACGGGGTGCCACTGTGCGGTCTCCCCTCACCACGCTGCTCAGCATGCAGGCACACCAACCTCCTGCAAGTAAGAAGTGCCACATCTTCCAGCAATCACAAAATCCACCGTCCACAGAGCGAGGCTGGTGTGAAAGCCGTCCTTCCCTGCCAGGAATCCTAGGAACTCAAAAATATGTGATGGTGAACATCTAGAAACTAGCACTTTTGACAGTGGCTACCCCCCTTGACCTGGCGGGTGTGCGAGCAGCCCTGCAGCATCGTCCTGTGCTGCAGCACTGTTGCAATCCCTGACTTTTTACACCGTGGAAACTGAGGCAAACAAAGGCTGAGTAAGTAGACCAGTGCTACACACCAAGCCTGTGGCAGAGCTGGGAACCGAACGCAGACTTTCTGACTCCCTGTCCTGGGCTTTAGCTACCCACTGAGCTCTGACGTGGGACGAAGTGAATCTCACCAGAGCCATCAGATAACCACAGTTTAATTTGGTTTCTCTGTGCTCTGTACCCTGGGGAGATAGCAGACCTCTGGCCACGAAAGGCAAGTTATTGAGAGATTTACTGTTAATTCCTCCTTATGAGGTCCATCTTGTTATGTTTGGAGTTGCCATGGGTTTCTGTTTGTTTTGTCTGTTTTTTTGCGTGTGGGGCTTGTGTATTTTATTAAGCCCTTGGCTAGTATCTTGCGCATGTTTAAGATTTTATAAGGGTTTCTTTCGAGGTTATTCATTATAGCTTTCAAAGGTGGCCTATTCTGCAGGCTTGCTATTGAATACCAATCTTTGATAGACTGGTGTCTCACACAGGGGAGAAGACCATTTCTCATACGCTCATAATTAGTGTTCCCAAAGGGTTCCCCAGCTGCTTTTCATAGCTCTACACTCACATTGACCTTGGACTTTGAATGTTCCCTGGCTTGTTGTAGTACAGCCATCAGAGAGGGAGACTGAGAGAGAAACCTCCTTTTATTTTCATCACTTAAAAAAGAAAAGTCATCCAAGAGATAGATACCTTGTTAGCACCTCGTATTTTTGGATCTGCCAGTGAACTGCTGAAGACCACGGGGAAGGGAGTTGACCTCTCTCTGCCTCATCTGGCTTTCTTCTCTGCCTTGTCTGCTGGTGCTGTGGGTAGTGGAAGGTTTTTGGTGACCTTAGTTATCGCTCTAAGACTTTTTGTGTTTTGGTAGTTATGTCCTTAACAATTCTGTTTCAGACACACAGCAAATTAATTAGGTTAGGGAACAAATTTGGAGTGTGTAGAATATTCTGTTAGAAAGAGAAAACAGATGCTTTTTTAGTACATGTATGTATTTTTTGATTCAGTGTGTAGTATAACACACCTGAAATTTAGAAAATTTTTTTTCTTTGATCTACTTCATATAAAACATGCAGCATGCGTTTGCTGGTTGATTTAAATTCTGGAGAAACTATTTCTATTGTTTCACTCTGTATATAGAAGCAAGAACATTGTTTCCATTAGCAGATTTCCTTTCTCTGGGAAATGCTGAATTTTAATCTAACTGCAATTAATAAGATTTAAAAAATAAACATTACTTAAAAGGATATGAATTGATAACAGCCATGAAAAGGTTAATATTTTCTCTAAGCCTGAAGACAGATTGCAGATGTGTTTTTCACAAAAAAAAAAAAAAAAGTTCTAAGCATGGGTGTCTGATAATTTTTCAGCTGCCTCCCCCTCGTGGTAAATCTGACAAACCTGTTTTCATGGAAATACTGAAAAGCGGGGTAAAGCTCAGCACTTGTATTTTAACAGGTTCTTTTTTTTGGGTGGGAGGGTGGCTTTAAAATGCTGAAGAAATGTGAATTATGGCAAGAACATATCAGCTCTTTCCAGGAACCAAAAGCCCAAGTCAGCTTAAACAAAAGAGCACAGATACCTCAAAGAACTTGGTGTAACAGCTGCAACTGGCTTGAGGCTTTTTCTACCTCTCAAAACTATGCTCCTGCCCTTCCCTCTCCCCTCCTGCTTCAGGCAGGCCTGAAGGTTGCAGCAGAAACTTCTCCTCTCTTCTGCCTGGGAAGCAGGGCAGGCACTCACTCCCGAGCCCTGGGGCTCCTGGTCTTCCTTGTCTCTCTCCAGAGTCGTGTTTCTGCTGCTGTACACGGCCTGCAAATACTGATCCCTAGGCTTCGTGGGTTTTCCACACTGATATGGGAGCTAAAATATGCACTACAGCTCAGAAGAGGAAAGATTCAGCAACCACGGTGACTAATGGTCAGTGCAAGTGAGAGATGAGTATTTCCTCCACAAGCATCCCAAGGAAGAGAGATGCAAAGGCATATTCCACCAGGCAATGTGTAAACCAAAACATGGTGGTTTGCAATCAAATGAAGTAAGACTCTAAGTGCACCTGTATCATACACAGAGAGCAGCCTCTTCACGATGGAGCGAACAGTCACCATTCCCAAGACCATCATTTTCCCTGAGCTCATTGTCCTTCTAGTCTGTAAAGTTCTTATGTGGTGCCTGAGAGCCCTCCGGTTCTCTACAAAGAAAGCATATTGCTTCACTTCCCCTGCAACATGATCCTCTGAAGTGCAGGATGGACTTGAAAGGGTAAAGCTAAGAGGAGGACAGCCTTTCTGGTTAAGGCTGTAGATGGTGACTTAAAAGAAATGGGCTCATTTCCTGGTTTTACCACAAATTGTGTGTGGTGGGGAGGAAGCTGCTCATATATTCTGAGCTTTTAGTGCCTTGTGTGCTAAGCAGAGAAAAGGGCCTCTCCTTCCCTTCATCCTTTGTGTCTTTCCCACTTAACTGGAAGGTGTCTGGGATGAGAAACTTTCTTCTACACTGTGTATCTACACCAAGAAAACAAGGTCCCTGATGGGGCTGGGGCCTGCCATAATGCTAATAACAATTTGGATAAATTTAAAAATCGGACAGCGATCCAGGCTTCTGTCCTCCCTCGCTGTTAATGTCCCCATAACCAGTGACAGTTGTCATAAATAACATCAGTTGGCCTCATCCTTCTGGATGCAGCCCTACTTTCAGAGCAGGCCCAAAGAAAGTTTATCATCGACAAGACAAAATGGCCTGTAGCCACCAGGTGTCCCCCTTCTCCATGGTTTGGAGGAGAACTGGGCCACCCCACTGAAACCCATCGTTTATTGTAATTTTGGAGTGGAATGCTGCTTGTAATTCTGGCCTCAAGTGATGGGCTTTTTCATCTTCCTTCTAAGCAAGGCAATTCACAGGATTTAATTCTGCCTCAATCTATGCAAGAATTTCTGGGACTTGGTTCTTTTGCACGAAAAACAGCTTTCTATTGAAGTGCAATTCTTTTATTAAAAACAGGAGGAAAAAAGGCAAAACAACCCAAACTAGCAATCCTCCCACAGGGGCTAACATGCTTATTTTTCTATCCTGATTGTCAGAGTACAGCCCTGGGTTATGTGCAGGCTCAAGTCTCTGTTTGGCCTAATGGATAGATTCTTTCTTTCTGAATTTCTCTGAATCAGGCAACATGAGGTGCTGAGCCTGGGTTTCTGATGAGCCAGACCCAGTGGTGCAGGAGAGCAAATCTCCCCCCCTTAATACATCTTTTCCTCTGAAGAATATCAGTGGGGCACTTTTCTTCATTATTTTAATGTGATCATTTGCATGTCCAGGGCAGATAAATCTACTTCTTGGGATATAAATAAGTATTTATTTTTTCCTTGCTAATCTACAAATCGGTCAGTTAAACCAATTGATCAGCAATGGCTATTCCCTACTGTTTCTCTGAGTGGACAGGGTTAGTGTGAAATTAATTTCATGTTATTACAGCAAGCTCACTGGCAGGCAATCTTCTGGGCTCCCTCTACAGTCCATGGAGAGAACATGAGATTTTAAAGACGTGCTCAATCATAAGGAAACAGGCTGTTAGCTCTAACTTTACACATTTGTGGGAATAACAGTGTTAACTGAAGGGATTTAAACAAATATAAAACATATTTACTAGATATTTGCAAGTAAACTCTTCCTCTCACAGCTGCATGGTAGGTCTCTTGACTGATATCAGCGTAGTATCTCTGGTCATAGAACAGGTGTTCATACCTGTGTAATGCATAAACTGGGATCGGTAATGGGAAAATCAGAGCAGGATTTTCCCTCAGGTCACACTAAATTTCATGCCTGCACTAGACAGCTCATATTACAAAATTTACCATGGTAGACATAACTAGAATGGCTTTTTGAACCAAGAGTTAATACAGAAAGCTTTGGTACAAAATAATTATTTTATTATCGCTTAAATAAATTCCAATGTAGTAAGTTTTCAGAGGGAAGAAATACAATCCTATTTCATGAAGTTCAGATTTGTCATAGATACAAATACTAGGACTAGAAAGAGTAACTAAATTTCTTCCCATCCATCTCCCCACACACCTATAAATTAAAAATAGAGTGAAGACAAATTATAGCGATATTCTATTTTTCCTGAAGTTTTTATTGTGATAGTCCTGGAATTATGCTGGAAAACAGAAGGGGTGAACCATGATCTTACTGAAACCAGTTGTATCATTTTACTCACTGTGAGGTTTTCACTCTAGTGTCAGGCATCAGTTGAGGAGGCTGACAGCTGGTCTCCTTACATACTCAGTGAAGGCAAAAAAAAGACATATTTGCAATATATCTTTGACCGCTGCATTAGACAAATTCAAAGCAGATTAAATGCAATAATCATGTTGCTTTAATGAAGTCCTAGAGATGAAACAGTCCTGGAAGTAGCTACAGACATCTCTACTGGGTATATGTGCTGTAGGGGGTAACACTGGCTGTCATCAACATCACTTACTGAAGGTGCACTTAGCCTACCAGTTGCTAACACCAAAAGCCGTTAAATTAAATGAATAAATAAATTAAAAAAAGGTTTCTAACCAGCTTATTTTTGGGATAGTCCTTGACTGGTACTAGTGAAGGAAAGGTAAATTTGTTCAGAGAGTATGGAATGAACAAGTCAACCAGCATATGTTGTGCTTGTTCCATCAACATATCATGCTCAGTACATATCGCTGTATGGACCCATACATTGAACGTCAAGTGATATTCCCTGAAATGCTCAGATGGGAATCCTGGGAGATATGAAAATGAATTGCCGACATTTGAATAGTTTAATTTTGCTCAATCTGAATAATTTATCTTTGTTTGTTTGGGAAAATCACAGCCCTAAAACAGGAAAGTTCAGGATTTTATCATTGAAGTTTACTTATACAAATGTCACAGGTTTGACACACCACTGCTGTGTTTTAATTAAATCGGTGTCATGACCTTTTGCAGGAGCACACTGAAATTGGCCCAAAGCCTAAGCTAGTAATTGTCCATATTAAAGTAAAACAAATCTAAATGAATATAACAAAACTTATACCAGATGAAAAGCTGTATCAACTGAGTTGAGGTAAAAAATAGCCACGGAAGTGGAATTATGTATATAGTCTAAAAGACAGTGGAGAACTTTGGCATCTTTTTTGGAAAAGACTTGTTCTCAGGGAAGAGCTAAGCCAGCGGCACATGGCAGAGATTTGCGGGCATGCTGAAATGCTACAGCGTTGTGCGAAGACATTGAGATTGCAATAGTTCTAGTGTTAATAAAAATAGCTAGTAAAGATTTGAACACTGTAACACTTTTCTTTCGTGAAGGTTGTAGTGCTCATAACAATGCAACTCCCTTCTCTCGAAGTGGGTTGAAGACATGGAGATCATGCAGAGCAGCTCTAAGGAAGGTTATTGGGGGCATTTTGGCACTGGATGTGCTGAAGTGGAGACCATAGTTTAAAGTGCTGGGGAAATGTCTATAGAGAAAAGGAGTTACTCGAGTTAGAATTGAACTCATATGCCATAGTGCACATAGTCCTCTTTCCAAAGGAAGTGATGGACGAGCCACAAGAAGTGCCTCGGCAGGCAGCTGGGTTTATGTCTCTTTGAAAATATGGGAAATTAAACCTCTGTCTTTGGAGGGGAAAAAACCACAAACTTAAGAGTAGTGGATGATCTTAATGTACAAGGGGTCGTGGGTTCATATCCAAAATAAGCACTTCAACTTGCCTGCAAAAGGGAAGCTAACTATTGAAGAGCTTTCCCCTGGTGCCTGTGCTTTGCTCGTAAGATCCAATAAAAGGAAAACATAAGGAATTATGTGAAAATCCAGATAACATGAAAGGAAAGCAGAGGGACAAAGGAGAAGCAATGCAACAATGATAAGCTGATGCACAAGTATACATGACTTTGGGTGTGAAAGGAGTAGACGAACTGTCAAAATACAGTGATTGAATGAACCGTTTTGCTTCTTAGGAAATCAGTGGTTGACTGCATTCCTCTCTAATTACACCTGGCTCAGGATTAACTGGGTTTTATTAATCCAAAAACTGTTTAAATTTGTCCAGACAGTCAAATGCTGCATTGCTTGGTAGTTGATGCGTCTCTTGCAAATCAAGATGCATGTAATTTGCAAGATGATCCTGAGAAATGCTGATAGCTTGCATTGTATTAGAAAAGCATTGCACAAACCAGCCTGATTCTCAGTGGGGGCAGTCAGAGATGTGGGGTGAAAGTAGTTTTAAATAACCCTTCTTCCCTCTCTCCTAGATTGTAACATGCTCCTTAACCACTCCTCAGCCACCTAGACGAGTCCTGGCCTCTTGCTCTCCAGCACTCAGCATTTCCTAGCACATTACGTTGCTGGGGTGCAAAACCAGGAAAAGCTTTACAAACTCTCTGCATTAGAGAGACCTGTTGGAGCAGGTCCAGAGGAAGGCCATGAGAATGGTCAGAGGGCTGGATCACCTCTCCTAGGAGGAAAGGCTGAAAGGGTTGGGATTGTTCAGCCTGGAGAAGAGAAGGCTTTGGGGAGACCTTATTGCAGCCTATCAGTACTTCAAGGGGGCTTCTAAAAAAGATGGCGGCAAACTTTTTAGCAGGGCCTGTTGCAACAGGACAAGGGGTACTGGTTTTAAACTAAAAGAGGGTAGATATAGGCCAGATATAAGGAAGAAATTTTTTACACTGAGGGTGGTGAAGCACTGGCACAGGTTGCCCAGAGAGGTGGTGGATGCCCCATGCCTGGAAACATTCAAGGTCAGGTTGGAGGGGGCTCTGAGCAACCTGATCTAGTTGAAGATGTCCCTGCCCACAGCAGGGGGGTTGGACTAGATGACCTTTAGAGGTGCCTTCCAACCCAAACTATTCTATGATTCTATGATTAGGAATTAACCAGGGCAAGGGCAGGGAGTGTCCATGTATGCATGAGCACATGCCTGATGAGGGACAAGACTAGTCTTATTCCAGCTGTTTGAACAGCATAAAGCAGGCAGGGATGTGTTGATAACAACAGCAGTGACTACAAAGAAATTTATCATTGGCACAGTTAGTGGGGAAAGCCATGCAAGAGTCCAGGTGAGGACCTAAGATCTATCATCTAACCTTGACTGAACCAGTATGGGTTTTAGCACCAGGGCCTCATACTTTCAAGGATGACTTAAAAGTTACTAAAAACCTTCAGCCGTTGATGCTTGCTCACAGTTAACTTTACTTTAGGCTTCATTGGCTAAAACAGGCATTTAGATGTCTACATGTAGGCATGAAATTTAGGAGACTTAACCTAGAGCTGAATTCCACCCTGCGTGTATCTCAGGAATTGCCAAACTGGAGGTTGCTAGCTCCTCCAGAGAAGGAGGACGCTAGGCCAACCATGCTGAGATTTGGCCTTCTGCCTTTTTTTCTCAAGAGAGAGCGGTTTCCTACCACATGGTTATAGAACGGTTGTGGCATAAGTACTACTCTGGTATCTCTAACAGAGAGAGACAGACACTGAGCTAAGCTTGGGCCCACAGTTTAGGTAGCTAAACGTCTGCACAATTGTACTTATGACCTATTTGCACAATCCTGTTACATACATGATTTAACATATGTGAAACCCACCCTCAGGCTCTATGTTCCTTGGGGATATTGCCATAAAATATCTAGCACAAGCAGGGTCACAAGCAGCTTTTATGAGGCAGAAATGCTGCAAGACGCAATTAAATACTTCTTTAGTACTTCAGACCCAAACCCAAATTCCAAATCACATCATTTTTCCCCACCACCACAATGTTTCAGGGCACAAACCTAACTTTATTTACATCATCCTACCTCCCAGGCTAACTTACTCTGAAAGAAACCTCCCTTCTAATGTGTGCCTCACAAATTATTATTCATCCTTTCCTGCACCAAGACACTGCATACCTGTTAGGGCAGCGATTAGGATGAGGTACACTAAGAACATCACAAGACAGGGTCTTTTGATTTTAGGAGCCTGCAGATCCTTTTTCTTCCCATCGCTTTTAGCTGTTAAAAGTCGGTAGTTTAAGAAAAACAACTTTAGGAAAAAATACTTTGAATCTCATAAAAGTTTATTTACTTAGTAAAGTTATATTACAATATATACAGTTTCTATTTACATATACACCTTTCTAAGAAATGAAGCACCATATGATACAGTTAGTATTTTAGAGGAATGTACAGAAATTTTGGTTTTGCATCCAAATATTTGTATCTACAGACACATGTTGGTTAGAACCAAGTTCTCCTAAGATGCTGACTTCAGTGGGTTTCGGATTAGACTGCTAGTGAAGTTACCAAAGAGAAATTTAATTGCTGTCAGCTATCAATCTGCTATGCTTCAGGATAAGAGATCTTAGCTATGTCATTTCAGGGGCTATGCGCAAACTTAATCCTCAGAGAAAGTTGGAGGTACAGATAGAAGGTATTTTATAAGACACAAGAATGCAACACTTTCATCAGTAAGATTTTTACTGTCATCAGAAACGGAGTTTCATTAGAATGGAAAAAGAACACTGCTGCTTAAGTGTTTATATGCATTATGCAAAGTGAAGTTAAGAACTTCAAAGCTTATGTGATATGGTATCATGCGTTCCCCAAGGAATCCATTTACTCTTAAAGAGCCCAGTCTTACAGCTACTGCAGCTTGCGGCATGATCCCCTTAACTCAAGGAGAAAGACTAGCTGTTCGCTTTGTAATCTTTATGACTCCGTCAAGAAAAAAAGGCGGCTCTGTCCAAGGTACAAAATTTCCTTCAAGTGAATAAAAGACATTTGGAGGGGGAAAATGTAAAATGAGGTATTTAACAAACTACAGGAAAAAAGAAAGCACCTAGGCTGTTTTGAAAAACATCTTAGATATTTTACATATGCAATTGTTACATTCACCTGATTGTGGGTCAAGTTTTGTATAAACTATTTATACCTTTTGCGCTACCTAATTTACGCTTTTCATATTTTTGCTTCACTAGACGTCGGATCTAAGGGCTGGAAGAAAGCATTGTTACTCTGAGGACAGTTATTATGACAGACACAGGTGTTGATCAACATCATTGGCTTTTTTAGGACTTTGCCCTGGGGACAGCGGAACTCAACTTGAATCGTTTTGGTGTTGTGTGGGGTACAGCATCGCCCATCATTGCAGAGGCCACAGTAACGAGGTTTGTATGTCTGCACACTAGTGCAGTTCTTGTATTCAAAACGAACAGCTTTCAGGGACTTCTTTGTTCGGATACATTTCTTCCCTTTCTAAGAGAAATATGAAGACACATTAGATACATCATTGCATAAGACAGAAAGCAGGTAAAAATTGACATGCAAGGATATAGGTCTACTCTGAAAACTTAAATTTGTTGTCTTTGCCCATTCAAGAAGAATAAGACTCTGCAGCTACTTCAGTAGTTACTTACAGGTAACTCCTGCAAGACCTGCCCTTTGCTACCAGTGTGTTATTGGGCCAGTAATAAATGACAAATAATTAAAGCCCACTCTTGTCATCTGAGACAAGCCAAACCAAACTTCATCATGGGAACATACTGGAAAACTTCTCAGGCTTGTGTAGTTCCATCAGAGAATCAGGAAGCCAAATAAGCAAGTTACAGGACTAGATTCAAGGGAAAAAAAGAGTGTTAAAATGAACCTCAAAAGTCACTGACCCAAGGCAGAATCAGCTTTATCCATGTTATTCTTAACAGACGGTTGTCTAACTTGTCCTTGGAAGTCTTCAGTGACAGAGACTCCACATCTGCCCCAGACAATCCTAACAGTTCACTGAAGGTTTTCACTCATGTCTTAATTTTTATGCAGTCTAAACTCACCATTTCTTGTTGTATCCCCCATGGACTCAGAACAGGCTGCAATATCTGAACACAGGTATGAGAACACACCTCCGTTCTCTTGCATTCACAAAAAGTTCAGTTCAACCAATTTTTCCCTAGCAGAACATGTTTTCTAGATCTTTTGATCATTCTTGTTAGTCTCCCCAACTCTTCCCAAATGTTTCATATCCTTTTCAAAACACAGTATTTAAAACTGCACAGAGTATTCAGCAAAAGCATTAGCAATGCTTTCTAACGCTCGGAACATGACATAAAGTGATGGTCCTTTTACCTAGCTACATGTTATTCTCCCTGACAGTAACACTTGTATAATGTGCAGAAGTGGCAAAAAAGTCAGCTCCCTTACATACACATATATTGCACCTGAAATGTCAGTGTTGCATTTGCTTTTGGAAAAAGCATCATGAGGATTAAGATAAGGTTTAATTTACCCAAGCAGATTTTGCAGGATTTCACACATTCCTCTGCAGTTCCAGATGCTCAACAGACTAGAAATCTGACATATCCATCTGCATGATTGGAGCAGCTCTGAAGTACAATTGTACAGGTAGTACAATTGCAGTTGTGGGAGAAGTTAGACTGCATGAGCTGTCAAAATAGTCTGCACATGCAGTACATCTGACCTGTTTGGGATGGCTCAAATTATCATAGAATCATAGAATGGTTTGGGTCAGAAGGGACCTTTAAAGGTCATCTAGTCCAAACCCCCTGCCGTGGGCAGGGACTACTTCAACTACATCAGGTTGCTCAGAGCCCCCTCCAACCTGACCTTGAATGTTCCCAGGGATGGGGCATCCACCACCTCTCTGGGCAACCTGTGCCAGTGTTTCACCACCCCCAGCGTAAAAAATTTCTTCCTTATATCTAGTCTTAATCTACCCTCTTTTCGTTTAAAACCAGTACCCCTTGTCCTATTGCTACATGTCCTACTAAAAAGCCTGTCTTTCTTATAAGCCCCCTTTAAGTACTGAAAGGCTGCAATAAGGTCTCCCTGGAGCCTTCTCTTCTCCAGGCTGAACAACCCCAACTCTCTCAGCCTGTGCTCCTAGGAGAGGTGTTCCATCCCTCTGATCACTTTTGTGGCCCTCCTCTGGACCTGCTCCAACAGGTCCGTGTCTTTCTTATGCTGAGGACTCCAGAGCTGGACGCAGTACTCCAGGTGGGGTCTCACCAGAGCAGAGCAGAGGGGCAGAATCACCTCCCTCCACCTGCGGGACGTGCAGCACAAAGCTACTGAGCAAACACAGCAAATCTAATGGTTATCAAAAACACTGGGCTTGCTGTACATATGCTGAAAGGTGTATTTACATACATTTGCATCTGGAGCATTCTAGACCATTCTATTGCAACCTTGGAATTACAGCTGAAGAGACTCTGCTCCCCTGCCACTCTTTGCAGCATACCTTATCAGATGGCTCTTCATTTTCACAAGGTCTTATCATGCAAAGCCGTGTCTGCTTCACCATCTCACACTGTTGATTTCTGTTGGTAACACGGGTGGAAAAGCCCATTCCACAGCTTTTGGAACAAGCACTCCATTCTGTTGTCTGCTCAATACAATTGGCACTTGAATCCGACACATCGATCCCAAGTGTGGCCTCTTGTCTGTAGGCTGGAGACAAAACCTCACAAAACTTTATTACAAGAAAAAGTCATGTGAAAACCCAGTATCTAATTGAGCTGTACCACATCTGGGAAGAAACATGAGAGACAAAAAAAAGGTCCAAAATCCATGCTTTTGGCAGGATTTAGGAATTTTAAAAGCTGCCTTTTTAGGAGCCCTGGATGGCAACTTCCTACATCTAAAAAGAACAGAAAGGTGTGTATCAGTGTAATCAGCAAACCATTTAGATTCAGTTCACTCAAGTCCACGGCTGGAAGAATTATTGCCAATTTTTTAACCAGTTTAGAACTCTACTTTA
>NW_008824542.1:772464-774325 GCF_000699105.1 Pygoscelis adeliae
CACTGAAATACATCACAAATCTGTTCTAAAGCTACTTCATTACAATATTTATATTAGGTATGATTTGAGAGAGGCTGAATGATTTATCTAAGCTAATAGACAGCATGGAAGCAAAGTCCTTTACTCTGAGAGTCATAAAGTCACCCAATCTTATCAATTATTGACAGATTATAGCCAGGGTGATAGTGGGGAGGGAGGAAAGAAGTAATTTCCAGGAGTTATCACAGCTACTCAAAGGCATCGCCAACTCTGATCATCATCCTGCCCTCATGGCAATGTTAAGCTGTATTATGCAAATATTGCTAACTGTACAGTTTGGTTCAGCGGTTATCACAGGAGTAAACAGAATGAGGCAACACGACTGAGCCTTCAGTCACAGGTGCTGCTGTTAAGCTCCTCTACAACAGCATTTTTGCCTTTTGCATGGTAAAGCTCCAAAAAAGGTGGCCTCCCAAGAGGGATGGCCATTGCTAGAAAGAATGCAGATAATCCATCTGTAGGCATTTTATGGATTAGCCTGTTACTGTCAGACAAATCAAAGAAAAGGAAAGATAGTAGAAAGGTGGCAAGCTTTTAGTTTATACCTTATGTGCCTTACAACTGACGCTTCATAGCACTCTGAAAAGTTATTAGAGCTTTTCTTCCTGGATCCTTCCTTGCTTGTTTTTCAAATGGATTAGCTGAGTTTCAGCATAACTAACTGCTTAAGATCACAAAGAGCAGTGACTGGAAGAGAATGCAGTGCCCTCAACTCTCAGTAGAAGTAGCTTATAATAAGCTAGTTCATGTTGAACTAATAGTCTAATTTAAAGGGGATGGAGAAAAATTCAGTAAGAAAACAGGGGGAAAATATTATGTAGCTTTTTTCATTTACAAAATCACTTTATGAGTTTTGCGTTTTGGAATGAGATGGTTTTTTTCAGATCCGCTCACTGTGTTTATAACCACTACTTCTCCAAGTACTTTGTAATGCTTTTAATGCCAACAATAATGATGAGAGCTCTAGCACAGACAGGCAGGAATTTGTTGGCATTTTAGCTACCATGCTGACCACTTGTAATAGCTGGGGAATTCAGGGGGAAAAAGAAGTCTCTTGTAGACTAAGCTGTTAGAATAGTATTTATGATGTAACATATTCTTGCAGACCAACTAGCAAGACCGCAGCTTTGATTTGGGGGGGAATGTTTGGAGGATTATGAGCTTGCCCCTGTTTTATTCCACTCACAGAACTACCCTGTACCAGACAAACAGCATTTTCAGAATTGGGAACTAACTCAAGTTAACTACCTTTTAAAACTGCCTCGCACATTCATCCTCCGAATATCTTTTCTTTTACCTATCGAGCTCTGCCTTTATTCATAACCACTGGTATACTTCCTAGCGACTCTAGATGAGCAAAAAGATCAGAAAAAAATGACCGCGCAATGCGTCTTAGATTTGACAACCCCATGGATATTTCCAGTATGATATCACCTCCTCCTCACAATGACTGCGATAGTTTTAGTTTCCTCACCAGCCATAGCAAAACCTCCCAAAATCACTTCATCTTTAGGGTCACAGATCCACTTCTCACAGCACTCTCCAGGGACTTCGATTTTTCTGGGGAAAGGACAGTCGGGGCCGGGGAGCAGCAGGTCCAGGTTACAGCGGGGCAGACAGCCGATCTGTCCGTCTCGGCAGGTGCACTGGTACTTGCAGCTGGGCTGGAACGTCTCCCCGTTGCGGTAAATCATCCCATCGAACACGCAGTTGTCCCCCTCCAGCACTAGTGAGAAAAGTGAATGTATTTCACGCAGACAGAGGGCCCTCGGCCCCCTCCCCGTGCCTCCCACAACACTGCGGCGGGCGTCCCTCCCAGTCC
>NW_008824542.1:775582-779683 GCF_000699105.1 Pygoscelis adeliae
TGCCTCTCTGCTGTTGAGGTCTGTGGCATGGCCAACATGGTTGGGCAGCGCTTGGCATTCAAGACGGGCCAAAGAGAAGCACCTCCTGGGGCTGTGCTGCTTCTGGCCCATGCCTGAGGCCTCTTGAGCTTTGCGGGCATTACGGAGGTGTGAACTGGCCCCATGAGGGTAAGGGGCTGTGTGGTGATGTGTGCTCCTCAGTAAACTCTTCAGTCTCAAGTCACAGGCACTGTTCGTTACCGGGGGGTGTGAGTATATCGGCTGGTAGGAAACAGAAGTTGTACAGGGAGCTCTGTACAGGGAGCACAGGTCTGTGCACCATGAAGCTCCTGTGATGAGTTGAAGAGGTAACGGACTCCCCAGTGCTCGCATGGCGTGTGCAGCCATGAGATGCAGAGACATGTCAGGCCTCAGGAATGCTTTGGAGAAGTAACTCCAGTGCTTTGTGCTGTGCAGTTATTTTAGTGTGTGCAGGACGGATTTAGGCCAAGTGTAAGGGAGACTAAATCTGTTAACGGGTTTTACTTGTCAGGAATTGCCTTCTGCCCAAGGCAGGCCGTCTTGGGTCTTGCTAGGATACAGATATTCTCTATCCCCGGTTGTCTGGGGCAGATAATATGCACTGGATTCTGTTGTGGCTTGTTAAAGAGAAAATATTTGAAAAATAAACAAAAGTTGTAGACAGACTAGATGCCTTTTAAGCTTAAGACGTGACACAAGTGGTACTTACGAATTTACAAGGCTGCTGTAGCTCTATGCCAAAGCAATACTCAGCACAAAACCAGAAATCACCAGATACAAGTTTTGTTTTGGATAAAAGTCACCATTCCTTTCTTGATGCTGAGTGGCAACAGCAGGGTTTCTGGAGAAGCCTGTCATTCTGGGCAAAGCAGACTTTACCAGTGCAGAAACACGTAATCGCCGGTCACATATTGGCCCTTTGTTTTCTCATTCACAAACAGCAGGACCAGCCAAGGGGAACATTGGGTTGTTCAAACCTTATTAGCAGCTTGGACATAGGTTTGAGGTTATTTCAGTCATCCACTGCCTTACAGGTCATTTCACCTTCCTTATTTCCTTCCCCCCCCTGCTTCTTTGCCTCTTGCCTCTGATTTAGGCAGTCAGCGCAAAGCCACTTTTTACAGTACCTTGCTTGTGAACAAAATGACCAATGCTCTTGGCCAAGCGTTAAGATTTGCTAAAGAGAAGCAAGGCTGATCCTGTAGTTTTCCCAGAAGCAGGACTGTAAGCTGGAGGGGCACATACAAGATCTGTTTTTACCTGTCCCTCCGTATGTGAATCTGATGAGGTTTTCAGTGGCAATAATCATTCACAGCCCCTGAAAGTTACCTTTCCTTTCAATGAGATTACTTCACGCCATTCTTAAATAACTTCTGGTCTATAAAAAAGGTTTCACCACATAAAACTGCAGAGAGAACCAAAGAAGCAAAAAGAATATTTACCAGCGTACTTAATTTGGACAAAATAACTTTTACATGCATTTAATAAATCTATTAAGTCCCTGTTTGTTTATAAAATACCAGTTATGAAAATAAGGTGATGCTGCACTTTAGTACAATAGGGCCAAATACCTTTTCCTGGACATTTCAGTCCCTCCAAAGCATGCATAGTTTGGAATCCATTGGAACTGCAAGTTCTAGGATGCTGCTTCGTCTTCCTAACAGTGAATCTTTTTGCCTGTACTTGTTTTACAACTTTTTTAAGGGTGACACTTTTCTTACCATATGAAAGTACCCTTTGTTACTCCTCACAGAGTAAAATAATGATCGGGTGGAGGGGTTTCTTTCTGGCTCAGCTGGCGATGAATAGCATTTATTTATTATATAAAATTAGTAGGTATAAATAAATATTTTAGTTTCTCTGGGTTTGCTTTTTTAAAAGAACTGTTTTTAAGTGAGTTAATATTTGGGTTGCCACCTCGGCTGTAGCTGTTGCAAAGAGTGATCCCTCCTAATATGTAAAGAAATTAACCTCTGCTCTTCAGTCTGCATGAAGACAGTCTCAAGAACAGTGTCGAGAGGTGTGAGTTCAGGAGCAGAGTCCAGCAGCAGAGTCCCAGGATTAAGAATATACTTTCCTGCACCAGGGTCGCAGGCAAGGAAAGTGTGGCATGGTATCCAGAAAGCAGAAAACAGGTCAGTAATCCGTAATTTCTGACCATAAGTGACATAATCTGTATAGGTATATAAAAAGCTAACTAGGGGCTGTGGAGGAGAATAAACACTGAAGTGTTCTCTAATCTTAGCTTTAAAATTCAGCTTCTAAATGCTGTGAATGCTTAAGGAAGCCAGGTAATGTGTCTCATGCTGCACTTAAGCATTGTGAAGACACAAAGTGCTTTTCAGATATCTTTTCTTTTTAGAAGGGATGCAGCTTTGTACTTACTGCAGAGAGCGTATACCCAAAGTCAGCAGCAGCTGGTACAAGCTTCTACATGGGCCAATATCAGCTTGTGCAGTCAAAGATTTCTCACTCTGGATTTCCATAAGTCTGCCTTGGGCTAAATCTCTGGCATGGTTGTCTGGACATGATCTTTATTCAGATCTTTACCTGCGTAGAGCTAATAACCCTAAATGTGTCAGTTTTACCCATCCTGTTTACTTTCACACCACCAGATGTGTTATGTATGTTTTACTACTGAAACGCCAACCGAAGCTCTATCTAAAAGACTGGAAGCAGAGGTTACAAATAAAATTGGCTTAACTCTTAGAGAGTTTCTAGTAGTTGATCCTATTCCTATCCAGAGGTGTCTAGGTATGTATTGAGCATTACAAAAATTCAGGCATTCATGGTAACATCCTTCTGTTTAAAGCCAGCCTCCTGTCCAGCCTCCTGTGAAGGCCACTGCTTCACAACAAGCAGCCCCATAGAGTTCTCTAACATCTTTGTGTATGGCAAGTGATGCAATTTTTAGAGAGTAAAATTGTCATAAATACCACATCCTTCTCTCTTTCTGCTCTTTTGTCCTACAATTTTTTACCGATACAAGTATAAGGTGGATGATTCATCCCTTGCTCTGCGCTGTCTCATAAATTTATGCCCTCTCTGGTAGTCTACCTCACAAATCACAATATTTTTCCTGAAAATATTGTCATTTTGGATTTTTAGCTAGCCCTTCTCAGCCTAGATGACAGCTTTAAATTGCTAACATCTTTTGGGGCTGTTAATGTTGCACATGACCTAAATGTGGACCAAACAAAAATTATATAAACACCCCAGTAAATTCATAATATCAGTGATATTATCAGCTTTCCATACACATTCATATATCAACAGCAAGCCATCAGACTTGGTAACAAACTGCATTGGTTCCTTCCTCAACATATGGTAGCAGCATAAGAGGTTCTTCAGCCACAGATGAAATGGCTGTAACTAAAACAGTCCTATCTGTCTGAACTGGTAGAGATGCTGGAAGGAGATTTGTGAGGTGTGAATCGTGTTGCTCACTTGGATGACTGGGTACCTAAACGAATATTTAGGGTCATCCTGATGGTCATTCTCATCTAGCCTGGGCCATTCAAATCAACCCTCCTTGACTACAGCATGCTTTGAGGTATGCACCACAGTCATTGTGGTTCAGAAGAGATCTGTCCAAGGTTCAGGTGGACTCTTCTGTATTTGTCTCTGCTTATATTACTAGTCTATAAGTATTGTGGAGTTTTGAAGTTGCTGTTTGACTTTATGAGGTTTTAGCCTTCTGCCTCCTTGACTTCTGTACATGCTACAGGAAGAGCTAATCCAGACACAAACATTTATCTGGGCTTTTGAGTTCATCCTCAACATTTAGGGCTTTAATATTGATGAATTGTGTGATTAATCTTGAAAATGGTACCTGAACTACAAATATGATTCTCAGATGCTGGCGACATTACTTCTGATGTCAGTGTTAATGAACTGTTTTATTTCTCAAGCTATTGAGAAAAGATGAGAAGATTGTTTCCTATGAAGATCTATGCAAATTCGTGAATGGTCCTGGCAACTTTGGATCGAGACTCAATGTTTGCTATTCATAGTAGGATGCCTGTTCCCATCAGGCAGCAGAACTGTGTTCACAGAAGAGGTTCTATATTTTGATGTCTA
>NW_008824542.1:779694-794981 GCF_000699105.1 Pygoscelis adeliae
GATCAAGTGGATAGCATCAATACCCAGAAGATACCCTGAGTACCCCACTAGAAAGATTCTGAGAAGAAAAATGGTCCTGAACCAAAAAAGGCTAGTCTGCTTGAAAATTATCAAAGGAGCAGCAGTAGTTCACCATGGGTAAGGCAATCTGTTTCTGAAAAGATCTGTTCATGCTGAGAGAGTTTACTGGTAATCCCATTGCATATACCACAGTAGGGATGATGAAGATATTGCTGGCCGTTGGAGATCAATATGGTCACTTATGCTCTTGCCGAGTAAACCAGGTCAGTGAATTTTCCCTACTAGTGCATGCACTGAACCCAGTGACTTCTCTCTTCAAAAGACGTTCTGCTTCAGCTGAAAGATACATACTCCAGGAAAGCAGCTGTTCTGTTCAACGATTAACAGTTAGCTGTGTCATTATTTTAAGTAGGATTTAAAGTGTAATTATTTTTTAATGGCACTGTTATCAGAATCAATCCCCCAGACTTAAACATAGTTGTGTTTTTGAGTTGAGATTAAAAATGAATTATCCTTTTGCCTGTAGAAGAATTCTACTATTTTTTATTTTGTACAGTGTTTTGTGTGGTGTTTTACGATTCCATTGAGCCTATGCAATGATACCATCAGTTTTGTGATATTTAAGAGTTGTGCAAGTGACAGTGATTTGGATTTTTTTTTTTTTTTGAGATATGCCTTCTGTGTCATCAAAAAAAGAACAGCTTTGGCAAATTAGAAATTTGGAAAAAATGTGTTGGAAGCAAAATATGTTAGAGGGTTTTCTTTAAAAAATATTTTTACATACAATAGAAGAAAAGTTTGGAATGAAATAACATTTCATTTAAAATTGAAACATCATTTAGAAAATGTCAGAATGAATTATGTGGGGATGGGGAGTTGCATCATTACTTTTGACTCAGATAATTCTATGCGCTCAAAAGAAATTCACAAAACGTTCCAGTTTATTCCAATCTGCATGTTCCACCAAAAAAGTTCCATCAGTTTCTTTCCTCCAGACCTATTTCAGCTATAGAGTCTGCTGGGAATACTTATAGCACAAGTCACCAGGTAAAGTTGCTAGATACGGCTTTGTTATTTTGGGGAACCTAAGATAATAATAAATAAAATATTTTTAGTTGCTCGTTTATAATTGGTTCTAATGTCTAAAAAGCTATGGTGAGCAGCAAGAACATTTGCTCAGAAGAGTGCCGGTGGAAGTTTTTGCTGTGGTTTCATGTGGGCTGAGATTTTTAGAAAAGAGAGCCAAGAAGCACAAACCTGGTATCCATACTGTTACAAACAGTACAAACGATAGCATAGGAATGGCTCATGTGCACACTGCTTAGGGCTGTCGTTCTTTAGAGCAGATACTCTTTGTACACACTAACTAGCTTCTAATTTTTCACCCCCTGGGATTCACTGTACCCTTATGGCCATAAAACATAACTATTATTTTGGGGAGGGCGGGATGGCTGAACAAAGTGCCTGAAGTGACTAAGGGCTATGCTGCAGCCCACCAAAATGATGGCTTTATACAAGGAATCTGAGGGTAGGTGTTGCATGCCATGGGATTTGGTATGCATGCCTGCTCCTGTTCAGGATGGCAGTAGGTGTGTATACTCAGTAACTCACGTTCCGTAGTGCTGATTTCTATTATGTTGGGAAGCAAAGGGATGAGACTTGTGCCAGAAAAGCGTTAATAATATTTGGTGTCAGAATAAACGAGATAGATAGATAGATAGTTTTTATTTGCTTATTTAATTTGATTATAAAGTTTATTAACCCTAAATATATAATTATGCTTTGTATCTGAAATTACCAGACTGACATTACTGAGAATCTAAGCTGGGTCCATTTTACTGCATGACATGATAATGGATAAACAGAATTGGGGAAATTTTCCTTTCTTTATTCACTGAGTGAAACTCATTTTGGTGCAGAGAGCCAATAAGATCCTTGAGGATCATATCACCTAATTTCTATTTCAAGAGCTTCAGTAAGAGATACATGAACAGGTCACATGGAACATACGGGGGTTTTTTGGCTCTTCCATGCATGAAACAGCTATTACATTGTTGTCTCTCAGACTGCTGTTGAGAATAAGAATACCTACATGACTAAGGGCTGGAAGAAGAGGCTGGCAATTTGAAGAACCTAATGGTGGTAAAATGGGTGTTCTGCAATCAGAAAGTTAGTTCAGCTGAGTGGGGTTTCGCCATCTTGTCTTCCTCTCTGAAGAACAGCTGTTCTTCAGGGCATGTCTGAGAGAAAGAGGTGTGGCTAATGAGATCCTAATTCAGCTAATTGACAGTTCCTGACATTTCCAAGTAAGTGTTGTTACCAACTGGCATGATTTAGGGCTGTCCTTTGTGCGTGTTTCCCATATCCTCATTGGTCTCTGCCAAGTGCTGAATAATCTGGCCATAAGTAATGAAAACATATTTTATAGTTTGCATTTCATTTTCCAATATGCTTTTGTCATATTCTTTTGTGGCCATAACTGAAAAAGAAAAAGCTTGGGAGAATAAACAAAAACTTACAGTGTGTCCCAAGAACAAGCAGTTCCAGAGGTTTTGAATTGGGAGAGGTCTGAATTAGAAACTGTAAACTAGTGAGAATGCGAGGCAAGGAAAACAAATGAAGTACAATTAAATTGGACCCTCTTAGCTTGTGCACTTTTATAATCTCTGTTGTTGCTTTGTGCTACAGGTGTAGAGGCAGTCTCAGAAGTAATTCTTACCATTTAAGGTTTTTAAGGTTAAAACTGGCTTTTGCTCATAGAGCAAATGACTAGCCAGTGAAGACAGGGAAGTACAAGAATAATATGTTCCCTACAGAGGAATACCCCATAACAAGCTGTCTGACCCATTGTGTAGCAGCTGCACTCTGTGAGGGGTCTTAAGAGTGCATGACAGCCATCCTGTCTCAGAGTGGGAAGGGCAGGGACATTGAATACACATAAAGCGGGTTGTATCAGGGACATACCTGGCATGAGGTGTTCCTTCTAGCTGGAATAATTTTGAAGACAGTGCATTTCAGTTCAGATATGAGCATCTATCATTTATCTCATATAATTTATAAAATACGTCTGCATTTTCTTCATCATCTGTTCTGAGTTCCTGCATTGTCTGTGAGCAACACATTTTGGGCTGGCAAGCTGGACGCCTTTCCAGGGAACTGTTCCCAGCCATAGTTCCTGGACCAATTGTCTGATCTTCCCAAAATCTCCTTGCTGTTTCCGTAAGTTAGAGCTTAAAAATAGTCATAAGGAAATACTGAAATTTTGGTCTTGTTGTGATAGCCAAGCGTTTACTGCTGGCACGCCAAAGAGATTTTTTTCTCCTTTAGACAGCCATATGATATCAGCATAGCATACCATCTAACTGCATGTACTGATTCTCGCCAAAAGAAACATACTGCATTGAGCTTCACCCACCCAGAGGAGTCACAGAGTCCGAGCACTTTATCAGCCATCCAGCAAAGAAATCGAAGACATGAGAGATGGAAGAAACGGTTGGTCATCTAATCTCTTTTTCTGTTTTTGCTGGTCTGATTGCCAGGGAGATAATGTATTAAAAGGAGTGGTCCACATATTCACTTCACTTATAAGCTGCCTCATTGTAAAAACAGCATTTAAAAATAAAGTTTAAAAATACTTGTGGATTGAAAATGTTATTGTGTCATTGTTTAGCCAAGCTCAAATAATTTAATACTTTCAATATTCCTTGTAAATGATCCATTCGGGCTTCTTTCTGTGTTTCTCTAAATTCTATCCAGGTTTTCCTACTGAAATCCACAGAGCAGAAAAAGTCTGTTCAGACCAACATGCCATTTTTTCTAAATCAAAGTCAGGGGCTTGTTTATAGAGAGTGCTTTAACACAGTAAATTCCCTTTTCCCATTTTCCTTTCTTTGGTCCCTCTAAAAGCTTCCAGGACAGACTCCCTCTGGTTTCCCTTTTTTGGAAATGGAAGCTGGGTATGAATTCAAATAACTTTTTTTTCCACATGCTTTTTCCTTAGGACACATGTGCTTGCTGATACATGTGTTTTTAAATTTGAAATAAACTCGGTGCAAATATTCACCAAGGATAGCAGGACATTCTCTTGCTCTGTAAACATTCCCAAATTCAAGGAATGGACAGAAGATCCAGAAGTCTATGGGTAAAATCTGGGATTACTTTTTAGTCTTCTCTTCAAAGAAGAGATTTGGTAGGGATGCGGGAGGTCCTGGAAGAGAAGTGATCCTGCCCCATAGGAAAGGGAAGCTCCATTCCCGGGCAGGGCTTAACCTCATAGTATGTACCATGCACCACATCGGCTTGTGCAGGTGGGGAGCGGTTGCAAAGAGGATGCTATAGCTACCAGGGGAAAATTTCAGCCCAGCTGGTTATTTTATAAGTTCAGTTCTAGATGTGGTGTGACAAGAAGCTCCAGGGCAGTGTTTCTAACTTCAGACTGCTGCTTCTGCCAAAGCTGGAGAGAGTACTGGAGGGAATTTACCAAGGTGAAAGGACTGTACAGGTGGTAGCCACCTGATCTGGCACATAACGCTGGGTCTTGTGAGAATTTAGCAACTTCTTCTAGCCTTGAGAGAAACTGGTGTCCTAACAAAGTGCTAGACACACAAAACCATCTGTTGTGGAACGCTACAACCTCAACAGTTTTGCAGAGGCACATAGAGTAAGATACAACACTTCTGAAATTGAACATCATCCCACTTGCTTAATAAGTTTGTTAACAGATAGCTCTAAATAAAAGGAAATGTTAAGTAAATATGAATGTGATGTTTTCTAGATTATTACTGCATATAGAGGCAAATTTTGTGATGTGCTGGAAGTGTTACCAGCCATTATCTTCTGAGAGTCCACACAGCTGAGGAAGTAGATTGAAAAGCATTCCTGACATTGTAGAAAATGATGTGCATTGATTTTCATTACTGACACATTACATCCTGTTTCACAATTTTTGAACGTGTGACATACTGACAAGAAAATTTACAGAAAGCTGGAGCACCCTGCATTAGTATTCATATACATTTGAATTCATGGGCATTTGCACTACAATCATCTTTATGCCACATTGAAAAGGCCTCATGACTGTTCATGTAATGTACAAAGCAGTTAGAACTTTTATGGTGACGTACAAACAATGCTTAGAAAACTGCAGGAGTCCCATTGTGAGTTTCAGTGATTGGCTGTTTAATGTCCAGATTATGAATAAATCTAGATTGCAAGCAAAAAAAGGAGGAAATCTCCAAATAAATATTAGCAAGACAGTAATTTGATGATTTCATACATCTGTAATAGGTGAGATTGGGTTGAAGATCTTAGACCCATGACAAGTACTATACTGGACATCCTGCGGCAGTTCTGTTGGAAGAAATTAGGGACTCTAAAGTGTAGATGGTGTCACAAGATCCAAGAATAGAAAATCATACCCTATATATCAAACCAGATTGTCAGCGACTGCTTTCTGTACCATCCCACTGCCACAATGAAATAGTAATTCAGAACTTGATCAGTAGGGATGTAGCCATCACTACAGTGATCTGTACTCTTAGAAAAATGTGGGACTTTAGGTCTGCTAATGGGTGATACTGTTTGTCCTTAATAGCTATTGACTTCGGTGAATGACGGTTCTTCAACGAATATAAATCTAGATGAAAGCCAAAATAATACAACACCTGCAAGGGTGAAAAGTGAGAGATGGTGACGGGAGGGAATTGTAGCTGGATGCAGCAGAGAACAGAGTATGTTCACAACTGATACTCAGGCTTCAATATGTGAAGTCTTTATGTGGAGCAAGCATAGCTGCATAATTACTGTACTGTAGCACCAGCACGCTGTGAACACAGCTGACCAGGAGTTAAGAAACCTCTGCCTAGTGAGGAAGACTAAAACATTTGGTCAACAAATACCCATTCACTTGTTTGTTTAATGAAAGGAAAAGCACCTTCTTCCAGGCTGCTTGCCATCTGTGCACAACTGGACTTTCCTGTGTGGCAGTCTACAAAAAAAAAGGGGGAGAGAGGAAGAGAGGATAGTAAAGCAAAGCAGAGCTGTTCTCTGATCTGTTTCCTTTCATTCCATTGCTTTGCTCTTTAATCTCTGCAGCAGCTCGTATAGGTGTTAACAAGACTGGGAAAGGCCGTTGGTGTGCCCTGCCTACTGACACCCATTCGTCCTTCAGTACCAATGCCAGGCAATTACAAATGGCTGTAAAGTTCTTTTAGTTCATAAAAATTTCCAGAAATATTTGCTTCAGTATAGCTTTTCAGTTGAAACGCTGCGCAGACTACAGGCTAGGTATGTGAAATCCATGGCTACAGAAGTATGTTTTAAAGTCCCTAGGCCACAAGTTTGTTCCTCTTGCCAAGAAGAGAGGAAAATTTTTATAAACTGGAAACAGAAATAAAAGAAGGTCAGGGACAAACCAGGAGAAAGGAAAGGAAAGGAGAAGCTGTAGAAATATCGGCAGAAAAAGAGACATTTATTAATAATGCAACTTTTTAATCAGTTTTTACGGCATTCAAACCTTGTCTCCAAAAATAGTCATGACAAAACTGGAGGCTAATACTGGCATCTTAGCAAGTTCAGTAAAGCAAATTTTAAAACTTAGTGCTTGGCAGAAGTAATTCACTGGCATGGTACATATGATAATTATTAATAACTATATTATATTTTTAGTAATAGATATTATTATAGACTCCTAGAATACTGTGTGGTAGGTGCGATACAGATGTAGAAAAAGACACAATCCCTGATCCTGACAACTTTGAGCCTAAATAAAATTAACAAGCTTATTTAATCCTAAGGATGTATGGATATTAGTGGAAGCTGAAAGCAGAAGTTATACTATCTATGATCATGTGTCCTGGTTTCGGCTGGGATAGAGTTAGTTTTCTTCCTAATAGCTGGCATAGCGCTGTGTTTTGGATTTAGTATGAGAATAATGTGATAATACACTGATGTTTTAGTTGTTGCTAAGCAGTGTTTATACTAAGTCAAGGACTTTTCAGGTTCCCATACTCTGCCAACGAAGAGGTGCACAAGAAGCTGGGAGAGGGCACAGCCAGGACAGCTGACCCAAACTGGCCAAAGGGACATTCCATACCATGTGACGTCATGCTCAGTATATAAACTGGGGGGAGTTGGCTGGGGGGCAGCAACCGCTGTTCGGGGACTGGCTGGGCATCGGTCAGCAGGTGGTAAGCAATTGCATCATGCATCACTTGCTTTGTGTATTCTTCTATTATTATTGTTATTATTATTATTGTTGTTGTTGTTGTTGTATTTTTACTTTATTTCAATTATAAAACTGTTCTTATCTCAACCCACGAGTTTTCTCACTTTTACTCTTCTGATTCTCTCCCCCATCCCACCAGGGCAGGGGGAGTGAGCGAGCAGCTGTGTGGTGCTCAGTTGCCGGCTGAGGTTAAACCACGACGTCATGCTAAATATTTTCTGCAAGACATTCTTAAACAGATGTATTCATCACTCCAGGTTTCATAGTGCAAGATAAAAAAATGTGTGTACTGCACCATCCAAATATTGTTCATCCAAATATTGTCTTAGCAATATCAGCTTGTTTTAGACAAATGTGAGTTCTTTGTTGTGTAGATGATCTATTTTCTTTTCCTCTTTTTGACAAAACTATATGCCCTCTTCCCTGTATAACGATTTCTTGCTTTTCTACTCTAATTCACTTTTTGTGACTTAAAATATTTTCATTTGAGTAATTTGATTACATCTCCTGTTAACGTAATTCAGGACATTTAATATACATGTAAGAGTGATAGCTTTTATTATAAAGTCTAAATTAAACCTTTAAAACCTTTCTTGTGAACAGAAAGAAACTGGCAGCATTTTAAGAAGATGATACTTTTTCTCAAAAACATGTTTGTCAAAAACGGTCAAACGAGGCTTTAAAACATTTACTGAGGAGACAGCACTAGTTCCAGTGAATAAGTGGAAAGGTAGTGCCAGGTTGTATAAAAATTAGTAGCCTATATTATGTAAATTTTACATTTAAAAATTAACAAGCCAATTAATAACTAAAATGTCTTCTTTAGTAAATAAGGATTCTACTGGCAATTAAACAGATTACTTGTAAAAAGGCTTAATAGAGCAGCAACTTGGAAGAAAAAAGTGTAGTCATTTTTATGCTGTTAATGTTTAACAGAAAAATATAGGCATTTGCTGTTTTATGTATGATTAGCAGATGTAATTCAAAACTAAGTTTTGGTCATGTCTGATGGTCTTGCTTAGCTGATTATAATGATTATGAAGGAATATATTATTTTGTAATGTAGACAAACCTCTAGTTCAGCATCTGTGGAACAAGTAACGGTATCACAGATACCATTATAATAAATGGTATCGTGACTAGCAGTGTCAGAACAGAGACCAGGGATCAAAGGAGGCAGCTGAAGGAGCTAAGTACGTTGGCTGAGTAGCAGTGAGAGAATATATCTCTCTGATACAGTGATTATTCAAGAACATTCAAATTATGACTTATAAAAAAGGAAGGGAGAGAAGCTCCTCTCATGGATTCTCTGTGTACTCTTGTTTTTTTAACACAAGGTATTAAAATCTTTAAAAACAAGGTATTAAAACATTTATGAACATGTTGGATATGAATGGAGAAACATCTCATCATCAACCAGTAAGGCATTTGTCTTGCAGAAGAGTGAAAAACAGCTCCCCAGAGTAGTTAAAAACCAGTGGCTTGCTTAATTTGTTTCACACTTCAGCTCAACTTTCAGCCATGGATGTGAGAAAAGAGGTATGTGAGTGTTCATCTGTGTGTTTTCATAGTGAGTAAGCTCAGTGCTATTTCACCTGGATGTTTCTGTACTGTGATATGGGTAGAAAGTTGGCAAGGTCCACCAGGCTTCAAAGATCCACAGCTTAATATCAGCAACCCACTAGCTGAAGTGTTAACGTGCTGTAACGCCACTTGATCTCCTTGGGGGCATTTTTCTTACTATCAGATTCTGCTGAATATAGTCCTTCTTGGTTTTCTTGGTCTTTAGTACCTAGAAAGCAACCTTTGGATACGTTAAAGAAACAATTAGAGGAGACAAAACAGTCAGGGAAGAAAGCAGTGCAGGGAAAGCCTGAAAATGCCTGTCTAGATTTCATTTCAGCAGTTCACTATACTGAAAAGATGCCTTTTGTTTAGTAAGGACACCTTATTTCATCACTGAAACAAGGTGAACTTGTACTTGAAGACAAAGAGAAGATACTGGAGGATATAGATTTCTAGTCCTAATATATACTCAATGCAGTATGAGGTTTTTATGTAAAGTTCATATAATTTGTTGAATAAAAGCCCTCCTTAGATTGAGATAGGTGTCACAAATCTACTTCAAAGTATACTCTCATACCTCTTGTACTTTAGGTGATTTTTCTGCATTAAAATGCCATCAAAAGAAAGACATCTCATTTTGCTTGATTTTGCTATAATGTGGTGAAGGGCAAGGTCTGGAGTGGTAAATCTGGGCTAGGTTTTGGGGCAGAAACCGTGGTAACCTGTCTCCATCTCCCCAAATCTAGCAGAATGGGTTAGGACACTGATGTCGCGTGGCTTTAAACCTACGCAGTGATCCAAAACTGGATCCACCTGAGGATTTTCACTGCCCCAGAGGTGGTAGTGCCCTGGCTGCCCAGCTGCCTAGGAATTCCAGGAACAAGAGACAAGTTTTTCCATAAATATTCTTTTATTCAGGGAATTTTTATATGATAATGTTGAGCAATTATGTGATCAGTGTCTTAGTCCTATTCTGTCAGCCCAGTTTCTGATTCTGCATTGAGTAGAGCCCAAAAATACTGTTGGGTTTTTTTTTTTTCTCCAAGTAAAAATATGCTTTTTTCTCACACAAAGTATGTGATGGCTTGAATATTTTGATAACTTTTTAAAATGCCAGTGCTTGACTTCATACAAGAGAAAATCTTTCTGTGAAATTAAAGAACCTGCTTTTCAAGAAGCAGAATCTTGATGAAGCTGTATTGACTTAAAATTGAACTAGCTTTAAAGTATTCTGTTTTATAACAACTGCCAGTTTTTAACAGTCCCAACAGCAAAAATATAAATACACCATGCTTGAAATTGCTTCTGTAGCATGCAGTTATTGGGGGAAATATTTTTCTTTTTAATGATATTAATATCTACTTTTTCCCATATGATTTCCAAACCCCAGAATACTCTTATTAAAGACTTAAGCCACTTAAAGACCAGGGGTTTTTAAACCTCACATTGTAGGTTTCCAAATTAACTAAAATTTTTCGCAACCTGTTTTGTTCTTTCTACTTTTCAGATTTTAACGTTACCCAAATAGACATTTTTCTCAGAGCACTTCTATTCAAGTAGTTTCATGGGGG
Source organism: Pygoscelis adeliae (assembly GCF_000699105.1). Taxonomy (NCBI): domain Eukaryota; kingdom Metazoa; phylum Chordata; class Aves; order Sphenisciformes; family Spheniscidae; genus Pygoscelis; species Pygoscelis adeliae. The sequence goes on from NW_008824542.1 coordinate 790,078, forward strand.
AAGGATGGATAAAGTATTATTATATCTTACTGTGAATGTTTTGGTTATCCAAAGCTCACTCTAAGTTTCAAAGCTGCTGGAAAAATTTAGATATGGAAATCCTCTATAGCTGTCCTGTGGATTTAACGCTGCTCCCAATGAAGTCAGTACTGGTCCTGTTCCCAATTTCAGTGTGAGTGCTCAGGCCAATACATCCAGAGTTAGTCCAGCCTGTGGAGCTTAACACCTTGTTCACCCACATTAAAAAGGAGATCTCTGCATCAGAGGGAGAGACGGGCTTTTTTGAAAACAAAAGGATGAGATATTTGAGCCTAGAGGAAGGAGGAGGAGGAAAGTAAGGAAAAGGAGGTTAAAACTAAGGGAGGACAAAAAGAAGGGCAGTGGGGAGTATTAACCTAGTTCATCAGTTGTTTTGGTTATGTGCAAATACTTGGGTGCAGCTGGGAAGTCCTTTCCTGGAGTCAGCATGAAAACTAACTCCGGCACAGGGCTCCATCAAGCATGTCCCTCAGCTGGCTGACTTGCTTCTGTGTGAGCCAAACCACTGAAGTGTAGATGAGAGAAAGAGATGGAGATGCCAAATATTGGGATGCAGCTGTCTGAGTTTTCCATATAAAAGTCAGCAAAATAGAGATCTACATATTTTTTAAAACTCAATCCAGTTTCTAAAAGAAGGTCATAGAATTAAAACAAAAACATCCCAAAGCATTTACAGATAATGACTGGATTGGGCTGTGAGGTTCTTTCTTATCTGACAGATGGCAAGCCCAGCACATTCACTGATGTGGGGAAAATCAAGCTCTCTCCCCACCAACAGTGGAGAGTATAATTCATACTCTTTAGCCATGTTTCTTAATTAACTACTTTAAGGTAATTAAGCTTAGAAATCTCTTCATTAGTTTCTTTACTTCTCAGGATTCAGTAATTTTGTAATTCTTTGATTAACTTCATGACCTCTCTTCATGTTTTCTTTTCTCTTTCCTGACTGACATTTCAGTCATTTCATATTTCATTCAAAAACATTGCTTTCCTGAATTCTTTGACTTTCTGCTCTTTCTGCTTCATAGCAGCCCTGTCTCCATTCCCACTCTGAGTTTTATCCAATACCCGTTGACGTTAATAGAAAAAAATTCCATCAAAATCAGCAGATTTGGGGCAGGCTTGTTCTCTAGGGTATTAAATAACAGCAGGTAGGAGGCATATGTGTGGAGCACAACTATTAGACCAAGGGGAAAATCCTGACTTTTCCAGACTTCCTGTAATCCTGAGCAAATCACTTAAAATCTTGGCACCCTGAGCTCCTCCGTTTCTCATACTGATGATGATACTCACTAATATAAAGCAATTAAGATCTTACAAATAAAAAGAGTTATACAACTTGTGGGCAATATTATTTCTCCTGAGGATAGTCCCATAGCATGGCCTAGGAACCTGGAAGTTTCTCAGCTCTTATGTGGACCACAGAAGACTTTTTAAAAGTTGGTGTGCTGTATTGCTTTTCAGATTAGTCATTATACAATACTTAGCTGAAGTCCAAGATGGCGGCCTTCCAAAACTTTAAGAGCCTCCGCTCTAGGGGAAAGCAGTCTGATATCAGTGAGTGGAAGGGAGTGAGGAGTAATGCTGACAGATATCCCAGGGTAGTATCAGATAGCAAATTAGGCAGAACAAGAAGACAAAAAAGGTTGTTAATGGTTTGGAGGCAAGTTATGCAGCAACTTTGGGTAAGAAATCAAGGAGTTACTCTTTTCCCTATGGAGGTGATGGTGATATAGAGGTGTATCACACCATAGCTTACAGGGCTGCACAGATCTCCCCAAGATAGCTCTGGAACTGGAAGGAGTTGATCTCTGGATCAATCCACTTTTCAATCTGCTGGAGCTTCCATGTAAACCTAGCACCAACTCATTGTTTTCCCCAGCAGAATGATCTCAATTCAATGAGAAAGCCCCTCATGGACCTTTGGGTGTCCAATTGTTCAAAGCAAGGGACCATTCTATAATGACATTATCAGAAGGTGGCAAAAGAAAAAAGCAAGACTTTGACAAGAAAATACCAAAATCCATTTGCTGCTCAGGACATGTCACTGGAGTCCAGGTATCCATTGCAATGCTTTTCCAATAGGACGCCTGGTCAGGGGAAAAATAGGTAAAGTGACTCTCAGCAGGACAGTAAAGTTCTTTTTATTTTCTTTCCCTTTTTTCTTCAGAATGGTTTCTTTCTGTAAGAATGCAAAGTAAAGCCAAAAGTCTCTAAGGTATCTTTTCAACAGACTTCCAATCTGTAATGATGCCTCCCATTGCCAAAATATTTAAAAGGCCTCTGAAAGTCAGACAGTGCAGATATAAAACCCTTTCTCAGGCCCAAAGAACTAGATTATAGTATTTTTATGGAAACCTTTAGAATAGGACCATAAAAAAAGGCAGGGATGAAATCCTGCCTCTTTTTCTACTAAATAATCCCTTTCAGGAAGTCCATTGCAAGTTGCATTTAAAACTATTTTGGCACCTGCCTATAGCATTTATCTAATTTTCCTTCAAGTTGCTTCTGTCAGTTGAAAAAAGACTTTCTGGTGCTTGAAACTGTACTAGATTCATTAACCTCTGTGTTAATGCAAAACCAAAGTTTTTGAAGACCCTTCCTCCTACCTCGGCTTTATAGTGGATTAATTGAGAATTTTTGGGGTCTTTCAATCTCAATCTGTATTATGTGGATAGCAGAGTGAAGGCAGCATAGGGTTACTGGTTTCCTTTTAGGTGGAACAGGTTTGCAGAGACCTGTTTGATAAAGAGGTTAAAAATACAAATAAGCCAGTGTACTAACATGAGGGAGATGTGTTTATCTCATTGCTTCCCTCATTGCCAAACCTAGGCTGTGGGCCTGGATGGTGCTACTCACCTGGTTTGGTTTGTGTGCACATTGGTTTGTGTGCACATCTCAGCCATGCCTTGGCTACATGTAGGAATGACACTTTTCTCCCCTTTTCTTTTGTTTCTAGTAGGAGAAAATCCAGGCTTCTGGGCCAGAATTTTATTGTGCTCCAGCAAACCCCTTGGCTTGAATAGTCAGGAGACCTGATCTACCCTGTGGTATTCACCTGACCTGCAAAAATGAGGTTAATGCTAACTCTCCTTTTAGGGAGAGAAGACCAGAAATACCTTTTCTAGCTCTCCTCTCTCTCTAGTCTCTTAGGTGACCTCTCTATTGATTGTGCTCTTGCCCTTCTTCACCAGTCCGACCCCAGCACTGACAAACCCATTTTAGTGAAGGGGCAAGAGGAAGAGCTTGAACCTGATGAAAATGAGCAATTCGAAGCCACTGAAGATGAGTATGACTGTAGTTAGGTAAGGCTGAAGATGTAGTCTTCACTTTTAGGATGTTGCTGTTAAAGTCCAGCATATGCTTATGCCAGCCTGTTTAGATGTTGTTGGTTTTTTTAATATGGCTATTTCCTGTAGAAATTTTCCTATCAAGTCTTTACTTGGTTTGTCCTAGGTTTTTTTCTTTACAAATTAACCTGGTGTAAAAACAGCAGAAGTACAACTTTTGGCAAAGGATTAAAAGAATGAGAACTGGCTCCACTTTGTTAAAACTGATCCCTTAAAAGACTTTCAAAGGAAGTATCAAAGCTTGATAGGAGGCTTTGATTAGACAGATAAAACAGATATTATATTGTTTTAATGCAGTTGTTTAAAAAATGCAAGAACAGGGAAGCAATCCTGAACATTAGAGTATAAACACAATACCTATACAATTACAGCTATATCGGAATGTCACCTTTTACTATTATGTTTGTTGTCTGACATTTTACTACATACACGTGGAGTACATAGACTAGACATTCCCACTAATGGCTCTGTAGAAAAGAGAGGAACTTTAATATTATGATATCCACAGTTAACAGCTGTTTAAAGAAGTAGGTTGTCATGACAGAAGAGAATTAAATCATCCATAGGACATGCTCTTCTGGTTTTGATTCTAATCAAAAGCAGAGGAGCTGGTTATGAATGTGAAGGAGAGAGGCAGCAAGCGTGGCAAGGAGCTGGTGAGTTCCCTGTTCTTAGGAAAAGGAGAGGCTTTCTGAGAGCAGGAATCGATAAACTCAGGATTCGTAGTAAGATTACATAAAGATATAACCCAAGGGAAAGGGAGTTAAGGAGATAGAGGAAGTCTTCAAATAAAAGGCTCCAGAGGAACAAGCACAAACTGTCCAAAAATGGCGAAAGGGTAAAAAGTTTAAAGAAGTTCTGGTTACATGTTTAGCTCTTCACTGACATCTAACTCTTGAAGGAAGCACATAGGAAATGGGATATAAATCGGATTGGATATAAATTAATTATAAATCAGTAGCACTAGCCAAAGTGCAAAACCCAATATACTTGGCTAGGGACAGCAGAGTAACAAAAAGACAAGAAGTGACAAGAGATGCTGCGGGAGGGGAACCTCAATCCATCCCACTCCTACCAGTTTGATATTGCTGCCAGGGCCAGCAATAGATGCCCAGAGCCTGGAGAAGGAACACAGGTCAGAAGGAGAGAGCCTGAAGAGCAGCACAAAGGAACTCCAGCCAGTAAGACAGCTTCATCAGGGGCTCAACTTAAATGCCTCTATGCAAACGCACGTAGCATGGGGAATAAACAAGAGGAGTTAGAGACGTGCACAGGCCTGCAGGGCTACGATCTTATTGGCATCATGGAGACGTGGTGGGATGGCTTCTATGATTGGAGTGCTGGGATGGAGGGATACAGGCTCTTTAGGAAGGACAGGCAGGGGAGATGAGGAGAGGGTGTCACCCTCCATGTCAATGACCAGCTGGAGTGCATGGAGCTCCACCTGGGGATGCGTGAGGAGCCAACCGAGAGCTTATGGGTCAGAATTAAAGGGAAGGCAGGGACAGGTGACAT
>NW_008824542.1:796895-803305 GCF_000699105.1 Pygoscelis adeliae
ATGACTGAATTTTGGGCACCACTGCTAGTGGTAGGAGTGGTGAAGCTTATGGCATCATGGTCACACGGTCTTCATGGCCTGCGTGAACCTCATGAGGTTTAACAAGGCCAAGTGCAAGGTCCTGCACCTGGGTTGGGGCAACCCCCGGTATCAATACAAGCTGGGGATGAAGGGATTGAGGGCAGCCCTGCCGAGAAGGACTTGGGGGTACTGGTGAATAGAAAGCTGGACATGAGCCAGCAATGTGCGCTCGCAGCCCAGAAGGCCAATCGTATCCTGGGCTGCATGAAAAGAAGCGCGGCCAGCAGGTCGAGGGAGGTGATTCTGCCCCTCTACTCTGCTCTGGTGAGACCCCACCTGGAGTACTGCATCCAGCGCTGGAGCCCTCAGCATATGAAAGACACGTACCTGTTGGAGCGGGTCCAGAAGAGGGCCATGAAAGTGATCGGGGGGATGGAACACCTCTCCTATGAGGAAAGGCTGAGAGAGTTGGGGTTGTTCAGCCTAGAGAAGAGAAGGCTTCGGGGAGACCTTATTGCAGCCAATCAGTACCTAAAAGGGGCTTATAAAAAAGATGGCGGCAAACTTTTTAGCAGGGCCTGTTGTGACAGGACAAGGGGGAATGGCTTTAAACTAAAGGGGGGTAGATTTAGACTAGTTATAAGGAAGGAATTTTTTGTGCTGAGGGTGGTGAAATACTGGCACAGGTTGCCCAGAGAGGTGGTGGATGCCCCATCCCTGGAAACATTCAAGGTCAGGTTGGAGGGGGCTCTGAGCAAGCTGATCTAGTTGAAGATGTCCCTGCTCATTGCAGGGGGGTTGGACTAGATGACGTTTAAAGGTCCCTTCCAACCCAGACTATTCTATGATTTATGATTCTAAGACATTCTATTATAAGTTAATATTATTAATATTATATTATACATTAGTATTAGTTTATATATGTATACACTAACAGGAAGCACAATGGCATTTCCAGTTTGCTGTTCATTAGAGAGAAGGAGAGCTAGCAAAAGATGGTACCAAGAAGATTCAAGTGTTTTCTGCATCTATTATAATTTAAAAGATCAGCTGGTAACTAATCCAATACTGAGTGAGGCCTCAGTCTAGAACAAACTTAAAACAAATTAGAGAGTCCTTAGGTGAGCTGGGTGTTTTGAAATCATCTGAACTTGACAAAATTCATCCATGGTGCATAAAGAGCTTGCTGAAGTAAGCTCAGAAAAAATTAGCAGTTATCTTTGAGAATCTGTGGAGATCAAGTTTAATACTGGGTATATGAAAACAGCAAATACAGCAGTTGTCTTGGAAAGTAAAGAGCTGGGAAATTCTAGTTAAGCTAAAGTGTTCTAGAACAAATAGATAATTAAAGAAACCATCCATAGGCATTTGGAAGATAACAAGAGGATGAGCAATGTGTTTTTTCAAGGAAGGTTCATATCATGCTCATCAAATTTCCTTCTACAACGAAGAATTCATTCTAGATGAGTGAAGCAAAAGATAATGTAGGTTAATGCAGACAATTTGAATTGTATTAATATGACAAGCAAGCTAGGAAAATGTAATCTTGCTGAAACTGTTATGCTCACATACAGGACAGTGTTGGAATCCAAGGAGAAGTTATCAATATGTTGAGTGAAATCTTCAATACTGGAATAAATTACTTGAGTGATGGGGCAGAGAACTGTAGTATTAAGCTTGCCAAAGATAAGCAGCTGGGAGAGACTTCAGGAATGCTGGAGGACAGGATAAAGATTCAAAGAAATTGTGAAAAATTGGAGAAATCATCAAAATGATGATCTGAAATTCAGCGGAATCAGTGCAGATCATCACCAGGAACAACCAGTTGGATGAATCCAGGATAGGAACAGCTGGATAGGTGACTGATCTTTAAAAAAGGAACAGAGGTTCAAAATGAACATGATCCAAAAGTGTAATGATGTTCCAAAGAAGGCAAACCTCATTCTCAGATGTGTAACAAGGGTGTGGCCTCCAAAATGTAATAATCCAGGTACTCTGTTCAGCAAGGGGCATACACTGTCTCATGTTGGGCACTGCCTTTGAAGAAATGTATAGATAACTGGAGGAAGTTCAGAGCAGCAAGGATTTATCAGAGGGCTAGAAACAAAGATGTATGAGGGTAGGATGACTTATTTGGGATTCTTTAACCTAAGACAGACAAGGCTGAGCGTGGAGGTAGGTTAACGGTCTTCCAAGCATGTAAAAGTTAGTTCCAAAGACTAAGGTGGTGTCTCTAGTGAATAGGGCAAGAAGTGATCCGCCTAAATCACAGCAAGAAAGATTCTGGCTTAACATTGGTATAAACTTTTTAACAGGAAGGATTGTGAAGCATTGGGTCAGATTGCCTGAGCAAACTGTGAAATTGCAGTCAGTGGTCGTCTTTAGAAACAAGCCATAATAGGCGTTTATCTCCTCAGCCCTTTCCTCCCTGTGCTCAGACGCTGCCTTCCTTACTGCTTCATCATATTTTTGAAGTTGTAACCAGAGAAAGAATTTCTCATTCACTGCAATAAATTCTTAAATAGTTGTGGCAGGTTAAGTGAAGAAATAAAATAGAAAGTAAAGTGGGGAAATACAAGAAAATCAAATGAGGATAAATATTAGGTTGTTGCATATTTTTCTAACACCTTTAATGCCCAAAGCATGAAAGACTAAAGGAGAGGGGATCTGTAACATCACTGAAGTGAGAGTGCAGGCAAAGAAAGGTACTTGAGAGAGGGAGTTTTCTTCTTGTGACTGAGGTGTAAGCAACCGATATTTGTTGACAAATGTTGTGCTCTGTGGCAGAGATACTTGGAAACATAAGATGAAGTTAGGAAATCTTGTACTTGTTGACATTTTGTCAAGAGGACATGACACTGCCTCCAAGCACTAAGACTTGAGTGTTCATACCTGCAATCACTATGTCTGCCTCTCGCTCAGAGCATTGATCCGTGCTCTCAACTTCTGCAGTCCCTGCTTCTCTCCCCAGTTTTGGCCAAAATGCTGCATGTTGAATAACTTCATCCTGAATGCTGCGAATGCTGCAAATGCTGTAGATCTTATTCAGTGTTGGATGAAAGCAAAGAGAGTGTATTCTTTTGAAGAATTTCATGCTGGGCTTGATTGTTCTCTGTATTGTGATAGATGACAGAGCCAATGCCCATTTGAGGGCATATTTATGAGAATTCTCATCACATCAATATGCTAATTGAATTCAAAGGATGTTTCTCCTCACTGCTTCTTATGATCCGTCCACAAGCTGGAAGGAACAAGACATGGACAATTTCTTCTGTGTTTGTACAACTCTGAGCATGCATACATTATATATTATACATAACTAATAACTTTAAAAGCCTAGTACCTCAAACTCGATTTCTAAGCTAGGATTTTCTCTTGTTTTATATTTAATGTATTAGAACTTGTCTTCTGATATAATCAAAAGATAAATCTTGTACCTTTTTCTGCCCTGTCTGCCAGACGTCTCTCCAGCAACATCTATGCTTATAGGTGTGCTGCTGATGATAAAATTCTAACATTATTGCATAAATATTATGAGTAGAAGATATTGTTTTCCTGAGAAACTATTTCTGGAAGGGTATTAACTTCAGTGCATAGTAACTTCTGCAAAACAATTTCATTCCACGTTGGTTATAGAATTACAATAACAGAAATCATGACAGTGAAATAAGAATCTTAGTGATGAAGAAACCTGTAATTAAAGATGCTAAGGATGCATAATTTTAGCTGCTTCCATATCACTTCTTATTAATATCAGACATAATCTTGTTCTTGGGATTAACTTTTTATTTAATACAATTTACTGTTTCACAAATTCTGGTGAGAAATCCAGTGCTAAACAACATTGCATTAATAATTTAATCAAAATCACTCCCTGCTATATGTTTATATTTTAGTGCTGAGTATTTAATCTCTACATATGTATAATCCTTAAAAAGAAGGGGGCAAAAGGTACGCAGTTTAAGGCCACAGTGGCCAATGCATGTGAGGTGCTTCTGGTGGGGTCCAAGAACAGGCAGGTAATGTAAAGGATGCAAACTCAGTTGCAAAGTACTGAAAGAAAACTTTGCTTTACCAACTTTCTCTTGACAAGCTATACAAGACAGAAAAATAATGGCTACAATAATTTTGGTTTAGATATGTGACTAATCTTGGTTCGTTTAGATTTAATTTCCCTGCTTTTTATTTCTGAGACTGATTAAAAGATTGAAAGAAAAAGGGACTAAATCTTGAACTAAGATAAAACAAAAGATGATTTATACTGTCTTGTGAGTCTTTTTTTTTTTTTTCTGGCTCTGATTTTAACATTTTTTCCTGATGTTCTGACTAGCAAAATGCCACTACCAGTTTGAAGAGAGACAAACTCATTCCATTATGACAACCTCTTTTTTTGTTGTTTAATGGTGTGTTCAAGAATGTCAAAACAGCTTGCAAATATTTCTGGTTTTGCTGTTTCAGGGACAGCAGCTTTAATTGTATTGAAATATTATTCAGAACAGCTTAATACTTTGGGAGCATTTCTTGGCATCAGTGTGCTTGCCAATATTTCTAATGATAGATTGTCCACTAGTCTTTGAAAAGTTAGTTTAAAACTCTCTAATATAGTCAAGTAAGCTATACTCAATAAAGCAGAAGTGCCGTTTAATTGGATGTGGAGACTAAATACTTGGTGGTGACTATTTAAATTTTCATTTCTCATTCACAAAAATCAGAGAGTAGCCCAGCTCATCAGGACCTGTGGTTTCCATTTGAAATTACAGTGTATGATTGCCCCCTTTGATACGAAATGGCTTCTGAACGGTTTTTGTGAAAGTGGTGCCAAATCATAAAAATCACCATAATAAGCAACACACTTATCAGCAAATTTCAGCAGTCAGAGGAAGGAATTTGCTGGACAGAGTAGGTGAAATTCATTTCTGGAAATAGAGTTTTAAAAGATTAGACATAACTATTATCTGCCCTCTCAAACATATAGTTTGGGAAAAATGTAGTAAATCATAGGATCATAGGAAAATTCATGTTGGAAGGGAACTCAGGAGGTGTCTAGCCCAACCTTCTGCTCAAAGCAGGGTCAGCACTGAGGTCAGACCAGATTGCTCAAGGCTTTGAGCAAGCACAGTTGGGGTTGAACCGCCCCCAGGATGGAGACTGCACAGTCTCTGAGTAACCTGCTCCAGTGCCTGACTGCCCTCAGGGGGGGAGAAAGTCCAGAGTACTGACCCTCTCCTCCTTCAGCTTATGCCCAGAGTCTCTCACCCATCCACCAGGCACAGCTGTGAAGAGCCTGGCTCCCTGTATTCTTGATGGCCTCCTTGTGGGCACTGGCTGGGGGCTGCTGTTGGGTCCCCCCCAAGCCATCCCTTCTCCAGACTGAACCAGCCCAGCTCCCTCAACCCCTCCTCAAGGACAAGTGCTCCTGCCTCAAACATCTCCATGGCTCTCAACTGAACACACTCCAGTTTGCCAATGTCTTTCCTGTGTTGGGGGCCCCAAAATTAGATCTCAGTAATATATCTCAAACTCAGAAAATGATTTCTGTCTTCATCTTCCCCACTGTAGAAGAGCAGCTCATGAGGTCACCCACTGAACCTTTCATAACGCAAATCAGGTCCCACAAAGGATACCACAGGCTTTGATTCTCGGTCTAGAGTAATGATTTCTTTTATTCCCACACTGATGTTTCTTTTCCAGTTCTTACACTGTTTTTTTCCCCAGACCTATATGATAAAATCAGTTCAGATTTCTGTCTACCAGTGGTAGTGCAAATGTCCATTTTCAATTCTCTTTTCATTAACCTGCACCTCTGATCCAAATGTAAGTCTTGCTCTGTATCAACTAACCTTGAGAACAGGAGATACAGCAATAGTCAAACAATATTGCTTTGCTCCCAGACCGTCTGTGGGGGAATAGGACCTTTATTTTGCTGCCAGAACTCAGTGTTCAGTATCCTAACGCTGGCCTGACTTTTGCTATCTTTACAGGTAGTGGAGGGTAGAAGGACAGAAAATTAGTTTGAGCAAGACTTATTTAATCAGAACTACTTCAGGATGTTAAGAAAAAAATCAGTAGAAGTAAATCATGACTGTTTCAAAATAGAAGCAGTCCAAATTTGTCCACTTTTTAGGTGCTGTGCCTCCAAAACATGCTTATTTCCTAGTCATTCTTTACTTCTCAGTGTTTCAACGTCAGAAAAAAACCGAAACAACTGTGTAGGGTTGCTAATTGCATTGGCTGCCTCCATGCAATGGAGAGCACACTGAGTTTCTGTAGCCAGACAGGCCAAACCTGTCCCCGACCTGTTGAAGTGGCTTGACACATGCTGCCTGGACTTGCTTTCCCCAGCCCATGTGAAGGGAGGAGATGCACGTTCAAAAAGCTGTAGGAGCGAG
>NW_008824542.1:803332-812438 GCF_000699105.1 Pygoscelis adeliae
AGCTTGTGATGGGTGTTGTGGGAAAGGGAGCCAAGGAAAGAAAACCTCTCTGAAATCAATAGGACTTGAGGGAAGCCAAAATTTCACCTGTGAGGGAAGGGGCTGGGTACACCACAAGGCTCTGCCATAGCTCTGACCCCTGCCGTGCTGTCTCAAGCTATCCTAATTTGGCCCTCTGGATTACAGAAGGGCCCTCAAGAAGCGTTGATTTTACTAAGTGGAGGTAAAGGCAATATGATCCAGTCCACTGATTTTGCTGCTATCTTTTTAAGGTACAGAGGAGTATTATTGTCTTCTTGTCTGGCTTCCTGAATAGCCATGAGGGAGAAAAGCTGACTGAAAACAGTGCGATGCTAGTCTGAGGGGTGAAAAGCGACCACTCTTCGGCAGGTCTGCACAAGCTGAACCTGAACCTTTTCACATTCCTCCAGGACTACCATCATTAATATTTTGCAACTTGCTATTTTTTTAAAGCAGCTAGAAATAGAAGTGCTGCGTGGAAAGCTCAGTGTATGCTCCACCGGTGACTGAGGTAGCTGCGCTTTTTTCATCTGGCCATGCTGCCAGGCCACTGTCCATAGCTCTACAGTAGAGAGGCTTCTTTTCTTGGCCCCTACAAGGGTGGTTTAGCCTGCAGGATTTTAATGATTTTGATGCATTTATAGTCATAGAAGTGGAAAAGAAATTCTTTGAAAAGGGAAAGGAGAATATTATTTCATACTGAGGTGCAAATCATAAAAAGCCTCCTATATCTGCTTATGTACAGCAAGGATAATTTTGCATGAGCAGGAAAAGTGGCTCTTACTTTTAAAGAGGTGTGGAGGAACAACTTTCTACACATGCCAGTAGTTTACAGCTGTTATATATTTATTAGCACTCTGGTATAAGTGCATTTCCTCCCCACCCTAAAATTGTCTACAACTAGAGATTTAAATCTGAACCTTCTTCCATTCACACAGTTTTTCAGAGGATCCTGAGCTTGGATTCCCACACAATTCCCATTTCCATCTGACACTGTGTGCCGGAGAGAGGCTGGGTGAAGAGTGTGCTGTGCTGAAGAGGAGATTCAGAACTGCCACCCGGTAGACTTAAATTAAAAATAATCACGATCCATGCACCATCAACCTTGTAAGTGGCTTTTGAATTGTCACTAGAAAATGTGGTTATTCGTTGCCTTCTTATACTTCTGTCTTTTAAATTCACATTTTCACCTATCATACCAGTTAGCAAATGTTCCCATTTGTGTGATCCCATGAACCCATCTGGCCCAGAAGCTGTGCCTTTGCGGGAAAGAAGCAAGTGGGGGAGATCAGTGATAAAACTGCGTACACCTGCAGCTCTGGAGCAAAGCTGCTGTTCCTGCGGTCCTGGACTCCTGGTGCGGAGGGAGGGTGATGCTGCTGCCCCTCTTCCAGCCTGGGCACTTTAGCTTCCGCATCCTGGAAGTGAGGTGGGGACATGCGCACCTGGCCTCAGAAGTGAGTCGGAGTCCTGAGAAAGACATAATCTAGGAGCAGGAACCCTTGTCACCTGAGTTCAGGTGACATGTATGGAGTTAGGAAAGAAAGGTTACAGGATGGACTGCAATAAAATAATTTTCAGGTTCTGTTTTGGATCTGGCTGCAGGCTCATCACAGCTCTCAGTGAGATTTTGGCACAGTAGGAGCATATCCTGAGCCTAGCAGATAGACCTTTGACTAAATCTATTCTAGAGTCAGACCAGACCACTGCATCTTTGACCCTGCTCCATACACCTGGCTTTGGTGGGGATGGTTCCCAAACGAGAAAATGAAAGGACTGTGGAACAGAAATGTCAACCCTTCTTGGGAAATAAATACCTAACAGTATATAACAGGTTAGTGCTATTTTAATCTCAACAGTCCTTGTTGGATTTTCCTTTGTTAGTTTAAGAAGTGTATATAGGTATTTCCCAATTCCCTTTACCTGATTAAAGTGCCTTGAGGATTACATAGAATCTCAGGAGTACTGTGTTCCAGGTCAGTAGTTAAATATTGCTCCAGTTCTAATTATATTCTTCCATACTCTACCAGCAGGAAAATTTACCCCCCAAAACTGCAACCAACAGAAACATGAGAAAAAGAACTTACTGTCCAGTATGCACCTTGCCTATCTCCTTTTTTTATTATTTTTTTTTTTAAAGAATGATATGCTATAGAGTGGCACCCACTTTGAACATGTTTTCCCATTGCTGCTCTACCAACTCTGAAAATTACTTTTGTTTGGATATTGTTATTATCTGCTAGAGACTGATAGGAATGTGGAGTCACTCACTGAGAAAGGGAAACATGGTTCTCATTCAGAAGGAATGCAGCTTCATCCACGCAGTTTACAGCACAGTTGTATTTGAAGTCGAGCCGCGTGATCTTGTGGCAGTAAAAATCACTGTGATTTATAGGAAAATGTCACTCTAGCTGTCTCCTCTATAAAAGCTTTTTACTACTCTTGTTGAATATAAATCAGAATTATGTGGCCAACAAAATGATGGTTTTGGCAAAATGTTGTGAAGACAAAAAATAAACGGGTTTGAATTGTCTTGGCTTTATTCTGCCGAGAGATATTACTGGAATTTATTGCCCTGCCAAGATCAATATCCTTGTCCTTAAAAATAGGTGTGTGTAACTGTATGTCTAAATTCATATCCAAATTAATTTAAGGATGTTCACCGTGAAGTTTACCTTCACAATAACACTAGATCTTAACTGCTTGAAATGAAGCTGACAGTTTCAAAATGTCACTCTGGCCATATTTGTAGCATCAGACTTCAGATTCTTTGGGGATTTGTCTCCTTCTAGGGGGAAATGTGATGGGTCTGAGCATATCTGACTCAAGGTTAGCAAACTTCACCCAGGAATTTAAGTAGGAGATGAACCTCCCCTCCCACACTGCCTATTATTTTCATTTCTAAGGAAAAATATGTGACAAGAAAAAAATGATCAATGAATTCAGTTGTTTGGCACAGTTCAGTGTTTCTGCCTCTGGATTGAAGCCACTATGGAAATGGATGAGCATTAGGGGAAGGTGATAGAGGCCAGGAAACGGCAAAGAGAGGCGACGAGAGTTTGAGGCTAGTCTTGCACCACCTCCTTCAAAGCCATGGTGTTAGCCAGGGGTTGCCAGCCTGTGACATTTTAGCCACGTGTGGTTCCTGGGTGTGTAGTCAGTGTGGTTGTCTGAATCTGGCTGTGGACAGAGTCAGGCTATGGGGACTGCAGGTACAATATCTTCAGCTTGGCCTGGGATCCAAGCAAAGCCCCAGCTCAAGCCCATTCCCGAGTGGAGCAGAAGGATTCATGGAGACCCAGGGACACCTCTCACTGTTAATCGTTCCTTGAGTCCTCTGGGGATGGTGGGTCTCGGCCAAATGAGGATAGGGGCACAAAGGGGACAGCTTCACCTTTACTTGCTCTACCAGCACTTAGGCACAAAGTAAAAAATGTTTGGAGAAATTCTGTGCTTGCAACATACAGGAGCCTGGGCTAGACCACGATCGTAACACTCCCTGCTGGCCTTTACGAATTTATGAGTTCACAGATCCTTCCCTGTACTTAAAGGACCTCTACTGCTGGTAGCTGAGCACCTGTGCATGTCATCTGTTCGTAATTAGTTGTACAGCAGTTGGAACAGACAGCACTCTCCTGACTGGTAAATTATTCAGCATATCCAGTTCGGAGTGGTGCCCTGATCAGAGGCACCAGCAGAGATGTACAAACCACAGAAGAGCTTGGGCATGCAATGGGAGGGCACACGAGGGACTCACCTGTCCTACATAACCAACTCCTTGTTTCTTAGAAGTCCACATCTCAAAGAATATTGAGCAGTATCGTACAGGGGTGTAGAGGGCAAAATAATCCACCTCTTGCTTCTGTATCAATGTCAATAATGTTCTAAAAAGTGAGACGTAAGGAGTAGCCCCAGGCTGGGCATAACCTTGGTCTAAGGCTTTGTTCTTTGTTGGATAAAGTATCACCTAGGCCAAACTAGTTGAAATAGCGCTCCACAGGTAGCTCACAAATGGAGCAAAGAATATTTCCATGTCAAGTCATAAATAAAAATGGACTGCAGGATGATTTAATCAGAACTGCAAACTGACTCTGCATAAGCCAGGGTTGATATGGACTTCAGAAGCAGCGTATAATATGTTTAATATTCAGAAGTGTGAATATATGTGGTAATGAGCCCTGATGTACTTTTATTCCATTCTATTTGCTGTGCATGAAAAATGCTGGCATATCTCTATGAAGAGTCAGTATGGCATTCATAAAATATACTGGTCCATTTTTTGACCACTCTGCTGAGTATTCAGGATTAAGTGATACAGATTCCTGATCTCTGAATTAGAGCTATGTTTTGTGGTATGTTCTATTTCTGCCTCAGTCTTCCCATCTGTGCAATGGCGGTAAAGCCATCTACTTTCTTTCTTCAAGGAAGCACTGGTAGGATGAAACAGTTAATATTTATTTAGGATTTTAAAAATGGAAAAGATGAGACAAGCACAAATTGCACTTATTATTACCATGCATTTCTTGCCTTACATACATAGTGAAAGGTGTTTCCCTTTGCCTCTTTTATCAGAAGATTGCGACAGACCAGAACATTCAGCAAAAGCAATCCCAGATGTTGACTACGCCCACATATTTCTGAAGCTTTTGGTGATAAGTATGCGGTCTACATACCTACAGGAATAAGCATGTACTGGTTCACATAGAAAATGAAGATACAGCAATTTAAATCAAGTGCTGATGAATTGTGTCTACGTCCCTCTAGCTATTTGCTGCAATAAAAAAAAAAATTAAATCAGTACTTATACTTCTTCTTCCATGAGACAATGGGCTTTCACTCCTCTTTCTTCTATCATGCCAATGTGTCAAAAATGTCAATGGGGTGTCCTTCAAAGTCACTTCAGTGGGATCAGATATTGAAGATCAAAGTGAGAAAGAAATTGGAATGAAAATCACATTGAAATTTAAATAATTCAGAGAAGTTTAAATGTTAAAACTGTTCAGCTCCTGGAGGTTTATAGTTAGCTACTGTATTTTCCTGAGGACTGCTGTATATGCAGTTTATTAGCCAATACTTGTGGCAGGAGGGGAAGCAGGAATATGGAAAACTTATAAAATGGAGAACTATTATAAGAATTTATTCAGTCTTTTCAGAGACAGGTTCATGCTTAAATTTGCAGTGTGATATACTTGATAGATTAATATGAGCACACAAAATTTTTAAGTTTTGGTCTGTAAAATTCAGCTTTTCAAACAGAAAGTTTTAAGTCTCCAGGCAAGCAGATTTCATTGGTTTGGAGGAATCTGTGGTTCTTAGACTCTGAAATTCAGAACGTATGTTTATTTAGTAATTAATTCCTCAATTTGGGAAGAAAATGTTACTCACCAAAATATAAAAACACTTGGCCATAGCATAAAATACATCTTGTCTTTGCTTTCAAGCCTGATCACGTGAAACCAGTAACTAAAATAAGCTTTCTAGAACAGTAGTTTTGCAATCACCGAGCCCTTATTCTGCCGATAGGTAGCAAGGTCTCAGGTTCTTGTAGTCAGCTGCAGCCCTGGTTGAGCTTCCTTCGCTCCTGTCTTTGCCCTGAGCATTTATTAATCTGTTTTGGGCACACAGTTACATTCCTTATGTTTTAAACTTCTTCAAGTAGCAGAACCAGGCACTGGCTCTAGTTTGTGGTTGATGTTGGATTGCAGAACCTCTCTTTATTATTTCTGAGGATGGAGAGCCCAATATTAAACCATTTTAAGGAGCAATGTCTAACTGTGTAGAGGAATGGGATAGCGGAATCAAATTAATTCAGCAAAATTACTACTTTGACTAGCAAAAGAAATGCACATATGCAGATAAAATAATAAATGCACAAGTGCCATCACTGGTCTTGTTTCTTTACTATTGGAGAGTGTTCTGGGATTTTTAATTAACACACATTACAAAGCTTAGAGTCCCTCCCCTTCCCAATGTCTGTTATAAATGGATTGTCTGGTAACATCTCCCTTGGTCCAGAAGGTCAGATGAAGGATATTTTAGAAGAGTTCCTCTCATGTCTACATCAACCTTATACCTAAGCTATCCAGTCTTGAAACAAGCCTATAGCACACTGTGCTTCCAAGAACTACAAATTCTTATATATTTATGTATATGTATAGACACATATTTATATCTATATACACTGCTTTTGATTTAATCTGGATTTATGAGACATAGGAAACCTGAATAGAGGCTTCAGCAATCTATGTACCTTAGCGCTGGGTGTCAGGGAGATGTCCTAAGAAAGATTTCCCCACTTATCCTCTTCAATGAGTGACTTTTCTGTCTGCTGTCAGCCATGTGGTATCACTGCAGGGGGAAAAGCATAGAGGACGGGTGCATCAAAGGCTGATGGCCATTACCTTCAATATACCTGAAAGCAGAGCAAACAGCCAGGGACTGTCCCACTTAAAAGAATCCAACAAATTATCTCAGAAAGAACTCTGAAATACTCCTGAGGGCAAATAATGCAGATGGGTGTTAAGTTTGGCCTAAAGCCCAGCCTTATGACTTCTCTTGCACAACAGAATAGATGTAACCATAGGTCTGTGGCCACTCACAACCTTAAGTGCTTTGTGTTTAAGGAAATGGTGGAAGAAACAGTGAGAATGTAGACTGTCAAGATTCATAGTGTTTAACATTTGTAGAGTTTTAACAGAATTTGGTTTACTAGCAGATGACACCAGGATCTTCCAGCTGACATTGAGGCAGGTATGAAGACACAGATGGAATAGGAAACAAGGATTTCTGCACAAAGTGCTAAGAAAGAAGAGAAATCACTGTGATACCCTGGCTCTGTCCAGGTTTAGAAACAGCTAATAAATATTGGTGAGCACCGTATATTTTTTTGCTTGACCTTTTGGTGGGTCACATAATCGCAGTGCTTTCAGCTGTCCTGGCATTCCATGCAGGGCTGGGTAGGGTACACAAATATTCTGCCATTAAAAATAGCCTTATGAGAAAGAAAATAACCTTTTGGAACCTGAACTGAAAGAAAAATACATGGGTTTTGCCATAAGTTGACATAATTTGGCTGTCTTATTAATCTTCATAAATCAAGTTCTACAAATAGATTAGCAACATGATTCTGCTGGTAGAGGGAGTCTGGCATATACCTGATAAGCAGCCAGTCTAGAGACCTGTGTTTTCAGTGCCTTCTTAATTAGAGACTCAGTTTTTCGTGCCTCCAATTACACGAGCTGGGGCTGGGAGGAGTTCTGCCAGTGCTGGCGGCAAAATGTCAGAAGCGACAGCATGGCTTCATCTGTAGCTGCAGAAATCCACATGTACAACCACACCTACATCTGTCTTTCACAGCACAGGTGACGGAATTGCAACATGCATTACCTGGTATGTTCTCAGGCCGGACATGAAAATAGGAGCCAGATTCTGAAAAGATGAAGACAGAAAACTCTGCAAAGCCTATGCCTCTGTCTTTAGACATAGGCTATGGTTGGCCCATAACTTCACTTCCCCTGAGGATCCCACAACAGAAGCCATTTCTCAAACTCTTAGAGGTACGTAGCAAGCTTATTCTGCTGTCATGCTGACTTACCTTCATGCCCAAAACCCTGGAAACAGGGTCGAGACTGCACCTACTGCCACAGATCTTTTATCAGCAAACAAGGAGATGAGAGGACTGAGAGGACTGGTTATGCCTCCCTTGCTCTCTCCTCATCCATTGCGTACTCCTGAGATTTGGAGACACAGTACAGGAAAGTGTCTGTGTAGCTTATGCCCCTTTATGTCCCTGCAGGCTCTCAAAAGGAGCAGCCACAATATAATTCCAGGTTAAAATGCCATCTTAGAGATATTTGGCAAGAGCTCTCGGGTGCTGCTGAGACACTTGACTTAATTCTGCCACCAATTCAAATGCAGTGCTGGGCTGCTTTCCTGTCTCTGTTTGCTTTTTAAATCCTCTCTATCTGCCAGAGACAACTTATCGCTAGGTATTACTGAAATACTCCCAAGGAGCGCATTTCTTTCTTTCTTATTCTTGGCCTAGACCAGGTCACAAAAAATGGGAGGAATTTTAAAGAAAATTCCCAGAAGTGGATGCCAAGAAAACTCCTCTTTTTGCCTCAAAGTCTCTTCTTCCCCAGGTTTAGAGTGAGCAAGCCAAGCATGGCTTTGCTTCACTCATATCCCTGGTCTGTTTTCCAGGAACAAAACATGAAATGATGTGCTTTGTGCAGATAAGATCACCTCCCTGCTTGAGGACAGAAGTGAGACAGCATTCAGATGATGTGGAAGGTTGAATAGAGTCCCCAGTCTCCCAGACATCCCAGGTAAAAACCTGGATTTACCAGACATCCCTGGTAAAAACCCAGACATCCCAGGTAAAATCCCAGGATTGTCACTGGGAATTCCCTTGTTTAAGATGTTGGCAGTAGGCTTCTACAGTGTTGGGGTTATATATCTATATTTTATATAGATATATGTATAAAATATATATATATATATGTATTCCACTTGCTGCGTTTTTTAAAGACTTTCTGGTAACTAGTTCCATCTTCCTGTCTCCTCCACAAGTCGTCCATGGCCGGGGAACCTGTGCGATACATGAATTTAAGCACTTTTCCATAGCTGTCTCTCCCAGTGGCTTTTGCCTGCAGATCCTTCCTCCAGGACAGGACCCCAGGGACAGCTGGTAACAGCTACACCACCCAACCTGCCTCCGCTCTAAATCCCTGGACCCATAGGTGGGAGCAATTTGTTTGCTCTTCCAGCCCTGTCAAGCACCTGGCTTATGGCTTGGAGTTTGCATACTGAGCACTTAACCAGAATCCAGGATAAAGTATTAAATATTTGTGATACATGGTGAATGAATATAAAAGTAGGCGAGGAAGGACTGTTAACAAACCTTCCTCTAGACCAGTGGAAAGAAAATGGCAAAAGCAAGTGGAGGATTTTCCTAGAGCCAGTACCAAAAAGCCAGCAATTGTTTGTAGTAAATTAGTGATAAAGGACTCATTACAGATATTGGAGAAATTTTAATAAAATGAATGTGGAAAATTCCAGCTCTTTAATTTTTAGAATTCATTCC
>NW_008824542.1:812457-817572 GCF_000699105.1 Pygoscelis adeliae
GTTTTTATCTCCTTCAGTATTTTAGCAGGATAATACTGTGTTTACAATCAACAGTTTTGTGTTCCTTGTAAAGTAGAAGGTGTTTAATATGCTGAGAAAATTTGTTCTCAGAAAAATAACTGCATGGCTTTATAAAAAAGGCAATGTTTTTCTTTACACATAGTAAATCAGATTCATTAGGAGCAGTTGACATGTCCTCTTTTCCCACCGTGTTTTTCAATTCTTGAGGTTCCAGGTCTTAACACTATTAAAAAGCAGGAAAATGTGCCACACTTCCACTATTTGGGATACCAGCTGGGAAATTCCCCCTGCCTGGAGCAATCAAGGATCTAGTCCCAGGGTCTGATCCTTGCACAGGGACTTGCTGCCCCTTCCAGAGCTCCATGGAAAGCAGCGGGGAACTCTGCGTTTGCAAAGGTTTGTCATCACTTCTGATCTTAGGCTTGCATTTCAGATAGTCTAAACCTGTGTAAGGCTGTTGTTTAGGAAATCATCACTATCTACCCAAGAAACTGAAAGCAGTGATGCACACATACTATTCAAAATGACAGAGGAAAAGAAGTCGCTAACTAATTTAAAGAAATTTAACCTTGAAAATATCACGTTCTTGATTATTCTGTGGTGTTCCTGTTCTTCCCCAATAAATAAACTAAGCCTTAATCCATATAAAATAGGTTTTACTAGTATGTAAGAATGCATGGGAAAGTATAAACCATTTGCTGAAGGAAACTTGAACTTCCTGTGAAATGGAAACAATTTGAGAGCGGAACGTTAAGAACATTCATTGATTATATTCATTGGCCTTAAACTTTTTGTTTATGGACAGTCAGAAAAGATGGGAGAGGTGCTAGACATATCCCAGCCACAGTGTATATATTTCCATTATTGATGCTAATTTATTGATGCCAAGTTATTTCAAAGAGGATTGGTGCCTTCAGCTCACCTTCTGCTTTTAATAAAAGTAGCATTTTCATAGAAAAAGTAATAATGGCTTCCCTTCATTCCTCCAGATTCGGATTTTGCTGTAGACTTCAGTATTGGAGTAGGCACAAGGTACAAGGTAAGGCTTCCTAATGATTACTTTTATGCCTAGCCATGGCAGTAAAATCATACTCCTTTTATATATGTGTATATATATACGTAAAATGTATCATATACTCTTTAAAGGTTAGGAGAACATTCCATGAGTTATTGATGTTGGGGAGATACACTACATACACTGTGTATGTGCTCCAGACATATGAAAGTCAGTGGAAAGACTATGATGTTCCCTCAGGGAGAATTGGATCAGGCTCCATATGATTAAAGAAATAGGTTAAACACTTCTGTTGCCCTCACTCACTGGATGTCAGGAATATAGAAAATGTGGTTCAGTGTTTTTCTTTGGTTAAATTTCACTTCTTTATTGGACATCTAACACAAAGCCTCTGAGTACTTTGCAGTACTGCAAGAGATTAAAAGCTTATGCCTGAAGAAAAGTCATCTGATCAAAGAGCAGGAGAGACAAATAGTATTATTGGTGATACAATCCCAACTTGACAAAAAAAGGGAGGAAAAACCCTCCATGGTAGAGATTTGGAAAAACTAAGAGAAAGAACCCCCAAAAATACTCAAAGAAAGATGAATCAGTTGAAATGAGTATGACTTGCAAAGCACTCTGAGGGCAACAGTAGGGACATATGGGTGGGAGCTTTCCATTAGCATCCAGATGCAAAGCTGCGTCCAACAGTCCCTAGGCTTTGCAGAGAAGGATCTTGCTGTGATGAATGAGACAAGTCTCACTGCCTGTGGCAGCACATATATGGTGCCTCTAACATGTTGAACTGGCTACAAGTGTGCAGAGAAAAGGGAATCTAGACAATCTCAGGAGGTCCCTTCCAACCTCAACTGTTCTGTTTTTCTGTGACTTATGGTTTCTTCAGCAAGTCTGAAATTTCTGCATTGTAGCACTAAGCAGCGGCTCCCCATCCAATTGGGCCTACCCTGAGACAGTGCTACATGGGTCCTGCTGTTAAGAAGATGATTTGCTGCTGGAGAGTCATCTGAGTTGACAAAGCAACATGCTCTGCTACTTAGATGCCTGAAGGAAGTCCATCTAAGTGTAAGTCCAGTCTCATTTGGGCCTTTCTGTTGTCAAGGTTTGCTTTGCCTGTGTTGCCAAAGTCACAGCATCATGGAATAGTTGAGGTTGGAAGGGAGCTATGAACCTCTGGTCCAACCACCCTGCTCAAAGCAGGGTCAGTTGGAGCAGGATGCTCAGGGCTGTATCTAGTTGGGTTTCCTTGGATATCTCCAAGGATGGAGACTTCACAACCTCTCTGGGCAAGCTGTTCCAGTGTTTGACCACACTCACAGTAAAAAAGTGGGGGTTTTTATGTTTAAATGAAATTCCTGTATTTCAATTTATGTCCGTTGCCTCTTGTCCTGTCACTAGGCACTGCTGAAAAGAGTGTGACTGTCTTTTTTACTTTCCCCGTCAGGTATTTATACACCTCAGTGAAATCTCCTGCATTTTCTCTTCTCCTGGCTAAACAGTCCCAGCTTTCTCAGCCTCTCCCTGTGTGTCAAATGCTTCAAGTCCTTAATCATCTTCACGTCCCCTCACTGGGACTCACTTTAGTACGTTCATATCTCTCTTGTACTAGAGAGCCCAGCACTGGAAACAGTACCAAGATGTGTCTCACCAGGGCTGAGTAGAGGCGAAGGATCACCCCTCTCAACCTGCTGGCAACGCTCTTGTTGGCTCATAGAATCATAGAACCATAGAATGGTTTGGGTTGGAAGGTAGCTTTTAAGATCATCTAGTCCAACCCCCCTGCCATGGGCAAGGACATCTTTCACTAGATCAGGTTGCTCAGAGCCCCCTCCAACCTGACCTTGAACACTTCCAGGGATGGGGCATTCATGGTCAACTTGGTGTCCATGAGGACCCCAGGGCCTTTTCTGCAAAGCTGCTTTCCAGCCAGTTGGCCACCAGAGTGTACGGGTGCCTGGGGTTATTCCTCCCCAAGGGCAGGGGCTTGCACTTCCCTTTGCTGAACTTCATGAGGTTCCTGTTTCACCATTTCTCCAGCCTGCTGAGGACACTTTGAATGGTAGCAGAACCCTCTGGTGTATCAGCCACTCCTCCCAGTTTTGTATCATCTGCAAACTTGCCGAGGGTGCACTCTGTCCCATCGTCCCAGTAGGTCATTAATGAAGATGTTAAAAATCCTACCAAGCTGTGATTGTTTTAAAAAATGATCAGTCTGGGAGCAAGACACTTAGGACATGCATCTGTAATCTGTGACTCTAGGGATCAGATAACACTTCACAGGCTCCTTGACAGAAGTTTCCAGACTCTCTTGTGGGGGGACCAGTAGCCTTAGCTCCCCGCAGCATGCTTAGCGTTGACACCCCTCGATCACGAGCCCATCTGTATGTTGCGTCTCTTCCTTGGTGACCTGAGGTGTCATGGGCCCACCGAGCTATAAATAATTCACCCTTATGTTGCCAGTCCAGATCCACCTGAGCCACTTCAATCTTAGCAGCCTGATCCACCTGCTGGTTGTTTTGATGTTCTTCAGTGGCCCCACTCTTAGGTATGTGAGCATTGTAGGAGCAGTGTCCCCCTCAAAGAAATACACCCACAGTGCTGGGTCCACCTTGAGTGACACTGCAAATAGCAGTGCAGAGTGAACCCAAGCAGGACCCCAGCACCCCGTGATGATAACCAGCAGCGGAGGAGATTGAGAGCTGCGCCTTGCGTGTATCAGAGAGACTTTGAGATGTTGCATTTTCAAGGCAGTAGAAATGTAGCTGGCATGTCGGATACAGGCAGCCAGTCACCGCAACATTGAAAGTAATGGCAGGGAGAGAAGGAGAGAGGCAGAGGTGCAGGCTTTTGAGCCCAGAGCTTGCTGAAGGGCCGATTTTGGTGGGGGGTAGTTGGCTGCTGCTATTTATGTCAGTTGTGAGTTTAGTGAAAATAAGCTTTTTTTAAAAAACATTTTTATAAATACACTTTTTTTTCTGAGTGCATACTTGACTCTTATTAACAGTCTCTCATTCTAAGGGAAATGACCCTTTGTGGCTCCAAATATTGGCTAAACACTCAGACAAAAAAAAATGGTTTAAACTGTTTAGGAAAATGAATAGGATGGAGGATGAAACCTTACTGAAAAATAAACTGTAAATGATAGCCTCTTGCCGAAAATCTACTTCCCCAGATAATTTTATTCACAGTATCCTCTAAAGACATTACCAAATGCCAAGGACTTCATCTGTAGTTATTGGACACCGTGTCCTGCTGTCACTTGGCTTGGAAGTCCTCTGCCACGACATCCATGTAGGAAGCAGGTTATCTGGCACCTTTCTCACCGGCCCTCTGCAATATTGCTCTTGACCAAATAGCAAATCCTGACCTTCATTTTGTGGGAGGTGGGAGAGCATGAGCTTTTCCAGTCCCAGGTGTCAGACCCACCCGGCAAGGGGGGCACCCACATGTGCTGTCATGACGTGACGGGAGAGTCACCGCTCCTGTGCAGAACTGGCTCAGTTTGTGTAAACCTGGTCTCTTGTGTTAGCTTATGGCCTCTATAAATGTTACGTCTTTTCAGCTGTAACTACTGTGCTTAATACTAAGGAGCTGGAAAATGCAAGGTGATTTCAGCAAAAGCCACATGGGGACGGAATAATGTTGGAACCAGGAGTCGGTTTTGTTCTGACTTGCGTGCAGAGCCATCGGTGTAAGCCCCAGCATGAGCACTTGGCAGGGAAATTGTACAAAAATGACTTGCCAGAGGCTTGCAGTTTATGCCTGTATACATTTCTGTGGTGAAATTTCACGCCTGCTAGCCAAGCCAACGTGTACTTGGCACTTCATTGGGAAGACTCCTCGTAGAGGCACGCCTGTAGCTTTCCTGAGACGCCTGTGCCGGAGCCTTTGCCATTGGCATCCCAGTTCTGCTTTTCATTCTAGGACACTCAGTGCCTTGGAGCATCATAGGGTCAAAGTGATCATCAAAAATGCCTTTTTGGCATTCCAGAGTGATGTGATATTGCAGGGGTTTACATCATATAAGCGCTGAACCTTAGAGCAGAAAAATCATAAAGAAACTCATTGTGGAAATGCAC
>NW_008824542.1:817596-832389 GCF_000699105.1 Pygoscelis adeliae
TCCCTCTCATGGCTTCTGATTAACCTAGACGGGAGATACTTTGGAAAAGCCAGAGTGTATTGATGAATGGATTTGCATGCCTAATTTCTGTCCCTAATAATAAAAAATTTTCCCTGAAATGTCTAAAGGCTGACTGTACAATGGGAATTTTGCTCAACTAAAAATCACAAAAGGATCGCTACTGGGGTCACCACTGAATGAATACCCTGCAAAAGAGCAATGAGGTGCCAGGGGATGGAGTGTGGCACACTCTATGGAGAGAGCTTCTTCTCATCCCCATGAGGTCCTGCGGATGTCAGAGAGCATGCAGACATACCCCGAGACAGTCCTAGGGGATTTCATGGTTTGCTTCCTACTGAGACAACAGATAGAGTCCATCCGCAGAGCAACAGGGCAGGCATGAGCTCAGTATATAGGACAGCATCTCTTTATTAATGGAAGAAGGTGAGTAAGTAGCTTCTGCCTTGCTTGACAGTGCAGGACTTCTCACAGCAAGTCTCACAACTCACTGCAGGTAGCCTCTGAGATGGGGTCTTGTTTGACTTGAAAGAATTGTCCCCGTAAAGGCTGTCTGTGGATACGTCCCGCACACTGTCCCTCATTGTGACATAATTCTCTGCCGGTGAGTTCTGCAACAGCTTGAGGGAAGAATTCACTTCATTTAGCACTGGTCTCTGCTCCAGGTCTTCCAGTATTGCTCAAAACCACATGCAATTCAAAAGCTACAACAGATGCCAACAGAGAGAGCAAATCAGGGCATTGCCTACTGCGCTGCACCTCAGCATCACTGCTGGGTGGCAGTGGGGGTGCAGGGACCGTTGCTCTGGACGTGGTTGTATATGCACAGTCCTTGCTTGCAAACAGCAGTGTAATGAGGGTGAAGCATTATGTTGAGCATAGCGCCCTGTGCTATGGGAAATCCTCTTGAGATTAAGGTGAAATACTGCGCAGGACCATTCAAATTAGGAACAGAAAGAGAAGCACAACTAGCAGCAATTGTCTTACTCATTTGATATGTGCTTCTTCATCTCTTGGACCCTTTCCCAGTGTATTTTGTCACGTTACCTTTAAAATGAAGTGGAAATTAGCTATAAGCACAGCAGTGTCTCCTGGCCATGCACCAGGACACCTTACCTGCCCTCTCACTCTGAATCCAGTCAGGAAACTCCAGTCTGGGCACTGAGCACCCATATGGGTGCATGTATGTATGGCAACATGCACAGCAGTCATAATTCAGGCCTCTGAGGAGCTTGCCCTTCATGACTTAAAGAAGCAATGGGATTTTTCACATCACATACATGGTTTTAAAAATATGCCCCCAATTTAACTCACGTGGCACATTGCTACTGCTGATGCACTACATTTTCTTGGTAAAGTTTTCTGTTACTCTGTGGATAAAACCTGTGAAGGACTGCTTGAAACATGAACTACAGTCTGCTCTCCTCGTGGCAGCGTAGCTTTCTTCCAGCATCCTAGAAAAATGCAGCAGTAAATCTCAGGCCAAGTGTCATATGAGGTAAGAGAGTCTATCTGACATAATTTCTTTCTTAGAAACTTTCAGTGTTGAAAGTCTTTAAACTTCGGCACTTTGCCAAAATCCACAGTCCCCACCACAAAATTAGAAGATATCTAAAAAAGAAGTCCCTTTCCAGGAATGACACAAACAGAAATGAATACAGTGAGAGGAAAAAGTCTCCCACTGTTCAGGATAGACTAGACAAAACATTTCCCTTTTAACTTAAAGGGCTCCGGGGATTTGGCCATACATTTTAGTGAGTCTTAGAGAAATTATTATTTTCCAATTACAATTCTCAGACCTGAGTTCTGCTCTTCCCACAACTGATTATTTCCCAGAAGTCACATTTTTCATATTTCAGCTTGGTTTCTTTGATACGCAACTAGCTGAAACCAGGAGTCTGAAGAGAAGAAAAAACTAAGACACCTAGCTCTGAAGGAAGTCTTTTTCCCTTTTCTGCACTTACCAAAATTTAGTAATTTACCGAAACTGCTCAGAAACACAATTTCTACCCAGGCAAATTCCAGCAAGATTGACCATCATTCTGTTTGGTTGAATTTTACAATATCCTTTTAGGCCACTTCACATAAAAGAATCTGCTGCTGCAAAAACCATGGTATAGCTTCAGTTCACATTTCCAGTTCATTTGTTCGTGGCTCTCAAAAAGATGAGCTGTTTTTCTTTTCTTTGGTGAAGTTTATTATACTGTGGGCAAAACATCAAAGGGGAGAGCTGGACTGAGCTGCACAGTAAGCCACAAGGGGCATGCTATTACACTGGAACAGTCAGTATTTTTCAAATGCTAAAGATAGGAAATATTTTAAATCTTTTTTTCCCCTTCTGCTGGATGTGCTGCTCAGTACACCCTGCCTGCATCCGTGGAGAGAGCTGCCAGCTCCCTTCAGGACAGGTATCCTCCATGGAGCCAGCAGGCCAGGATGGGGCATGCAGCAGCATCCCTGGGATGGGAGCAGCAGCTAGGGTGGGGATGTCCAGAATTGCTGTTGGAGGCAGGCTCACCTGAGACTGTATCTGGGGACAGATCTCAGCACACCCTGCGCTGTGAGAAGCATGGAAAATTCACCCAGGCTGAGAGCGGCTATGGGCACTAGTAATGAGATCATAGTCCAAGAATTTGGCCATGTTCTGCAGCTACTAAAATTTTAACCTATAGCCTGTCAGGGATATTCTATAGCCGTTTGGTAATGGACAACAAGGACACAATGGGAAAATGGTCATCACCTGAAGTTTATTGATGGCTGTCACCATGTGCATGCAACACCCCTTTATTCACTATGGTGCAACTTCAGCGCGCGCATGTGCGCGTGCGCGTGCGCGTGTGTTTGTGAGCCATTTCAGCCTTGGTAAGAGTGTGGTGCTTAAGGATCTCTTTTGACAGCGGGAGAGGTGAGTTTAAACCCCTTAGGTGAAAGGAGGATGAAAACACCAGTCACTCAGGGGAGATCTTTTATCACAAGAATGTTATATGAAAAGGTAAAAAGGACTTCTCCTTAGACCTTGTTTTTGGTGAAATTCTTCCCCCTCTAGCTACAGGCTTTGTTTATGTGTGTTACCAGCACAATAGCATGAGCTAGAAGGTCACTTGTCTCCCTTTGGATTTACATGACATTATTGCTAAAGCCAGCAGGCTGGAAAATGGAAAGCTTTCCAGGTCTGCCTCGTCTCCTGTTGAAGACAATCCAGGAAGCTGTGCAGCCTCTGTGCTGAATACCCAGAGTTATACTGAATCCCATGGCTACTTGCTACCCTTTAATGCATATTCGAATAAAAGATACTCTCTGAGGGAAGTGTGTTATTGTGGACCTCCCTGGTGCTGGAAGTCTGTTCCCTCCACCCGCCCCCTCTCTCTCGGAGAGCCATTGCTCTCATCATCAGACTTGTCCCTCACCATCGTGGTGGTGGCTGCTGGGTAAAGAAAAACAAAGCATAAAGGTTAAAAAAGACCTTTAGTTAAAGACCAAGTCGGATGCTGTGCTGGTTTTGGCTGGGGTAGAGTTATTTTTCTTCACAGTAGTTAGTATGGGGCTGTTTTGGATTTGTGCTGGAAACGGTGTTGATAACACAGGGATGTTTTCGTTACTGCTGAGCAGTGCTGACACAGAGTCAAGGCCTTTTCTGCTTCTCACCCCCCCCCACCAGCGAGTAGGCTGGGGGTGCACAAGAAGCTGGGAGGGGACACAGCCGGGACAGCTGCCCCCAACTGACCAAAGGGATATCCCAACCCATATGACGTCATGCTCAGCCTGTAAAGCTGTGGAAGAAGAAGGAAGGGGGGGACATTTGGAGTGATGGCGTTTGTCTTCCCAAGTAACCGTTACGCGTGATGGAGCCCTGCTTTCCTGGAGATGGCTTAACACCTGCCTGCCCATGGGAAGGAGTGAATGAATTCCTTGTTCTGCTTTGCTTGCGTGCATGGCTTTTGCTTTACTTATTAAACTGTTCTTATCTCAACCCACGAGTTTTCTCACTTTTACCCTTCTGATTCTCTCCCCCATCCCACTGGGGGGGGGGAGTGAGTGAGCGGCTGTGTAGTGCTTACTTGCCAACTAGGGTTAAACCATGACAGATGCTCAGCTGATGTGAGCTGGCACAGCTGGACAAGCCAAGAGAGCTGCTCCACAGCAGTAGGAGGAGAGGTCCTCAGCTTCAGACCTCCAGGAAAGCGGTACCTATGCTCAGGGAAGGGGGGGTCTTTAAAAGTGGCAAATACTTCTCTCTCTCAGCCTGAAAAGCAAACCGCATTCTCATTTACTTCAGGAAAATGCCATTTAGATTGTAATTGAGAAAATTCGGTCATAACAATACAAGCATTTTTCAGTGATGATCATACAGCTGTAATTTTGTCCAAAAAAGGCAATATTCCTTTGGTGTCAAGGGGACTTGTTTGGTGTGAAGGGTTAAAGATGCTATGGCTAGAGCAGGAAGCATTGCCTATCATTAAGGAAACGTAACACTTTCCTTTGAAGGACTTTTTCAATTGCTTATGATTTGCCAGATTTTAAACCAATTAGGCTGAAGTTCTCCATGCTGGTTACTTATTTTCTGCTGAACTGCCTGGGAAAGGTTTCATCAGAAGTCATTCAATCCTTTCTAAAAGAGCAACTGGAAAAAACTGCTTTGCCTATGGTGAAAAAATAATCCTGTAACTATATTACTAAGCATCTGTGTGTTTTGCAAGGGAAAGGCAGGTACCTGACCACCTCCGCAGCCCCTCACTCAACACGAAGCACTAGTTGCATGCCCAGCAGCAGAGTGTAACTCACTCCTTGGTTACCTGAAGTCCTACAGCCCTGCTCAAGTCACTTGGAGGACTACATCCCTGTCTCGTGTCTAACACAAGCGATGAGTAGGTTAAGGCTGACAACACAGGGAATATTAAAAAATGATACGAGGACTGTGAGAAGAGGCAGGGATGAAACACCAGCAAGGCATGCTGGGACTGAAAACACTACACAGAGGAAACTGGGACTGTATTAAAAAAAAAAAAAGATGGAGCAGAGGGAATGGCTGAACCAGGATGCTGTGGGAGACTGGGAAAGGAATTAGATGGTGAAAACTGTGAGTGGGATGAGGAAGTGTGTTCGCGTGTGTGTGTGTGTGTTTGCATGCATGAGCATGTGCATACAGGCAGCCCAGCCCTCGCAGAACTGCAGAAGAAAAGGTAATGAACTGGGGGAGAAAAAAACAGGACAGAAAGTATCTAGGAGATAACAAAATTTTGTGAATCTTCTTTTTCAATAGCCTTGTACATATACTTAGTTTTGACAATTAGCTTTCAGCTTGTCACTGCTGAACAATGTGTTTGAGGAAAGTCTGAAGAGCAGTACTAAAGGGTAAGGTAGAACTTTCTCAGCTGACTTGGGCATCTTGTATCCATTTACTGTTCCCAAAACTTTGTATAAGAGCATGACCTGATTTTACCTCATTTTTCCATTGCCTTGTGAAGGACCAGGAGCCAACACTGTTATTCATTTTTACCAAATCAAGCAGCTCTGTTTACGCTAGGATATACAAGTTGTACCTTTTCCTAAAAATCTTAATTTGGCTGGCTTGATTTTAAACTATCAGCTGGCCTCAGGCCTCAGCCTGGGGATGAACTCAGCATTTCGGTGATGTAGCAAGGACTGAGTGAGTAGGTGAGCCTGTATCCCGCAGGGGAACTTTGCCATTTCGAAGAAGTCACAAGCTGCGTATAAAAGATGGCCTGTGGGTCACACCAGTGAGCCGTCTAGCCCACTGCTCTGTTTCCAGTGCTGGCAAGAGGAGATGCTGTTTAGGAAGAACATGTAAGGCTGGTTGTTATGTGCAGCCCTTTCCCCTAGTATGCAGCATCCACAACTGTTGGATTAGGGGTACTAGAGGGTATGTTCCTGCCTCATCCTTTTAGCATAAAGACCCATTAATTTGTCTAATCCCTTTTTGAACATGCTAATACTGTCTGCCTCCACAAGCTCCTGTGTCGGCAAGCTCCAGAGGTTCATTACCCACTGTGTAAGCAAGTACTTTCTTTTATTTCTTTTAAACTGATGTTTTGCTAGTTGCCTCAAGTGTCCCCTAGATTCCATACCAGGTTCTTGTAAACAACAGCTATATGTTTGGTTTAACCAGCACATTCATCGATTTGTAAATCATGATTACGTCACTCCATCGCCTCTTTCATTCCAGAGCGGAGTCCCAGTATTTTCAGTCTTTGTAAGGTAGCAGCTCCAACACCTCGACCATTTTTGCTGCCCTTTAACTCTACTACAAGAACGCACCAGGTTTTTTATGTAGCAGCAACATTACACCCTCTGTCCTGTTCCTAATAACTTTATTATGAGTTCCAATGTTTTATTGGATTTTGTTTGCCATTGCATACTAAGCTGATGATTTCAGAGAACCATCAGCAATGGCTCAGAGATCTCTTTCCTAAGCTGTAACTCTCAGTTCCAAGTCTGATATAGATAATTTTTTCCTAGACGCATTGCCCTGGATTTATCTATGTTAAAGTTCATCTGCCACCTTTGAGCCAACTCAGTTTGGTGCTGTCCTCATCGCCTGCACAGAACTTGACTGTCTGAAAGAACTTAGTATCATCTGCAAACTCTGCAATGCCAGGACTCCGTGGTATGAGCTGGTTCAGATGCCATTTTAAATTAGTTGACTTGGTTAATTATAACTCTCTAGGAAAAAGAAATCCCTCCAAAATCCACTTAAGGTTTGAAGGCTAGTTTCCACTTCTCCAACCTAGTGGAGCTCCATGGATTTCAGTCACAAATGATTTATAGAGGTCAATAAAGCCAACTGTGTCCTGTAGGGAGAAGAGTGAAGGATATGGTCTCCAGCTGCCTCTTAGCTCCTCAGAAAAGGGACTTTGCTTTATATTAGTGTCCTGGGATTGTTCTTGATAAATACAAAATTTGTGATATAACCATACTGACAGAAGTGTGAAGTAGTGTATGGCACTAAGTTGTTGCAATGTCTGCTTATAATAAAAAGATTAAAATGTGAGCCCCGTCCCTTCAGATGAATGACATAAGTTATAATGGGTATTCCTAACTGTGCTCCTGAGGGCTTTGCTTATTGAGAAATTAGGGTATGTAGAAGCCCTGAAGTATGACTGGCGAAGGATGTCCCTGAAGCAGGAGTGTGCAGGCTGTGAAGGGCTGTCTGTGGTTGTAGCTCCATCTACTGGTACTAATCGCCCTGATCACCACCTTTTAGTCACGGGCTACAAGTAACTTGTTCTCTTTGGACGTCTTCTTTGATGAAAAAAATTATGGTATATAGAGAGGAAGTAAATTCACCATGAATCTCTTCTGCTATCCTTTCAGCCAGAGACCCCTGTAACTTGGTGATATTGTAGCAGTTCTTCATCTTAGGAGTTTTATGTGACGTTGCATCTCATATACCCTGTCCAACATTGCCAACCCTAAACCATTCACAGCCCATGAGTCAGGTCCCCCAAAATAATGAGATTCTTCAAGTGTGGGATTTTTATCTGGGAGCCTTCACACTTGCAAGTCTGCCATGGCCACAAAGGCTATTTTTCCCTTAATGGCAGCAGCTATTCCAGCAGTAACTTATTCCAGCAGCAGGATCCTTAAGAGAAAAAGCAAATGACACAAGGCCAAGGAATTTGTAATACCATTTGTTTCAAAGGTCAGCTCTATTTAGTGCTGAGGGAAAATTCTGTTCTTACTTCCATTAATGAAATTCCTCGCTGGCGACTGGACCTCAAAAGAAGTTGCATTTATATAACTAAAAGAAAAATTTGACCTCTTATTCATCATGAAATTTCTCCCTGAGGTAGCTCTGTCTTTTTCTAAGAACATTTGCTCCAGCTAAGACTGATGCTTGTTGTTTGACAATTTCATTACTAGATATATTTACTTTTTATTGTAGGTCAGGGACTGAACCTTGGACTTGGCCCAGGAACAACTGTCACTGCTGTGGGTAGGTCAGGCATGTCTTAGAACTCAGATGACACCTCTGTCCAAGTCCTCCTCCTTTCTGTCCCCCAGCTCATCCAGGGCCCATGGCAATTGGAGCCAGGGAATGGAGAGGAAGAGGAGAACTATTCCTGCCCTTCTTCCAACTCTTAGAGCTGGTACCAAGTTGAAAAGTGGACCTGCAAAGTGGAGAACATTTCCCCTTCTCCTCCGCTCCTGAATTTTGGGTTAAAGCATCTGGTGATGACTCACCTTGCCTCTTATTCCAAGAGCCCAAGGCTCTAAGCTGGGCCTACAGGTTCCCCAGGGCTTCAGATCCCAGGCCAAGGTATTTACAGTTTGAAAAACAGGTATATTAAGGAGTTGAGTGCTGGATTCAATGCCAGATTGATTACAGGGGACAAATGTAGCCAAGTACTAAGGTCTTAATCTCCTTTTCTAATCAGTAGGCCTCCCACTCCATTTCCCCATTTGCCGTAACTGTGTATGTTATCTTGGTGGAACCATTTTGAGACCATCAGTGCCCTTTAGTGCCACTGAACAGTGAATCATATCCCAATACACCACATGGGTTTCTCGGTTGCCCAGCCTCTCCAGATCATGCTGCAGCTCCCTGCTTTCTTTCCAAAAACAGGGAAGAGGCAGGGAGAAGATGCTTGTTAGGTCTTACTGTGGCATAGAGCTGTGACCTACCTGGGGTGTTCACCTGGACCCCGGAGTCTGGAAATACTTCCAGGTCATGCAATTTGGGAATAGTAAGACCTATGATATCATTAATTACATTATTAATTTATGATAAAGTATGTTTTCCACTTCAAAGGTAATCACAAAGAAAAATGTTTGTGGTCCTTGTGTGGGACAAAAAAGAGGCAGCAAAGTACTTATAGAAACAAAACACTTCTTGCCTCATTTGTTTGTCTTGTAAAGCTTATTGAACCTAAAACAACACCTAAAAGCCAATTATTCATGGGCACCGTGAGCAGAACTGCCCAAGCATGTAATCAGATCACTAGGAAGCCCCAGCACCTTTGTACAGGGCAACAGGGCTGCGTGAGGTCCCAGCTCTGCAGCAAGAGGAGTGCAGAAGGATCCTTTTCTCTGCAAGGAACCCTTCTGGGCTTCTCCTGATCTGCTGTTTATTGTGCCACACCACTGGTCCAGTGACACAGGCCACACCTTGCTGAGATGACCAGGAAAAGGTGTTTAGATGAGATTAAAATCTCCATAATTTCATCTTGAGGGCGCTCACAAGGCATGTGCAGGACAACCAGGGCATCAGGCCCAGCCAGCACGGGTTTATGGAAGGCAGGTCCTGCTTGACCAACCTGATCTCCTTCTATGACCAGGTGACCTGCCTAGTGGACAAGGGAAAGGCTGTGGATGTGGTCTACCTGGACTTCAGTAAGGCCTTTGACACCGTCTCCCACAGCATTCTCCTCGAGAAGCTGGCGGCTCACGGCTTAGACAGGTGTACTCTGCGCTGGGTCAAAAACTGGCTGGACGGCCGGGCCCAGAGAGTTGTGGTGAATGGAGTTCAATCCAGTTGGCGGCCGGTCACGAGCGGTGTTCCCCAGGGCTCAGTTTTGGGGCCAGTTCTGTTTAATATCTTTATCAATTATCTGGATGAGGGGATCGAGTGCACCCTCAGTAAGTTTGCAGACGACACCAAGTTGGGCGGCAGTGTTGATCTGCTCAAGGGTAGGAAGGCTCTGCAGAGGGACCTGGACAGGCTGGATCGATGGGCCCAGGCCAACTGTATGAGATTCAACAAGGCCAAGTGCCGGGTCCTGCACTTTGGCCACAACAACCCCATGCAGCGCTACAGGCTTGGGGAAGAGTGGCTGGAAAGCTGCCTGGCGGAAAAGGACCTAGGGGTGCTGGTCGACAGCCGGCTGAACATGAGCCGGCAGTGTGCCCAGGCGGCCAAGAAGGCCAACGGCATCCTGGCCTGTATCAGAAATAGTGTGGCCAGCAGGAGCAGGGAAGTGATAGTGCCCCTGTACTCAGCACTGGTGCGGCCGCACCTCGAATACTGTGTTCAGTTTTGGGCCCCTCACTACAAGAAGGATGTTGAGATGTTGGAACGTGTCCAGAGAAGGGCAACGAGGCTGGTGAGGGGTCTGGAGAACAAGCCTTATGAGGAGCGGCTGAGGGAGCTGGGGTTGTTTAGCCTGGAGAAAAGGAGGCTGAGGGGAGACCTCATTGCTCTCTACAACTACCTGAAAGGAGGTTGTAGCGAGGTGGGTGTCGGTCTCTTCTCCCAAGTAACTGGCGAAAGGACGAGAGGAAATGGCCTCAAGTTGCGCCAGGGGAGGTTTAGATTGGATGTAAGGAAAAATTTCTTTACTGAAAGAGTAGTTAAACATTGGAACAGGCTGCCCAGGGAAGTGGTTGAGTCACCATCCCTGGAAGTATTTAAAAAACGGGTAGATGCGGCGCTTAGGGACATGGTTTAGTGGGCATGGTGTTGTTGGGTTGACGGTTGGACTCGATGATCTTGGAGGTCTCTTCCAACCTTAATGATTCTATGATTCTATGATTCTATGATAATTCTTTTAAGATTACTAGCAATGCTGCAATCATGTATGGATCCACGGGGCTCAGTCCTTGCACAAGAGCCTCTCTGGAGCCAGGCACAAGAGTGGATGTGCTGGACATAAGTGTATGAATGTTTTGTCCACAATCTCCAGAATCCTTATAGATATTTGCAATAATCTCACAGCAAGAAAGGTGTTAAAACCACACCTAGACATAATCTGGCTTGATCATTGTGTTCCCTTGAAAGGTAGTTTGACAAGTTAGTTGCCAAAGCTTAGCTCAGGTTTCTGAACTGAAAGGTGCTGTGTCCTGGCAGGCTTAAGACAGGTAATATTTTGCTAATGCCAAGAATTTAGGGCTCAAATGTGTTGTATAGAAGGAAGCAGCTGAAACCTGCAGATTCCCGAGGACCTGTTTCCTCTCTTAAGATGCAGGAGGTAGATCAACACCTCAAACAGGAACTCTATGTAGCCTATTTACAATTGGATGATCAAAATTTAAGGTCAGAACACCCCGAAACTATGATGTTTGATTTAGGAATGCCAGTTTGGCACGTTAAACCTCCCTTTGACTCACAATCCTTCACAAACAGTCATTCTACCTTTTAACCCCGTGTAACTAATTGCCAGACTAATACCACCATGACAGAGACAGAAGTGGGACAGGTCACATACAATCCACGCTGTACTGCTTCCTTCCTGCCCACAGCAGGCAGCAGCATGGGCTGCTGGGCAGGGCACTGACCTCTCACTTGAGAAACCAGGTCTCCTTCTCCTGCTCCATCACAGATCTCCCGTGTGAGGCCTTTGGCAAACAAGTTGCTTAGTGTCTCTGTGTCTGAGTTTCTCACCTCTGAAATGAGAATAGCACTCCTCCTCTTTCCAGGAGCGCCTTGAGGATAAATACAGTAAATTCTGAGCTGCTCAGGTTAGAAGGGGGGTTACACGTGCACCGCAATGGACCAAAAGAAACTTAACCCAGTGGGAGAAAGGACAACAGTCATGCTGAACTCAACTTCTAAAACAAAAATTAAATACTTTCCATTGCTGTTTACCGATTTTAATACATCACATTTGCTTTTTCTTCTGATGGTTTTCTCTGCGTCTCAACAAAGACCAATGTGTCATGACCAACTGTACAAATATACCTAAGAAAGAAATACAACATCCTTTCCCTTTCAAGTTTTTCTTTTAGTAAGATTGAAAAGAGCAATGTCCTATTTGCGTCTCAGTTTGAGAACTCGTGGTTCACCGTTATCCACAGACAAGACCTGGGAAGCCTTTCTGTACAACTTGGACAGCCTGGCAATGGAGCGTGAAATGCATCAGGACACTAGTGTTCAGAGACCAATTTCACAGTATATAGATAAAAATGGAACAAACGAACTATCAGAGTTTTAAGCTCTCGACACTATTTTTTCAAAGTCAGATGAGAAAATGATGAATGTCAACATTTTTTGAAGTTATAAAACAAATGCAAAAATACAATGATTAGAGGAAGTGCAACGGGAGTTGGCATTGTCACCTGGTTTTGGAAGCTAAAGAGAAAGACGACACCGGTCTAGTGATTTTCCAGTCCTTTTTCTTGAACTTTCTACGAAGGGCACAGATTTGTGTGATCACTCGTTCTGCCTCTCTCACCTTTTACAGCTGTGTTTGACAGCTGCATTTTAAGGCAGCATTTTACAGCAACATAACTTTACTCACGTCAGGAGTTATAACCAATGTACACAGCCAGAGAAATCATGAGAATCTGAATAGACTGATCCTGTACATACCAATAACCACTGCAGGACCTGTGTCACTTTGGGTTATTTCCAGGCATTCAGCGAGACAGAAGCAGAGTCAGGGCTTCTGTGAAGCCCTTGCTATGCATATTTTCTGAGCAAGTTCTAACAAAGTTTTAGCTTTCCAAAATGTGCACTTTAATTTCTCTTTAGCAATAAGCAACAAACAGTTGCTTCTCTCTGCACCCTTTGAAGGAAAGTCTCCTTAGAGAGAACTTATTTACCAGCAGCTACTACACAGTGGTATCCAAAATACCATGAAATATTTTCTGATTCTAAGAGTAGTGACCTGCGTGGCATCTTAGATATTCCTGCACTGCAGCTTCACATCAAATAGAGATGTTTGATGAAAACACTGTTTGGCATCTGTGGTCTCATTCCTTTCGCCTTAAATTCATTGAGATAAATTATCTCCCTATGTCCTCCCCTACTCCTTCCATTCTTTGGAGAGGTCTAAGCTTGTGTTCTTCAAGGTCATAGGCTTGGGGGAATTTTTGTACAGGGAAGTGTGAGATACATTAGAACCAGCTTGCATATATCACCTGTAATACCTATCAATGTAAAAGAATTACAATGATTTGATGTGAACATGCTGTAACAAGGATTATGTGTTATTCCTGTGTCAGTATTTTCATACAGACATCCCAGCAAGCACATACCATTTCTGAGTCACACCTATCTTTTTAGCTCCCTGTATAAAGTGATACAAAATTAACTACTGGCTTTTTTTCCCTTTTTTTTTTTTTCCTGAAAGAATGTAACTGCTTGTTCTGCTGTGTCCTTCCTTAGCTCATCCTCAAAGTACAGCAAAACTCCTTGCATACTAACAGAAAATTTCCATTCTTTCACTCCTTTTTAGCTATGAAAGCCGTTCTTCATTACTATAGCTTTTACCTTTATCTCTTTTCTGCCCTTCGTTTCTCTTTGATACTTAAGAGGGAAAGTTCAGCCTTTCCTCACTATACAAACAGTTGCCATGCAACGCTAACCGCACTCTGCTATCTGGACTTCTACAAGTAGCTTAAGAGACTTGAATGGCACCCATCAATCATGATCTTTACACCTCGGGTTTGAACTCAGAGGTTAGATACAAACGCCAACTAAACTTGGACAGCTTTTTAATTGACACCACATGTGGGATTCATACTCTGTAGGTTTAAACAGGCAAAAAGCTAAGATCTTTCCCCCATCATCCCAGTTGGCTGCAGAGACTGTAGCTGTGGCATGCATAGTCCGTGGTGTGCAGTGCACATCCAGGTTGCAGGATGAAGGAGAAACCACACCAAAGATCAGCACCCATTTGCAATGTTGTTGTAGCCGACCTTACTCTTCTCCTTACTAATATTCATGCTGTGTCACGTTGCAAACCACTATACAAAACTAGCACCAGTGTAATTGTGCCTTCTCAAGAAATCTTAGCCTTAATTTTATATGTCTAGCATCAGGTCAGTCAAAGTTGCAAGGTAGTTTTTTGATACTTTCCAAAGACAGAATTAATAACCAGACTACTGCCATAAATATATTAAGTAACTTTAATGCTGCTTAGCATGTCATCGTTATATACTTTCATCCATATACTCCAGTGTAAATGTATTTTATACAATATGAAGTATTTTTAAAAGTATATGGCTCTAGATAAAATGTTCACAAAACAAGTTTCAATGCAAGTAGAGAATTAGAAAAAAAAAAATCAGCCAGAGAACAAAATCTTTGGAGGATAAACATTTCAGAAAACAAGATGTATTAAAACATCCCATTGCAGTAATTCAGGATGACCGAGTGGTTCCAGTAGTCAGAAGGGCTGCCACTCACTGCTATGTCATCCATAAGAACCTGCCCTGGGTCAGCAGGGACTGCAGGGCACTACTGAGGGTGGCTGGTTCTGAGAGATCCTTGTACCTGACAAGTCTGATAAAGTAACCTTCATAGCAGACACCAGTCTTGGCTCAAGGAGAATGAGTAGGCCTGGGAATGAAGAAGGTCCTGTCTTCCCTTACACAACCACTGCTGGTCTCTGCAGAATATTCAGGTGCACTGGCAAGATGTGGTGAGCAAGTTGTTTTACGAATGACAGGGAGCCTTTATTCTCCCAGGTTATCAATTTGGCACTATTCACAAGAGCAAAAATTATTTACTAGCATTATAAAAAAAAAAATTTCACCATCTGCAAAATGGCATGAGTGTTAGGGAGCAGAGTGCAGTGCTATTGTTTAGTTTTGTTAAATTAATTTTCTATATAGAATCACAGAATCATTTAGGTTGGAAAAGACCTTTAAGATCATAGAGTCCAAGCATAAACCTAACACTGCCAAATCCACCATAAACCATGTCCCTAAGCACCACATCTACACGTCTTTTAAATACCTCCAGGGATGGGGACTCAACCACTTCCCTGGGCAGCCTCTTCCAATGCTTGACAACCCTTTCGGTGAAGAAATTTTTCCTCTTGTCCAATCTAAACCTCCCCTGGCGCAACTTGAGGCCATTTCCTCTCGTCCTAT
>NW_008824542.1:832879-844579 GCF_000699105.1 Pygoscelis adeliae
GCCCATCAATCCAGCCTGTCCAGGTCCCTCTGCAGAACCTTCCTACCCTCAAGCAGATCAACACTCCCACACAACTTGGTGTCATCTGCAAACTTGCTGAGGATGCACTCAATCCCCTCGTCCAGCTCATTGATAAAGATATGAAACAGAACTGGCCCCAATACTGAGCCCTGGGGAACACCGCTTGTGACCGCCCGCCAACTGGATTGAACTCCCTTCACCACAACTCTCTGGGCCCAGCCGTCCAGACAGTTTTTTACCCAGCGAAGAGTACGCCCGTTCACGCCATGAGCAGCCAGCTTCTCTAGGAGAATGCTGTGGGAAACGGTGTCAAAGGCTTTACTAAAGTCTAGGTAGACCACATCCACAGCCTCTCCCTCATCCACTAAGTGGGTCACCTTGTCATAGAAGGAGATCGGGTTAGTCAAGCAGGACCTGCCTTTCATAAACCCATGCTGACTGGGCCTGATCACCTGGTTGTCCTGCACGTGCCGCGTGATGGCACTCAAGATGATCTGCTCCATAACCTTCCCTGGCACCAAGGTCAGACTGACAGGCCTGTAGTTCCCCGGATCCTCCTTCCAGCCTTTCTTGCAGATGGGCATCACATTTGCTAACCTCCAGTCATCTGGGACCTCCCTGGTTAGCCAGGACTGCTGATAAATGATGGAAAGTGGCTTGATAAGCACTTCCACCAGCATAATATCGCATGTCATTATAGAACAGGGATACTCAATTGAGGCTCAATTAAACTTCATCTGTGCCAAAAGCAAACTCCACAGTGGGTAGACCGCTTTGCATGCCACTGCTTTCAGTAAGATGTTGCATAGGCATCTGTCCAAATAAAAACACCTTTACAACACTGCAGGCTTAGAATGCAACAAATAACACACTGCAAGAATTGAGGTCAGACATTTTTCACCATTTGGTAACATTCCATTCAAATGATATTGACTCACATAAAAAGTAACAAATGCAGCACTTGAAGTAACAAAAACAAAGCTGTACTCCAACAAAGTAAAACAGTGCAAATATTCCTGTTAAACAAAAATATACCATGTATATACACACACAACACAAATGCACTGTTTTGTTTTGCAGTATAAATAGACGTGATTAAGCTAAATTCCTAAAACTAATGAACTACTGACTGACAGTCCCAAACAGTTTCCATCTATAAGGAATACAGTAAGCTTTAAGGATCAGATGACCATGGCTGGATATGGCTACAAAAGAGTATCAAAAGATTTCACTGGATGGATATTTAAAATATTTTCTCTGTACATCAAAGTTAATAATATATATACTAAGTTGGTATCACAAAATCAGCTTGGGCTCTGATCATGCAAGGAGCAGCACACAGAAAACCCATGACTCTACAAGGAGCCTCAAGGCTCTACCTGTGTGGAATGCACTGTAACGCTGCAAAACACTTAAGGCCCAATCCCAGGACTTAACAAGGGGCGAGCTTTTTAGCTGCCTGTGCAGTTAACATGTTGGTTTAGTTTCCATTTTCTTCCTCTTCTGATTTAGCACTAGAATTCTGTTATCTGCTAAAGACACATCCATTTATCCCTGAACTCTATAATACCATACAATGAGTATGCTTCTAATG
This sequence comes from Pygoscelis adeliae, assembly GCF_000699105.1. Classification (NCBI taxonomy): domain Eukaryota; kingdom Metazoa; phylum Chordata; class Aves; order Sphenisciformes; family Spheniscidae; genus Pygoscelis; species Pygoscelis adeliae. The sequence continues at coordinate 834,495 of NW_008824542.1, forward strand.
AGCACACAATAAAAGTAAAAATTAGAAAGGGAAGAGACGGAAACTTGTTTTCTGTTACGGAAATCCTGATTAGGGGTTATTTGCATTTCAGCACTTTAAAACAGATTTTAAGCAAAATAAGTCTTTTTGGAATTAGATTACAGTAAAACAGACAAGTAGCACTTAATTTGATCTGAAGTGGAACACTCAGGCATTAACCTCTCTTCAACTGCTATAGCCTCCATCTTCTTAATGCCAGGGCTGTGCTGCAACCGTAACAAACAACTGTTGCAAAAGCAAAAATCTAGAGGAGCAGGGAAAAAGAGAAGAAAAAAGAAAAAAGTGAGTCATACATTATATTGTTCTACATTTTTTTTCCTATTCTAAATGAATACAGGAACACAAATGATTCAAAAGTTACCTCCCCCAGCCGAAATGCTTAAGGTAAAGATAGGTTTGGGATCCTCTGAAGTTTTCTTATGAACCTCTCTGTTATAACCCCAAGTTATTGCTCTTAACTTACTTGCTTGCTTCAGAAGACATTTTGAAATAGAATATGAAACAGAATGTCTGCATAAGTTATGGTACAAAGTAATCGTGTGTGTATGTACACCATGTATTTCAGTTTTCTCTTATCTAGACTGACCAAACATTAATCTCAGATTTGTTTCCAAGTGAATGCCTTTACCAGCAAACTACTAAGAAGACATCGCTCTAAACAGCAGAACTCTTTTACTTGCAGAAATACAAAACCAGCTTCAAATCTGGCCGCCTTGATCAGATAACCAGCCATTAGAACAACTTCCTGAGAAATGCCAGGAAGTTGCTATTGCTCAAGGACTGAACTGAATAGATTTGAACTGAAGGTCATGCCACAGCAAACTTGAATATATAATGTAAACCAGAAGGAAAAAATGAGAAACTGAATTGCTGAAAAAAAGTTTCTCGTATTGTCCAGTGCTAATGGTGGATTTTGTCTCTTAGAACATACGAATTCAATCATGTCTTAACAACCTATCCCTTGCTTTCCATACAAGTGTTAATTTGACAATTGAAGTTTTGAATAGATGCTACACTGTAGAACTATCACCCATCTAAAACAAACATATATTTTTAATCACAGTATACAAAAGTAATTTTAAAAGAAAAAAATGTTAGCAACCTTTTATTTTTTTCCATGTAGATCACAGGACTGTTTTAATGAAGTGTTTCAAAGGATTACAATTTTTTTCTGTATGTCCTGACTTTCTAATTATATACTTTTGGAAAAAATGCAGAGGCACTAAAGACTACAGTTATCTGATTCATCATTTCCCAGTATCTCTTAATTAAAAACACTGAGGCAAGTTACAAAAGAGTCTCCTCCTCCCCTATCTTGACAGGGATTTGAGGGGCTTGAAGAACTGAATTCTCCCTTGGAAAAATAGTATGGAAGGGGGAAAGGGTCTTTTGGAGTCCCCAGTAACCTGTTGTCAGGCAAAATGACTGAAGTGACCATATATTCAGTGAGATCTGAACACACCGAACAAAGATTGAAGAGCTGTACTTAAGGGTAGAATTTGAGATACTTGCTTAGTATAAAGCCCTCCCTTAGGTCAGGCACAGCTATGAGACAAGTTCTGTCCTTGTGCCATAGGGCCATACAGGGATCAGATGTGCTTGAGTGTGTTACTGGCAAGTGGGTAATGGCGAGGCACTCTGGACTTCAAGACTGACATGCCCACCTCACCCCTTCAGAGACTGGCTTGCCAAAGCAAAAGGCCTTTCCTTCTTATTCTCCTCTTGCAGAGAGGATGTGAACTTTACACGTTACATTCATCTGTTTTTATCTTCAGATAAAAGGTGTTTACTGTGCAAAATTTATGGTGTATTTAGTTTTAAGGACAACAGATACCCACAGAGGGTTTTAGAAGCTTAATAAATATATACAGTTCCCTGAGGTATGCAAGACCCTCTGGATGGTACAAAAAAGTAAGAGCAGTAGTTTCGGTTCTTCAAGTTAAGCCTACTGGCACACCTCTAAGTAGAGGGCACACCTCTAAGCAGAGGGCTGGATGCCCTTCAGGAGTCCAGCCAGGGAGAAAGCTAGAGCCTGGTATATTTTCTGACTCAGCTATGCACACCCACATCACCAGATACAGTGATTCAGCGATGATGCAACTACAGTGAGAAAAATGCAGTCTGAGCTTAGGCTATCAATAAAAGCACTCTAATCCTTGCCATAAGAGACAGCAGGGCCCATACAGATAACTTCTATGCCTGATGTAGTAAGTACATATCTGGAGCTTCACAAGGAGCTAGTCCAAGGTTTTTTTCCCATGGCATGTTCAGGACTATCTAAATGGTATAAAAAAAGCAACTGAAAGTTTGAGCACAGGCATGAAATTCACACCTGATGCTTTGATGAAGACTCAGTTGTTACATTTTTCTTCTATTCTAATAACCAACATTGCTTTTACAAAATATCTCGTCTAAAAATTATAAGCTGTAGTGATCATATATTTAAAACACTATAGTGAAGAGTAGCAACTGAGCAGCTATCACGTTAGCATCAGCTTATTTCAATATTTTTTGCATGTCACTGTTAGACACTATTTGCTGCTCTTGAAGACAATCCTTTCTCTCAGCGCTCCTCTTTCTACTCCAGCTTGCGGTTAAGTTCCCAAGTTGAATGGTTGGCTACAAGGGCTTACAACAGGCTTCTGTTCCCCAGATACAAATATATGAAATACATACCGAGGCTGCTATGCTTATGTTATATTCATGATCAGCTAGAATCTTCTCTTGTGTGGTGGAATTGAATTTGCGGGGAAAGTGATGCAGAGATGTAGTGGCTGCTTGCAGTAGAAAAGCTCCAAAATAAAAGACAAAAGTAACCCCATGGAAAAGAAAATCCTGAAAAGCAAATAACAGAATCAGTCTGGGCTGCAATACATATCTAATTCTTCTAGTCTCAGTACAAATGAAACCCAACACTGAAACATGAAACGAGCACTGATAACAATAAATTTAGATAAGCAGTGTTAAATCCATCCGAGAGCTTAACCTGGACGTGTTTTCGCAGCTGCTTGCAATTATAAGCAACTCACTAACATAATTAGTCATAAAGGGCAACTCTCCCTCTCCCCAAACCCTATATTCTTTCAAATTAAGAGGCATGTGCTCATCTATATGTACATATGCTGACCTTTTAGATCACTTTAAAGCTATTAGAGCTTACAGAACTCTCCCTTCATATGGCTTAGATAAAAAAGAAGGGACATACAGGCCAACTTTTATCACAATTTAAGCAGTACAATACAAGCTTGCAGTCCCCCAAATCCCTTCTCAGCTATAACCTAAGCTCCAGAAGTCCCCCCTCCATGCTTAAATTTTGCTCTGTAAATGCCCAGAAACACCTCAGCCTTGACACAGCTTAAGTTTACTTCCTGATACAATCAGAATCCAAGAACTGAGGCATTTCCTCAACTCTCTCTGACTTGGCTCTACCCAAAATACAGTAATTTGGAAGTACTTCATGATACTATGGAATAAAATGCCTGAGACTTGAGAGGACAGGAGTTAGGATTTACTTTAAACATGCTTCTCTCCTGGCTTTCTCTAGGTGATTCCTTCCTCTGTGGTGAATGCTAGCTGAACACAAGGTTTAAACATCTAACTCTCATTTCTGGATTCTATTACTGGAGCACATGGAAAAGCAGCTCTGGTGCCTAAATCTCTTTGTGGGTTGTATTTCAGAGTCCGGTGTTCCACGCAGCAAGATCCAAGACATGTTCCAGTACAGTTCTAAAATGTCTGAAATATTCTTCCAACATCTCCTCTGTTGTTGAGTCTGCAAAGCTGACACTTGCATTGCACTCAGTTCCTGAGTCCATACAGCATATACTTTGTATCTATACCTACGCAGGTCTGGAAAAGCCATAGACACAATTTTAAAAATTATACACAAGTATTTGTACGTTTTATGATATTCACGTTATATAGTCTATCTCCATGAATTCTTTATGCACTTTTAATTCACTTGAGTGCAATGGACTATCAGTATGCCAAGAGTGAGAACCCAGGGTACACCATGTGTGAGTCCATCACAACAGCAGACAGCATTCATATGGTGTGTGCAACATCCTTACCTACTGACTGGTATCAAAGTGAGAATGCGCTGCATTTCCCTGCTTAGTTTCTTCGTAGATGTGAGATTTTCCTTTAATTGAAAGAATTTTCTTTTCAAACTCATCAGTTGTTCCATATTTGACAGCAGCTAAAGCTACTTAAATCACGCCCTAGTCAGTTTTGGTAAGTTACAATATAAGCTGCTACTACAGTTTCCCATTCCACTTAGATCAGGAAATAATTTTCTCTTAATTAAGAATCATTTGATCATTTGAGGTTAGGTCATAGAGTGTACTGCTTTTCTTAATGACTGCTAATTACTTGGAATCCAAGTTTTGGCAAAACAGCTGCAGTAATTCCCAACTTCTGGTTTTCCATCCTGGCTGGGTTGTTGGGATTTTTTTCCATTTTTTAAAAACAATTACTTCCTCTTGGAACATCACCAGTAGGCCCCACTGACATCAACAGAACTGAGAAGATAAGGGAGCAGAGGGTGGCTTCCTGACCTAGCCGGATAGCCTTTATGTGCTAGGCTTGCCAGATCTCAAGCTTTGGGCATAAGACACATTCCCTCAGTCTCCAGCTCTGCTGTAACATCTGTACCTCATAGAAGAAAATAGTAGGGATCTACTCCAGCATGAGAGTGCTGAAGCATCGGAGAAGCTGCAGTGCTCTGCTGCAGCTGGGGGAGGCACTTCTCCCCACCAGACACTGTTGTGGCTCCCCCCTGCTCGCTCGAGCTGGCAGACAGACACGCACGTCTTTCATGCTACCACCTAGGCGCACCATGTCAGACTGCATGCATGTGTGTGTTCACTGTGTGACAAATACTGGACCCCATATCACGGCCTGACATACCCATTTCATAGCACAGGATTCCAGCAACTTGAAAGGTCTGTGTAAACCCATGGGTAATTAAGGACATCCATTATTCTTGGGCTGCTAAATACCTAGCGTGCAATTATGTCAGTGTTACCAGCTGTACACTTTTGGCACCACTGCTCATGAAAGAGCACAAATAGCTCCATGAGGAAGACAGTGCTGACTGCGTACAGGAGAGGTATTTTCAGAAGACAAACTCCTTCATTTCCTTCATTCTCCTGCCAAACCCTCTAATTTCCTTCTCCTGGCAGCAATTACAGTGAAGCTATGTAGCATCAGTAAGGTTTCACATTCGTATGGTTATGGTTTCTGTGACCAAAAACCCCAAGATCTTATGAGGGAGGGTTTTTTGTTTTTTAGTAATTGTTAGCATGGTGCCTAACTCTCCCTTGCCTCCACACTTGTACAACCATTGAAACTTCATACAAAGCGTATATAAAACACTACCAGATCTGCACGATACGTTAGTTCACATCTAATTTTGTAAATGAGTGTGTTGTGAGTCAGGCTGTAAAGGACAGTATTTGTCATACCATCTGGTTTAATACAGTGAGGTACAGAGTGATGTACCTCCATAAGGTCCACATTTTCCCCCATCTTTTCACTGTGTAGCATCTTATTTTTTAAGTATCTGTATTAGTATCAATGGAGCTACTTATGACATAAGATATTATTAAATACAGGGCTGTGAGAATCCCATGCTATTTTTCAAACTTAGATTTAAACTCCTGGAGTTTTAAAACACATTTGTTCATGAATCTCTACATGAAGCTATAATACTCCAATATAACTAAGCCATGACTCTTCCCATTTTTGACCTAATCTAATGACCTGTAGCTTCTGAGTTCTATTGTAAATTTAATTTATGAAATAGCAAAAACCATGTATTTATCTAAATACATACCAACCTAAAACAAACAGGTACACCTTTTTATTTATAGTAATAAAAATAGTTTTAGTGTTTCTAGTAATTATTTATTTGCAACAGAAGGTAAAAAATCCTTGTGAAGTGCTGCTAAAGGGTTTAGTGCCAACAAGTTACAGAACATTTGGGTACCTGAAAAAATAGTGGTCAAATGATCTATCCACTGTTATTTTTGTTGACAGCTGTAAGGGACTGGATTTCAGCTACCATATTAGAGATAAAACTATTCACTCTGCATTTACTTAAGATGTTGACTTAGTTATGACAGCTTTTTAGATTAAGTTTCAGAGTCCCACAGATGCATATGTCAGCAATTTCCTGACATAGAAAGTTTTTCAGTAGTTTATCATATACAAGGGGAAAAAAATTCACGTTACAACAAATCACTGCCAGCATCAAGTAGCCAACGTGTAAGACACACTTACACAATGATTATAAGATGAACATTTGTATAGCATTTTCAATCTATAAAAGGCTATGCCATCACCCAGCAACTCTTAAATAGATGCATGATTGTAAATTGGCAAACAGTTTCAATGAAACCCAGGACACTATTAATTTACTTAAGTTATGCACATGCTCAGGGGCTTTGTTGCATCATAACTTGTGAGGATGTCACAGCATAAATCCCTGTAAAGGTCTCTGTAATTGTAACTCATCATTAGCCTAATTACTGCCTGTATTGTGCTGGAAAGCTGACACTGTATGTATGTGTCTTCACTATCAAAGTGCTAAAGTTTGTTTTAATAGAATCCGGTCTGTTACCACTGATGGGCTTTGAAGTTATCAGTTAGAGCCCCAAACTCATGAAGCTCTATGATTTGCTTTAAAGACCTTTCGTTTTAAGGGACTGTCTGTGAATAACTTGAACAGATAAGTAACCACAGATGTCGATACTGAAGCATGCAATTCCAGCTATAATCAAGAAAAGTGTCAACAGGAAAACTAAGCTGCATAGGAGGAAGGTGATCAGCAGTTACAAACAGCCATACTTTAATATTTTAGAAGGTCTGGTCCTTTTGGAAGATTTTTTGGAAATTCCCATTCTGATCACAGTTTTGCCACCTCTTATTATTCACTTCCAGTAATATAAGGGAGATTGATACCATCTCCTGCTCAACTACTTGAGTGCTAAAAACTCAAAGTAAAAAACAGTTAATGACAACAGAGGAGTACATAAATTAGCAGTCAATAACCTGAACTGGAGCCAACAGCTTCCCTTTTTTAATAGGAAGGTACAGTCTGTGAGTACTACTGGCACAAGCCATAACAGTCCATTACAGCAAGAATCAAGTCTTATCTTCACAATGAAGAAAAGCTGAGCAGAGTATAATGCTATTTGTAGTCTCACCAGGCTTCCTCTAAGAAAGATAAATGTTAAGTCTCCTAAAAAGATGTTAAGCTATATCATACTGCAGGTTATGCCGTCTTTGATTACCTAAGGTCTAACAGACACTCACCAATGCTGCCCTAGCTTTAAGGAATTGACCCAGAAGTCAGCAGAAGACTTTCTTAGGAACTGGAAGAGACTTCCTAGGTGCTTTAGTCAAGTCCATACTATCTCAGACAACCACATCACAAAATGTGTTCACAAAATGTATCACTTCCTTTACAACATTAGATGTATCTTTCTACACTTTATTATTCATAGGGTGTTACCACCACTTCTCCAATAGTCACAAAATATTTGCTGATTTCCAGTCCACAATTATTTCTGGCCATTTGAACCAATTTGTTGTCATGCCTTGTTAAACTAGTCCTCTTCCTGCTGCTTATGCGTTTTACATGCTCATGGAGGACAAGTATACTCCTTCGATCAGTTTCAAAAGCTGGGCTCTTTTCAGCCTCCATCATAAAACAGGTCCTGTATTTCCTCCGTCATCCTTGTAGCCCTACTCTTTCTTTTTCCAGTTTTGAATTCCTCCAGTTTGAAAAACCTTCTGCTAAAACAGAAGGCCAGGCATTAAGACTTAGGATCAGTACTTCTCATGAAGTGATTTTCAGTTTATAAAACAAAGGGAATCCTTAAATAAAGAAAAAAATCTTACCGTCTGGTTCCAGTTGACAGCAATTCTATTTGCATAACCGAAGAGGAACACACACAGGAACACAATGGACAGGAACCATGCAGTCACCGCTACAAACATTACCCATCCCTGCAGCAGCGGCAGTGGAATTCGGGTAGAAGCTACCAAAATCCAGACTATTGTTCCAAACAGCTGCAAGGAAAGGAATACAGACGATGAACTGAGAAATAACTTTTATTCAGTCCTTTCTGCCCAAGAACTAATATCACACATCAACATGTCCTCAGATTACTTTTAGGAACCAAGAGGAAACACTTCAAAAGTACTCAGAGAGCCCAAGTGTCGTTCTCAGAAATGATAGGCATTAAGTGGCGGTAAAACGAAGCCACTCTGAAATTCTTAAAAGCTCTTAAAATAGCCTTGAAAATGGGATTTACAAACCCAGGTGACTTGCGTGCTGCTGCTGCAAATTTTACCCTTACTCTTATTTTGAGGGAAATATAAAAATTGTGAGAAGATGATTCGCACCTATACAAATCTCTCTCTATATATACTAAAGTTAGCATGACAAGGATATACATCAGATTTAGATTCAATCTCATAGCGTTTAGTTTTGTAGTCCTAATCAGATGAGATACAGAAAAGAGATGAAACTGCATCCTCTTTTTCAATGCATTTGCAATAAAATGCTGAAAGAGAACACATTAAGCAATAAAGTGAAAGAGAAAGCTAGAATACAGAATAAGGCGAGTTGTAAATTATGTTGTAATGACTAGAAAAACATACAGCTTTCCAGAATTATCATAACTCAGGGAAGAATTCAGCACCACCAATTTTCTTTTCAGCATACTGCTACAGCGAATGAGTGGTGGGGATGCTGTGCTATGATGGACTGATGGAGAATTTATGCACTCTAAGGCTTGCCTGGTTTAATCAACTCTTGGCCTAACAAACGGTACTATCTCTCCCTGCAAATCCTGCCTCTTTATAAAAAAGGATAACTGGAGAAAATGGTAATTGCCATCTCAAGTACATTCATTTATTACAGAAAGCTGTACACAGAATCTTGTATTACAGAAAGCTACACAGCACAACCTGCTGTGTAGTGACAGCTACAATCAATTTCCAAGCAAGTTACTACTTTCCTGTTTAAATCCTAGAGATGTACAACTACAAAGTCAGAGGCTACATTTTCAGATTCAGAGAACTTTCTTTTGAATCAAGGTTGGATGAGAGATACCTTTCAAAACACGCCTGCTATAAAATTAGTTGGTTCCTCTCTCATGTTACATTGCAGCAGCATATATGTAAAGATGCATTGCTAGCCTCAGTTCAAAACTCCCAAGGGTTTATGTATTAGCCTTCAAGTTGTTCTCTAGGGTTCCTTTTTTAGCTGCTGTGAAGAACCAAACTTTCTCTAGTTTCACAAGACTGCAGGTGCAAGTCTGTTGCAACTCAGAGAGCAGATACCGATGGGCAGTGAGGAAGCAGAAAGAAAAGCAGAAAGTGTCTGTTAAACAAAAAGCAGAGACACATGAAATGTTTTCAGTACTTTGAATGTGCAACCTTGTAGGCTTCTTTAAAAATAAATTTAGAAATTTACTGTAGAGACTGCTAATTTGAGCGCCTACTGTCATGCCATTTCCCTCATACTACACCTGTCCACTTCAGCTCGGCTGTCAGATGTATAATAGGTTGGCCAACCTAATTAAGCTTTTGTCCCTACTGACTCAGGGCCTGATTTAGCGCCTGGACTTGTGCTCTGAGCTCTTTGCTTGGGTGCAGTTTTACACCTTGCAGGGCGGGATCCATCTCACAGACTGGGACCCAAGCAGTATTCAGCTCTGACCCCAAGAAAAAAAATATTAATAAAATCAGATGAGTTCTGCCAAGGTTTTGTTTTGTTTTGTTTTGTCCTACTAATTAGTGCCACAGTTCTGCAGAGACTCATACTCAGCTCAAAGGTTCTCAGCCCTACGTACACCAGTAAGGTCTTACATGCACGTGAAATTAAACATACTTGCAGGAGTCTGCATAGGACCCGTAACACACGCACACAGGCAAAAAACAGTGTAACTCTTCATGGTGGATTTTTGGGCCTGGGATTCTGTGTGGCTCTTCCCACCGCTACGGGCCTCCCGGTGCCGCCCGGCCAGGGCGGG
>NW_008824542.1:845576-870402 GCF_000699105.1 Pygoscelis adeliae
GTGGGGGCTGGAGGGCGCTGCGCCCCGGCCCGGGCCTCCCGGCTCCCCCGAGGAGCCGTGCCGTGTCCGGCCGGTGGCTTTCGGCTTCCCCGGGAGCGCTGTGAGTGTTCGCGCTGGAGCGCAGAGCTCCCCATTCACAAGTCCTGAGTCAGGTCCAGCAGGCTTAAGGCGTTATTTCCTAATGTCAGTTTGCAAAAGGTAGTTATTTACCTTCTGGTTATAGATATTTCAGGCTTCAAAAGTATGAGGTTGCACCTTTATTTTTTTCTGAAGACGCCAATTAGGTTGCCTATTCAAAATACTGAAAGTGTTTCATGTGTACCTGCTTTTCATTCAGTCTGACTCAACTGTGTGCAACTACTTGAAAGTAATAGAAAATGTTTGTTGTTGAAGTTTTGGGTAGGTGAGGGTCTAGAAAGGTACATGTTCAGCAGACCACTTATAATGCATTTTCTCATGCTTCTTAGTATAAATATCTTCCCTAGATGAAGGATGTGGCATCATCCAGCAGTTTTGTCGTTTCTCCCTCTGTGGCTTAGGATGGGGTGTCCTGTCGCTGGGATAACTAAGCACTGTTTCAGCCAGTGTTATCCCATGCAGTGTTTCTGGGTGTTTATCCTCAACATATACAGCTGCAATTTTAAATACAACGTTTTAAGAAGGTTTCATACAAGTGTATGCATCTGCTCCGGAGGTTGAACCAGCTAGGGCGTTAACACTGTATTCCTTTATTTTTAGATGTGTGATGTTTCTCAGTTGTGCTTTTGTGATGACAAGAAATGCCTCAGCCTGAAATGCCTGTCTTCCCCACCCCAATCCAAGCTCTAGGTGGGGAGCTGTCAGCTCCTCTAAACACAACTCATACATGCTTCCAGCATACCTAGTACATAAATACGTTTGGGACACTTCTAAAATGCAGCAATAGCCACTTAGCTTTGAAATCATGGCTGCTAAAGGAGGAAGAAGCAACAGTTTGTATTCTTGTGCTCTCTCCTCATCCCTACACCCCTTGTAGCTGGATGCCTCTTGCACTCTTAAGAAGTGGGAGATGTGGGATTGAATCCCTATTAGTCTAAAGAAGGCACTGAGCCCGGCCTCTTCTCTTTTCTGAGTGCTTTACCCCATCGGTTATCAGATAGGAAAATGGATACCTCTTATTCCTCCTCTAGACCTATTTTAAACATGAACCTTGTGTCCCATCCATTTATCTTCAGGGAAGGGCTCCAGGCTCTGGAGGTGAATGCCTACAGGTCCTAACTTAGGTGTGTTTTGGAAGGGAATGGGGTTCAGACTTGTGCCTAAGTGATTAGGTGTAAGCGGTTCTTGCATTCTGAAGACCGTGTGTCCAATTAACTTCACAGCCTGGCCCTAAATCTGTTGAGACTGCCCTGCAGAGGGAGAAATCTGAGTGGGTGGAAAACTGCATTGATCAGTTTATGATTCGGAACAAGAAATGTGATTATCCTTATCTTACACAGAGGAAGTACAAATAACACTTGGTCATAAACATTTCCAGTTTTATTATCTAGCCACGCAATTAATCTGTGTGAACTCCAGCAGCAGTGGATTTTATTGATGATTACATATCATGTGCAGTCATTTTTTCTTCCTTGTAAATACCATTCATTTTAACCTGTGCATTCCTCTTAACACTGATTTTCTTGAGTTTTAGGAGGTTTTCACAGTAAAGTCTAAGTTTCACTGCTAGATGTACATATGCACAAAATAAAGTAGATTTACGGCAATACTTTTTCCTAATTCCTAATCATTTAAATGAAAGTAGCTGTTTAAATTATTTTTACTGGTAGGATTCGCTTCAATGCTGTGTGGGATTCTTCAAATACTGATTCATATACTGTTTGAATCTTTAAAAATCTAGATTCTTTAAGAGATTAGTATCAGGATTGCATTTTTAAGTTTCCATGGCAAAAGAATATGTTTGTGTTGGACTGCTTTTTAATAGCATTTTTATGTAAATAATTGCATCTTGGCGTGTTACAGGGTAAATTAATGATGCTGCTCCAAGTCCACCAGAGTCAACAAGTAGACAGAAGTATATTGATTCACTGTACATAGGAAGGTCTGTCTATACAACTAAAAGGACTAAAAACTTCTCTTAAATAACTTACAGAAAGTTCAAACTTTTTCCCTTTCGTGTTCTTATGCTTATGGCAGCCTAACATAAAGTTGGCATTGTCACAGAACTGCAAAAACAGTTGCTATCATTTTTAGATGATAAAAATAATTGATGGTTTAAATTCCAAGTATAGTGATGTAGTATATGCATATCTTTAATATATATTGAAATTAAAATATCTGGTTCTGAATGTTGTCATTCTCCCCTTCCCCCAAGTGACCAATCATTAGAAAAATGCATTAAATTATGAAAATCTGTAGTCAGCTATTAACCATCACATATAAGCTCAAGGGATTAGAAGAGATAAATCAATATTTTGAAAAATATAGACATACATTGTGCTGGATATGAAAATTACTTACACAGCGGTCCTATGTAGCAAAATTCAGACTACCTTTTGTGATGTATGGCATAATACTTCTGGAAGAGCTGAATATTTTTAAGGATACTAGAGTAATAGGTGAAAGTAATGTCAATATAAGAATTCGTGGTCCTTAACACCTTATCTGAGTGCGTTATCAGAAGCCCCTCTGGAAGCAGATGTAACTCTGCTAATCTCATGCCTCGTGTTGCAGTGTGCACAAGTGTGGTCTGCCAGAATGGCAAAAGTGATGGAAAGTTTAAAAACAATAAATGACAATAACCTTATTCTCTACCTATGTGGCTCTGTTTACCCACAGGCAGATCTGCACAAACAGATCTCCCTAAGCCAGAGCAGAGCTAAGCAAGGTTTTTCTGATAGTATCAGGATCTGCTTCTTTCTTCCAGTTACTTTTTTGATCTGGGGGAAGTTGCCCCCAAAAGCCCTCTGTGTTTCTTTCAGATTTGCAAAGCTGCTCTTTCTTAAGAAAGAACACAGACTCTCTTAATCCCATAGTTAGTTATATATCAAAAATAGAAAGCCTGAAATTGGTTGTGTAAAATGACTGTTTTGTTTATGGATGAACTAATTTAACATGCTCCCGGAAACTGCATGCAGGACTCTGTTCTCATACTGGTGCAAACTCAGGAGCCATTCCCCTTTAGCCAGTGAAATTAAATAGGCATAAAACTGGTTTGCATAAGATGAATGATAAGGAAACCTTGTAGCGTCATTTGTATAGTGTATTTATTCAGTGGTAACAGAACTTCAGTGTCATGGTTGGACCATGCGTATTATGAATTAGTGTGCAAATACCACCACATTGTTGAGGTTTCTTGGGAGGCAACGTGACAGTTTTTGTTTTAACAGGCAGGGCCAGGCTTTTGATGGCGTGCTACTCCTTTTTGCATCAGCAAACTAAGGGGAAAAATAAGTGTTGAAATCACTCGCTTGATCCAGTTAAACTGAGCTTGGGATGCCTGCCGGAAAGAGGAGATGAAGATAAATGTGCCACCTGTTTGGTCCACCAGTCCCAGGGATGGCTGGTTACCAAATCAGTGCCCAGAGTAGCTGAAAGCGGTCTCAGAGCTAAGGAGTGATTTCTGGCTAGCGCGTAAGGCTGTGGTGGTACTCTGGATATGGCCTCTTCCCACAGAAGTGTCTTCTGTGCCAGAGCTGTGAGAGGAAAGGTGTTGACCTGGCTACTTTGGCTTTCCATGGTCCCAGGATGCCTTTTAAAGTGGGAAATCCTTAGCTGGCTGGTTGAGGGAGTTTGAGGGTCCTTTCACACAGGCACCACACAGCCGAGAGGCTGGCATTGAGCCAGAGACCCTCCTTGGTGGAGTAGGCTGGTGTTACTGAGACCAGAATGAGGTCTCTGACCTGTTCCAGTAACATCGATTCCATGTTCCTAAGGTTGCCAACACTTAATTTGTTTGACTTGGTGGCACTGCAGTTCTCTAGCAGTATAGTATAACGTGCAGTCAAAGGGCCAATTCTCCTTTCATTTACACTGACAAATTCCTCTTAGACACAAAACCTTGTCATAGCAGAGAGGAGGATCCTGAACTCATGTGGTGCAGGAGCCTGGGTGGGTAGGGAGGGTCATGACAGAGCAGAGCAAAGTTACCAAGTGGGAAAATGTTGCAAGAAGTCAGTGTGCTGCTCTTGGCATAGGTGAGCCAGCAGGGAAAATGGATTTCATGGATCGTCCCCAGCAGGGAATATGAAAGTCTCAGAAGTACAGACTGGAGCATAACATTCTTGTAGATGAGGGATGAGTAAGTGGCACTGGTTGTTCAAGACAGAATTGCCCAGGGAAACTGGTTGATGGACTGCACAGCAGCAATATTTACTGTTTTTTCTGCCCTGTCCCCCTCCTGCTCCATGAGGTAAAAGAGGAACAGTTCAGCTGGTTGCAGAGGAACCCGAATTCAGCAGCACAGGCAGAAGGACATGCTGTCTAAGTGCTGCCAGCGCATGATGCAGCACAGCACCGTGCCATTAGGGCTGCTGGTAGCATGGGGCTCTTCTCACTTTGTCATCAGTCAGGGCTTGATGTACTAATCTTTAATCATAACGCGTTGGCCTCCGATCTTATCTCTCACTGGTCAGGAGTATGTATCTAGTGTTTTGATGAACTATCGGTGCTGACGGGGAGTCACTATTTTTCCTCAGTTGCAGTTTGTTTGCTTTTTGGGGACTGTTTGTTTTATTGAGCGAATTCCTGGCTAAAAATCCAATAGAAGGCAAAGGATAATTAAGCAAAAGACAACAGTGGCTTCATTTTGTGATGAATGAATTCAGGAAGGAGGAGCAGGGAGACATATTAAAATATGCTTGTATAAAAATGCTCTGTAATGTTTTAAAATAGCATAAAAACACTGCTGAAAACAGAGTGAGCCTATAGATTTCAAAGCACTCTGAGTTTATTCAGTTGTAAATAAAAAGGATTTATCTTAGTGTTAGAATGTATACACATAATTAGGCCTTATCTGATGACTATTAGTAGGATGGTAAAGAGCTATTTGAATGTAAGTAAAGTATGGGCATCATTAAGTGAATCGTGAGTAACCTCTGTATTTGTAGTTAGTTTCAGTTTGCTTAAAATAGCAGGTCTTATTCTACTGGCATCGTTGCTACTTACAGCAACTACCAGAGTTATAAGGCTGACAGGGAGCTCTTCAACAACCGAATCACTGGCAGACCTGTAATCCTTTTACTGACTATGCTTCATCTCAAAACTGTCTTTGACCCCAGCCTCTGAGAATCCTATGCCTCTGGTGTTTACGAACTTTCTCGTGGTAGTTCAAACTGCACATAAGCCAGTGTAACTGAGCTGCTGCCAAATGAAGTGATCCGGTCCCCCCAGCCGTGGTTTCCCTCTGCCTCCTTTGCATCAGAGCTAGTGAAAGTGAGGGTGCAGAGTAGGTCAGACCAAGGCAAAACTCTTCCTTTTTTCTCTTTGATTGATTAGGCTTGTGCTGAAATGAATTAATTTTCAGTACTAACATCAGTTTAAAAATAAACACAAAACTTACAAGCCAGATAAACTGCCGTGTTCTATCTTCTTTATGGAATGTACAGTACATGGACTTTGTTTCTCTTTTAAGATGATAGATGGAAAACCATTGCTATGATTTTTCTTTTAGATAAGAAATGCTGATACAGCCTCTAGAAGCCTTCACGTGGTCTGAGCCATCCTTCTGCACCTCTAGACACTGTGTGCTCCTATGCCCGTATTAAGTAAAGGGAAGAATCAGATCATCAGAGTGATCTATTTATACTGAAAGAATATTGATTTCATTACGAAATTCAAATTGTTCATAAAGAGGTGTTTGAATGTTCTTATGTATAGGTGATTGTAGAGAAATTAGTATCTGGAATGTATTTTATTGAGTCAAGTTTACAGTGTTTTACATCCTGGCAGGCTCCAAAGGTCTCTATAATAGAGATGAATGGGTCACAATATATCAGCATTTGTCTCATTTTTTGTTACTTAGAGTAAGCACAAATACTTGTTCTGTAACCTTGAACTTTAGATTATGAGCTTGCATGTCCTCTGCAATGATGAACTCCCGTAGGGCACTCAGGTGTTTGCAGGAGCTGGCTGCCCCTTACAGAACATGAACCTTATTTCTAATGCACAGTTTTCTGATGTCAGATTGAGAAATGCTGCCCGCTGATGTGCTTACATCCTCTGAAAACCAGCCCTGATACTGATGGCAAGTTCCAAATAGTAACTGTTTCTAATCCACCAAGTGCTGAAGCAGCATCAGAAGTTAGTATAACACGTGAGAACAGTATCTTTATTTCAAAAGACCATGAGTTTGGGAAAATCTGTGGTTACTCCCACCTGCATAAGAATTTCCTATTCTGGGGAAGCGAGGACTCTCAGCTGCAAATGCAATGAACTGACAAGTATTTATAAAGAGGAAATTACTGTGAATATATTTCTTCAGGCCTATCTCAACTACTCAATTCCTACTGAACCCACCCAGCCTCAGGTTCTTTCACAATGTTTTGGTAAGTCTAAGCATTTGATCAAGTAGGTTTTGATTCATAGGAAAGCAAACAGGTTTGAGGTTTTTTTCCTTTCCTTCATAAATCCTAAACCAGTTAAACTGCATTCCTGTTAACCTGGCATCCTTCGTGAAGAAATAAGTATTACACACAGTATGTATGCAATTTCTGGATAGAAAACAATCTGTGGTTCTACTAGCATCCTTTAACTTATGAATCATTAAGGAAGGTGAAGTGGTTCGTGCTGTCCTCACACTGAGGCACTCTGCTAAGATGTGGTTTAGACTATGAAAAATAAGTTAAAGACCAACTATCTCACTTTCCCTTTATGATTTTCAGTGTGACAACCACAGAATTTACTCACACAGATAATATTAATGAATATTTTAATTCACTCACAGCTGCTAATAGTTTCTTGTGTTCATTAGTGTCTGACTTTGTGTTTTGTTTCTTGACATCTTTCTACTTCTTGTACATGCTGCTCTTATGTAGCAAGTGTTTTCATCCTCTACAGTAAATAACTCCTCACAGTGGACTTGCACATTGTTCTCAGAGATGCTGGATGAGGGGAGGGAAAGGGACAACGAATTAGCTACCAGGAAAATTTTGTAATTTATTTACAAGGCAGTAATTAAAAAATAAAAACGAACAAACTTAAAACAGCAGCCTTCCTGCACCTTTAAACAAAATTATTCTTCTGCCCTGCAATCTGATTTGGGATGGGACCTTATGTTCACATATCCTTCTGAGTGTTTACAGTGTGTAGCAGTGCATTTCAAATACTTGCCTTGCCATTTTCTGCCTACCGGTCATTTTGTGGAGCTATTTAAGTAGCTTAAATTTTAATCCACAGGTATTTGGAAGAAGGATGAATCAGTGGTCAAAAAACACAGCTCATTAATTTTACATAATAGCAAAAGAATAAATAGGTCAGTATTCTGTGCATTATTTTACTAATAGGATCATCTAAGTGCTGTGTAGTTAGTGTTTATATGGTACTTTGAAGATGTAATTTGTTGTACAGGACTAATGTTGTGTTCATACACTTCTACATCTAGCTATACTCAGAAAGAAGTAATTAAGCTTGCATGAAGTCCTTTTGGGTTCCTGGTGCACAGTGGAAGAAACCAGGGTGGGATTCAGCTGGCCAAGTGCCTATGTGTATCTCTGAGCTACCTGGCTAGAACCCCCACTACAAACAGGAGAGAAATAGCCACATTTGAGGAACAATTTGTTTTAGATCATATGAATCATTTGTGTCTGCTTCTCGACTGTAAAGGAAGTTTATGGTGGCTGGGCCTGATGTGGACATCTGCCTTGCAGATAACTAAAGGTAGGTGAGAGAAATCCCTGGACCAGACTAGTTCAGTGTTTTCTGCAGTGATTTGGAAGTAAATATAAAGGCTGCTTAAAATGAGTCAAATAACAGTCTGGGCTGGTTGATTGAAAGGACTGACTCAATGTAACTTGAAGAGACTGTGTATGCCATATACATATGTACTTGGTTCCAAGCATGTTTGACATAGTGAATGAATAATGTTGTTACACTCTTTTTCTTTGCCCTCCAAGTCTGTGTTTTTCTTTCCGTCAAAGCCTAGCAGGATCAGTTCCTAGAGAAAACCCATCTAGGCTTGAAGCTGTATCAGCCTACCCTAGCTTCCTTCCAGAGACTTCTGAGTTTCTCGGCCTCTCGTGCTGGTCAGTAGTGTGGGTGGTATCTCTGAAGCTGAGTCACAGTCTCATGTGGTCTGTGGTAAGGTTAACGCAAAGCAAATATAAGACCTTCCTTCCTTCCTTCTTGGATCTATGGCAGACATAAAGCTCTCTTCAGCCTCCCCCACACTAAACTGATGGTCTTCTGCCAAGAGTCCTTCCAGCCCCACAAAAGCAGTTGTTCAGGGGATCAGTGGAATCCACATCTGCCCACATTTTGGGTGCCCAATAGGGGATGGCACACTTTACCTCAAACCTAAACAACCTCTTTGTTTCCAGGGACATCTTTGCATGTCCCAGTCTGGCTCTACTCTAGAAAACCTCTGTTTTCAGGTTTTTGCTAACCTTATTAGCAAAAAATGAAAACATCCTTATCAGTGTAGGATTGTGTTGTGTTCCTGCAAGGCTTTCTCCAGTTCCTTCCCCCAGCATTGGTCTTCCGGATGGACCAATGCAGGGCTGTGCTTCTGAGGGGCTCTCTTCAACCTTTGCCAAATCTCTCCTCTACTTTCTATCTTTTGCTGACCAATACAAGCAGCTGGTCCTCATTCCCAGCTTTTCTAGTAAGCCTCACCTCCATTGGAATAGGAACTGGCTAATACCCTTCTCCACGCACAGAGAAAATTACCTGTCTGCAACAACCAAAAGGGGATGAATACAGGGACTGAGGATAAAATATGCAGTGTGACATCTCTAAGATACGAATCAGATCCTTGTGTGTTGGGAGGAACCACGGCCTGAATCCTCAGAAGTTAATGAATTATATGTAATTAGAACAACTGGGGAGGTTAAGCAAGGATACCTATCTTTATTCTATAACCTCCCTCCTCTGCTTCCCAAACTCTCATGGCTACTTTGATAGTTTTGATATAGAGTTCTTCTGCTATTATTATTACTATTATTATTATGCTCTTATTTTCTCTTTTATGAGAGTCTTTTAGTGGCATTGCATGCACGGTCACTACCATCTGTCACACATTGTCCTGTCCAAGGAGAAAACAGTGCAGTGCAGTCATATACATTCCTTGCTTAAACTTTAATCGGTCCACTGGTATGTGCCTACACTGGAAAATGTTCATATCTGAGAAAGTAGGAATGTAAAAAGTGTGCCTTTCACAAGGAAAGACTTGCAATTGTCCTTGGTTTTGCAGAAAATGTATTTCTACTTCTTCAGGTCCTGAGAAAACTCTCTCTCTTGCATACGTGAACTTACAGAAAGCTCTGGGGTTCCTGAGCTATTGAACTGAGATTTCTTTTTGGATCTACTGACAACCTTTTAGATTTTCCTCTGTCAAGCTTTAAAGCATTTTCAAGACCTAGAAACTGGCTCACAGTGGGAAATAAATTCCTCAGTTCACATGCTAAGCATCCACCAACTCTGTATTCACATTTTTCTGCACAGTTTTACTTAATCTTCTACTGACTGACTGATCATTGTTGCTCCTTCCACCCTCCACATGGTAAAGTGTCCCACGTGCTCAGGGAATGTTGTGGGGCAACTGATAGAAAGACTTCTATTGTATGAAGTTGGGAAAATTAGCATCTTTTGCTAGACAATTCACTGCTGAGAGGTTAGCAAGATAGCAAAGGCTTGAAACATCTAGTAAGGGGAAAAAAGGAACAGGGGATTCATTACTGAAATCTGTTTCCAAAAAGACGTTACTTATAGTTGTTGTACTTTTAACAATTGAAATATGTCTGAAACAGTAAGACCAAAGTAGTAATTGGCATCTGGCTACTTTTAAAAAGTTATGCCTGTTTTGTAAAACACATAAGAGCTGCATTTGTCTTCGCTTATCTGGGTGGAAGAGAAGATACATAATGAAATTGCATCATATTAGAAGGTCATGGCTCTGCACATGTGCCTGTGCTGTACTGCATCATACCAAGGAGGAGCTACAGCCCCAACATCCGTAGGTCTGCACTTGATTAGGCACAGGACTTCTATGAGATTTAAGCATAGGTATAGCACTGAGAATGTCAAGGGACTTAGGGATTCAGAACTCAGAAATGCACATGATCACACACACTTCTTAGTCACGGAGATTTTTGTGTAGTTAGCAGCTATGCTTCGGTAGGCTGCTACTGCTGCCTGCAGAACAGGGCGATGCAAGTTCCTGGTCCCACCCACCTAATGAAAATCAAGTGAAACTTTTCTTCCCTGTGTTGAAACATCCGCGTGGAGAAACCTTTCCAGGCCAGGAGCGGGTGGGGCCCCATGGCTGCAGTCGGGCGCGCTGCATGCAGCAGGTAGGCAGAGAATTCTTCTACCATTTGCTGTTCTCCCTTACAACACAAGCGTAAAAGCAACCCAGATTAAGCTATTGCTTTGATGTTGCTCATTCTTTCTTACACATGTTGAGTAGGTTACGTATGACTTTAATAAATAAGAAAAGAGAGAGGAAGAAAAGAAATGGCAATTCATGGCTTTTGTACCTGTGCAAACATATTCAAGCAAGACAATCTGGAGCAATGCTTTCCAAATAACCAGAAGTTAATCCCTCTCTCTGTGACACATTTACTATTTTTATCATTATACACAGTGTAACATTACATTTCTTAATAACCATTTCAGCCAGTTGAACTACAATGTACTATTTAAGACTATGTATGTGAAACTAAATAGAGATGCCTGTATATTCTTGTGGCTGTGGTCAAGAATGTGGCACTCCATTGCTCTAGGTGCTTTTTTTTTTTTTAAGTGATTGAACAGATTAAAGGCAGTGAATGAAGTGCATCTGCTTAATGCCTATGTGAGATTGTTTGAAAAGTTTGAGGAAAATACATTATTTTATATATATATTGATTCTGTGATCATTTTAATTAGAATTAGTTTTAAAAACATTGTATTTACCATGGGTATCTGTATCTTATGTGCATTCTGGACCTGGGGAGAGCAGGAGTTAATGCTTGTGCTGAGTGAGATGACAAATATAGGAGATCATAAAATCCTGGCTCTCCAAGAGCAGGAAAAACACCCTAGTATTCCTGCTATGAAGTAGCAAGATCTTAGGCAGCCGTCTTGTGTTCACTGTACATCTACAAGCAGATGTATCAGTAGACTGGTGTGGCTAAACAGGGAGCTTGGTGGAGCTCCAATGCAAAAAGGCCGTATAGAGGAGACAGAAGCAGGGACAGGCTACAGTGGAAGAATTTAGAAACATTGCCTGAGTATGTAGGGATAGCCTCAGGAAATCCAAAGCTTAAATGCAGTTGAGACTTGCACGGGAAGCATAACAAGAGCTTCCACTGGTATCTTAGTATAAAAAGACTGTGCAAGGAAAACATGGGACCATTGCTGAATGGAGATGTAGTGACAGCAGACCCAGATAAAGCTGAGGTATTCAATGGTTTCTTTGCCTTCTTTACCAACAAGCTATCCCATTCCTCTGTGCTTAGGGCAAGGGTTCAAAGAGACATACCAGCAGTAGCTGAGAGTTGAGTCAGGGATTACTTGAGAGAGTTTGACTGGAAAGCTCCATATGACCAGACAGACCACATCCAAGGTTCTGAGAGAACTGGTTGATGTCTCTGCAAGGCCACTCTATCACCTTTGAAAGGTTACGGAGATCATGGAATGTTCCTAATGACTGGAAATAGATGAATGTTGCAGCCTTCAAAAAGGCCAAAAAGACAATCTAGGGAACTATAAGCTGATCAGCATCACTTTGGTCCTCATGGAACTTAATTGCGTGAGACGTCTTGGAGCACATTTCTGGGTATATGAAGGAGGAGAAGCTGACTGGGAACGATCAGCATGTATCTACCATGGCTAAATCATGCCTGACCAGCCTGATCGTGTTCTATGATAAAATGACTGGATTTCTGGATGAGGGGAGAGCAGTGGACGTCACTTATCTCAACTTCAGCAAGGCTTCTGACACTGTCTCCAACAACACTCTTGCATCTGAGTTAGGATGTTATGGTTTGGATGGGTGGACAACCAGATGGGTAAAAATTGGTTGGATGATTGGGCTCAGATGAGAGTGGTTAATGGGTTGTAATCTGCCCAGAGGACAAATAGAGTGCTACAGGGGTCTATATTCTGGGACTGTCCAGTTTAACATCTTTATCAATTAGCTGGAGGAGGTGATGAATTCCACTTTCATCAGGTTTGCAGATGACACCAAATTGGAGGTAACAGTGGATACACTGGTGGGGTTGGCTGCCATACGGAGGAACCTAGGCAGGCTGGAGGAATGGGCCAACAGGAACCTTATGAAATTCAGCAAGGACAAATGCAAAGTTTCCTTTGTCTGGGAATGCCAAGTCCTTGCACTGATACAGGCTGGAGCTGACTGGCTTTACTGAGAAGGCCCTGGGGAGTCCTGGCAGACAGCACGCTGCCTGTGCGTCAGGAGTGTGCCCTGGCAGCAAAGACGGCTAACAGCATCCTGACTGTGCTAGAAGGAGCGCAGCCAGGAGCTTGAGGGAAGGGATTATCCTCCCGCTCAGCACCTGTTAGACCACATCTAGACACGGTGTCCTTTTGAGTCTCCCAGTACATTGAAAAATTGGAGCCAAGTTCAGCTGAGTGCCCCCAACATGGTTGGAGCCAGAGCTGTGTGGGGAGGAGCTAAAGGAACGCGATTTGTTCAGCCTGGAGAAGAGGTGACTTCAGGTGGACCTCATAGCAGCCTGCCAGGACCTATGAGGAGGTCTTCAAGAAGATGAAGCCAGGCTCTTCACAGTGGTGATAGGTGGGTGGACAAGAAACAGCGAGCATATATTGAAACAAGAAAGGTTCAGACTGGGAATAATGAAAAGAAAAACATGGGAAAAACATAATATTGGGATTGAGTAAAATGGTTTAGGTACTGAGCTCTAACAGACCATAAATCCTGAATAGTCAGACACCATTTCCTGTGCTCCTGGCTCCATCCACTTCATGTAGAAACCTAAGGTACTTTACCCACCGCAGTGAATTTCCATTGGCTAGCAGTGAAACTTGTGATATAGCCCAAATTCTTAATTATAACAAGAATATTTTTTCTGCAAAGCACAGCTATAATATTTGAGTTAGTGCAGGCTCAAGCTTGTGTCCGCATGGCATGGTGCAGAGCTGTATGGACCTACCTGCCAGGTTTCCTGTGTGGGATAGCCTTTTTTATTTGGCTTGGCCTACAAGTTAGGCTTCTTGGCAAAATTTATTAACTGGGACCTAGTGCTGCAGGAATGGGTTGCACAAGCACCTGATCACACTTACGCCTGGATAGCTTGAACATCTGTGCTGTGCTCCTCTACTGTCCCTCTTCTGTAGTTAGCAAAGGAGTGGCTACCCCAGGTGTAGTTGTTTCAACTGGTATAGCCTTGCCCAATGTTACATGAATACATAGTGGGTAAAAGGGTTTGGTTTGGTTTTTTTTTCTATTTAAGAAAGGATGAAGCTGGTGTGGTAGGAGAGGAGGATGATGGAGGAACTGGGCTGTTCCAGCCTTTCCGTTGCAGAAACCCAACACAAGTTCCTCACTTGCTTCCCTCAGCCATGCAGCCAGAGACTGCGACAGTCATTCCTTCCCGTACATGGAGCATGCTCCAGGATTACTTATAACTCAGTCTCCTAAAAAAGACCAGAGTTTCAATTTAGACATGTATTCCCTGATTTTGTATGTGAAGGAGAGTGCCTGTCCAATCTCAGACAGAGCTTGATCCTGCAGCGAAGTATTGCTCCTCTTTCACCTTCTCCCAGCTCTGAGTTCCCTCCTAAAGAACAGGAAAATGGCCTGTTCATGATGATTGTAGCATTAAGGACATCTTTGGATTTTGTCAGCCAGTGGTCTCGGTATGGCCAGAGGGTTCCAGAATTTGGACCCCCAGTCTGGCAAGCATGTTTTGGTGACTTTTTGGGTCAGAAGTGAAGATGAGGTGTGGAGAGGGTATCAGTGTGATTGTGGCTACCCACAGGGACATTACTATGCCACTTCTGCATGACTAGTAAGGACTGACCTTCTGTGAGTGAGGCTAGCAGCCCTGGGCTTGAACTTCTAAAAGGCATTACTTTTCCTCAAGAAACTTTGCCTTGAATTAGTCATTAATTCTTTTATCATTACCAATCGTATCCTGGGATGCATCAAAAGAAGCGTGGCCAGCAGGTCGAGGGAGGTGATTCTGCCCCTCTACTCTGCTCTGCTCTGGTGAGACCCCACCTGGAGTACTGCGTCCAGCTCTGGAGCCCTCAGCATAAGAAAGACACGGACCTGTTGGAGCGGGTCCAGAAGAGGGTCATGAAAGTGATCAGGGGGATGGAACACCTCTCCTATGAGGAAGGGCTGAGAGAGTTGGGGTTGTTCAGCCTAGAGAAGAGAAGGCTTCAGGGAGACCTTATTGCAGCCTATCAGTACTTCAAGGGGGCTTCTAAAAAAGATGGCGGCAGACTTTTTAGCAGGGCCTGTTGCGACAGGACAAGGGGGAATGGCTTTAAACTAAAGGGGGGTAGATTTAGACTAGATATAAGGAAGAAATTTTTTGTGCTGAGGGTGGTGAAACACTGGCACAAGTTGCCCAGAGAGGTGGTGGCTGCCCCATCCCTGGGAACATTCAAGGTCAGGTTGGAGGGGGCTCTGAGCAACCTGATCTAGTTGAAGATGTCCCTGCTTATTGCAGGGGGGTTGGACTAGATGACCTTTAGAGGTGCCTTCCAACCCAAACTATTCTATGATTACCCATTAATGATTCTAAAACCAAAGTGTTTAGCTTAATGAGTTTATTACTATAGATCCTAAAAAGTGTAATTCTGCTTAATTTTGGGGAATATCAATTCCCAGGAAAGGAACAATTCAGGATGAGATATGTTGTGCTAAGTGAACCTGTTTGTCCAAATACTCTCATAGCGTAGTAGGGGAGCAGTGAAAAGAAATGCGGTCCCACCACTTCATTCATGTGTCTGAATAGTTCCCTGGAGGGTGTGCAGCAACACAGATCATTTACTGCTGGTAGCAACAGGTGGTTTTCTGGAGGAACAGGTGGAGAGAAACTAGATTACAAGAGTGGTTGTGAGTCACAGAGTTTCCTGGGATGCTCCTGCATTGGTCATTGCTCAGAGATGAGCTTGGAGTCAAACTAACAACCACCTAAATGGTTTGGAGGATTTTCCTCTTGAGGGTGAGGTTGAGGAAGTATGACTGTTGTCTAGTTGCCTTTGCAGTGCTATACACAGCAGTAGAAGGGAGAATTGGAGCTGACCCTCTGCATTACTAGCTGATGGCATGTCCAGCTCTTCATATACCCAGAGGAAGACTATGTGCAACCGGTGATCAGAGTGACCTGCAGAGTACATTGCTGCATTGTGCCTAGCGTCTAGCATTCTCCTTAACCTCCAGATATCATTCCTTCATTTTTAGTGTCAAGTGGGAAAGAAAATCTATAGACTTCATTGTAGGGGCCCTGGGATTTCTCTTGACATCTCCTGCTGTGAGGGAAGGTGAACCACGACTAAGAACAGGTTCACTTCTGAAGGCAAAATCATTGCTGTGTCTGAAGAAAAGAGCTCCTTCAGTATTATCAAAGATATGAAAATGTGATCCATTGTGGGCATACTGACATGGAGATCTGAGTAGCCGGGCACTGACAGCAAAGCCTTCACGCTTACTGCTCATCATTTGTGGAGAGTCCCACTGAAGTGCATGACAAAGTTGCTCAACCACACCTGAATCTGGGTTCTTGGGGGATAAAGCCTGTTCTATAGCTGCTTCCTGTGTTGCAAAGGTGCGTGTGATTTTAGCATTAGGCATCAAATGTCACTGGCTACTGAGTTAGGGAGTTAAAATGTTCCTAGAATCACTTGTTAAACGAGCAATGCACATTGGTATAACTGGTATTACATGTGCCTGTTTACAGCCTACAGCAATGGTGTTGCTTCCTTCGCACTATTCTCTTTGTGCTAGACTTTTCTGTTTTGCACAGATTTTGGGGAACATCAGAGGCTAGAACTGCTCCATCTATTCTCAGGTTGCCTACAAGCTGTGCAGGCTTGCATGCAGAAGTGTCATTGCTAAGTTAATTTCTCACACCTCAGACCAACCTGATGGACGATAGGGCTGGAAGCAGGGATATGCAAGTCCTCCCCTGCGTATCAGGCAATATAATTGCACAGCCAAATTAAGGAGAAGTTTCAAACTTCTAATCTAAGTTTGAAACTGGCACTGCTTTGCATGGAAGATTCAACCAGATGACCTCCAGAGATCCCTTCCAACTTAAATTACTCTATGATTGTAACAAAAGAAAGATTTTTTCAAGAGAGACTGCAAATCTCTTCTCCCAGCTCTGAAGTCACTAGGGAAATTACTGGGACTTCCTGTGCAGGTCAAAAATGAGCAAATATCATACTCTTTCCATCTGTGGACTTTGCGAAGCACATCAGTAATTAATATACCAGTGAGTTTACTATTTCTGGCATCAGTGAAATCATATTCGCCTCTGCGTGCTCTAAATTTGCCCCTAAATTACACATAGAAATGCCCACCCTAAATTGCACGTAGAAATTAAATAAAAATTCACAACTGGCTGGATGCCTCATGCAGACCTGTGCTGACTTTATGGCCACTGCCATCTTAACAGTAGTTGCTCTTGCTTAACCCAGTGAGCTGAAGGCTGGATTGAGCCCTATCCCTGGTTGTCTGCTCTCCCTACAGTGGATGAATGAGGAGGGGTTATTGTATGTACAAGTGCCAGGCACATTCTGTGGCACTTTTACTTCTTTTTCTTGAGGAATTCACAGACGAAGTAGATGGTGACTTGGCACTCGGAGTCGTTCCACTCTCCCGTGCTGAGCATTTCCACACAGTCCTCGCGGCCAGCTGGGTCGTGAGGCTCCCCTTCCTTCCAGTTACTGTAGTTCTGCAGTGGGCTGTTGTCTGCATACACAAACTGTCCTTCTTTTTCCATGTCGTTCAGCCCAATGAAGGCTCGGAAGAGGCCGCTGTTGGAGATGTAGTCAGCAATCAGGGTGTTGGTTGCCTCATCTTTAGGCATGGCCAGTGTTCCTCCTCTGTCCCTGCAGTGGATCAAGGCTTCTCTGTAATTCTTCTCTTCTTTCACAATGTAATAGAATTTCTCGTCTGTTTCCCTGATACCTGCTATAACTTTAAAGGGGAAAAAAAATTGCTTAATGGCATGTCAACAGATATTGAACAGTGCTTCTGTTCCAATATGACAATGAGATGATTTTTACATTAGAATTAATAGAAGGGAGAGAGGAAAAGTATTCCCACTGCTGAATTTGTGATGAACGATGAGGACATGGTCAGAGACTGATTCTACTAATGGGACTGGCAAGCACCTTGTACACGTTAGGACAAGAACTATTCAGTCATGATTGGCACGTGTCTCCTGTGACACGTAAGTTTTACTTCACAGATATCTAGTACTAATCAAATTAAGGCATACTAAACAGTCAAATAGCAATGTCTAACTTTGGATCACCCCCATTGCATTGCACATTTTTGAATATAGATTGTGAAAGAGTGCCCTGGGGTAGAAACACAGGGGTATAGATAGCTTTTCAGGTCCTTTCCATGTAGAGGAAAATCAATGTGGCTGCTAAAATAAGACATTTTAAATACAGCCTGATATTCAGAGCTGCTGTAGCCACTAAGTGGCATTGACTAGGAAGAAAACTGGCTGCTCAGCAGCTTTAAAAGGCAAACTTCTCAACCAGCGTATATCCTAGTGAATTAAGCCGTGCCAAGGAGCATGCCTCAGCAGCTGGAAGTTGATTGTCCCTTTTTTTCCTTTCATTGCCTGAGTGGCCGCTGAGCCTGAGCAGACTGACAGTGCAGGGGTAGTTAGCAAGCCGTGCCTTGTGCTTTTCACGATTCTTTCTGTTGTGCTGTTGATAATTTCTGTATTGTTTTTGCTTTTAGTCATCTGCTGCTTATATCCATACAGGTGTAAGACTGTCTCCTTTCTGTATGTTTTCAGAGTGCCTTGCACAGTGGGACCCTCTATCTGGGTCATCTATGGATGCTGCTGTAGAGCAGCAATAGTAGAAGAATAGCAATGATAAATGTTATAGGAGGCAAATAAATCACATCAAATACATAAAGATCCTTACCGTTCTTTACAAACTTGATGGACGTGTTAAGGCGAGCAACATTGATATTCAGTTGTCCAACAACTCTGCGGTATCTTCCACAGTCACAGACCGTGCCTGATGCAATACAAAGGATAGAGGATTTATCTGTTTAGAAGCATTTGTGTGTGTGCGTGGAGGGTCGTCTGTAGCCCACTTCCAAACCTTCTGAAGACTTGGCCTCCACTTGTGGAGAGCCAGTCTCACCCTGCCCCACTGGCCATACTTCTGTTGATCAAAGCGCTTAATATTTTGGCTCTGTATACTCCCTTGCTAACTGGCTTAAGAATCCCTGCTTTTAAAAATGCAGATAGAAGAGTTTGCCATCTTTTTTCCACCCATATCAGTGTGGGATTTGTACATCCTCTGCTCCTCTCATTATCGATTCCATCTAGCTGCAGAGGTGTGGCTTGTCATGGTGATCACTACAGCGTTACATCTGAATGCCAAAAGTCTACCTTTGTATCTGTAAACAGCACAGGTTTCCTGGCCTTCTAATAGAAACAACAGCATCCATGAAATGGGGAACTGCTGCTTTCTCAGTGAAGGGGTTTTGTGAGTATGCATAGAGGTGGGATTGGCAAAACTTTGGTAGAAGGACTATGTTAGTGAATTGCTGCATGCAGCGGCGGTACAGCAGTAATAGTCAATGCCAACTCAAATAATCAGTAACTTTCGAGCACTGAAATCTCAGTTATATTTTGGTTGGTAAACTGAAATTTGGCTTGGTATAGGTTTTGTTTGTTCCTCTGTTATTCTCAGGAAGAAAATAAGTTGCTGATGGTTTCCCATTAAGAACGAAACTGGCATTGCATATGAAATCTCTTAAAAATGAGCACAACTGGACATTCAAGGTGGGAAAACATTCTAGGATATTAGGACTGAGAAGAACTTTCTGGGTCGTCAGATCCAAATTCTTCTCCTGTAAGCAAATGTGTTGCATTCATTTGACAACAGATTATGCTCTATCTAAAATGACTTATTTTTTCGTCCCCACACTCCCATTAGGAAACTCTTAAAGGACTTCATTCCTTTGGTATTCAGAAACTTTCTCCTAGTTCCCAGTATAAATGTACTGCTGGCCTGTCTATGTGTTAGTTTTTATGATATCAAACATTGCCCATTAATTTAGGTAACTCTTCTCCATATTTTGTGTATGTTGGTATATTCATAGGCATCAGTCATGTCCCTACCCAAGCCCTCATTTTGCTAAACAAAACTTTTTCAGTCTCTTCCTGTTTGTTTCATCTATTCTCAAGTTTTTCCATGGGCCTCAAAATTTTATGAAACTCCAGACAAACCAACCCTGAAATCAAAGACCCATCAGACTTCAGCATTCTGCAGAGAAGGATGCATAGCATACCTGCTTTTCCCTTTTTTCCAGAAACCCCTGATAAGCCTTTGGCTCCTTTGTCACCTGAATAAAGAGGAAAAAATATTCTCAGACAGTGCACATGTCAGGGGAGTGTATTTGAAAAACCTCTTCAATAATACATTAACGGTGTGCTTCTGATAGGAAGCCCTGATGTACTGTACTGGCAGATATGCCAAGTCAAATAAACCATGATTAATTCTGGTGTATGGAAAAAAGGAGAACCCTTTAATAGCTAACTCACTGATAACACAGGCATCTTGTGTGCTGCTGGTTCCTGGTACCACTTACTTTAAATACAAACTGCAAAATGATCCTGAGAGGCTGAAAGCACTCAAGAAATCTGCAAGAGGTGAGACCTGGGTCCTCTCATTGCCTTGCAGGACAGAGCTCTTCCCTGGGTTCAGTAGCTCCATGATGGGATGAGGCACCAGATGAGGCTGATGTGCATTGAATTAATGTGTGCAACAGATTACATGTGCAGGCAGCAGTTAGCACCTGCACGAAATGAGGTCAGTAAGGAGCAGCATTTCATTTTAGATATAGTTCATGGAAATGTGATTTATTTTCATCCAACTGCTTTCCTCTTCTTCTGTAAATCATAAAAATGATAGAAATACTTCTCTAAATGCTGTGCTACTATCTAAGTGGAGGTGACTAGCTTTTTAAAAAATCTCAGCTGTGGTTTGGATCAGGAACAGCTGGACGTTATCTGAAATTCATGTCAGCTCTTTTATGAATTAAAACCTTCAGAGGTCAAGAAATACTAGTGCTTGCTCTGCCTTGTTGATGGCCGTGTTTTGATGTGCTTTTTCCTTTATATGGTTGTGTTATTTAAAGAAATTAGGAGTTGGCTGTCATTTTAATTAGCATTGCTTGACACTCACAAGCTGAAATTTCAGGGTTGCTTCATTAAGAACTTGAATGTTTAATGTTAGATTTAAACAGTGACTTAGTGACCTTTCCTTCTGCAAATAAAGGAAGAAAATGAGAAAAACTAGAAGAGGACAATAAATTGTACATTCAGGTTGAGAGCCAGCTTGATTTAAAGGCTCAAATAATTGGTTTACTTACAGATAAAGATAAGCAATTTGTGGGATTCTTAAATTCTAGTCTCCTTTGGTGATTGAAGACATCTTAGGAGATAATTATCTGTGTTTTCAGTTGTCTAGGTACTTCTGAAAATTAGTCCCTGAGGCCAAATTCTTTTGTTCTTCTCTGATATTGAGGCTGGCTAGAGGCCATCAAAGGTTTATTAAAAACATTGGCTTGAGAAGCTCCCCGGAGAGATTGTTCCACCCACTCACCCACATGCCTGGGTTGATGCGCTGGTTAGAGACCACAGAGTTCCCCTGGGGATGGTGGAGTCCCTGCTCAGCTTTGAAGGCAGGTCTCCTTGTGGCAGAAGTAATATTCCTTCTTAAGTAGCTCTTTAGGAATACCTGAAAGGAATGCCTGAGCCTCTTCTCAGACAAATAGAGCATAATTTCATGAAATTATTGTCCAGGTAGACTTGGAGTCTACCTTGATTTGCAAGTAGTTGTTGTCCCTGGTTACGTGAGCGCTTTCCTTAAAACTTCTAAAATCCTTTCCTTACCAAGCTGTCCTGTGCATTGCTTGCTCACGTGTCCCACAGCAGTGCAGGTGACAAGATGTGGCATTCTGAGCAGCAGCAGAATATTGACTTAGGCCTTCAGCATCCAAAGCAGAGGCACAAATTTGGCTTTCTCTTTTAGAACGCTCAGAGGATTTACTTCACAAGAGCCAGATTTCTCCCTTCCTCTTTTACCGTCAAAGAGGATTGATTTCTTAACTCATAAAGCAAATTATTTTAGCCAAGTAAGTTGGATATATTGCACATGGGAAATAAAACAAGAATATCTCAGTTAGCTCTTGTCACCAATCTTTATGCATAACTTTATTTGGAGAGCATTGGTCACAGCTGTTATTTGATATTGCTCCATACCTGGAACTCTCACAAAACACATATTTACCTTGAGGGAAAAAACAAGAAAATCCCCAGGCCAGAGCTTACCCTTTCCGCCAATTGGACCTATTTTCCCAAGCATTCCCTGGTCACCAACATCCCCCACAGGTCCTTTGTTTCCTAAGAGAAGAAATAAAGAGGAAAAGAGTATGGATGGTTTCTGTCATTTCTTTCCCAAGGCACTGTTTAGGTCTCTACAGCTGCTATTTTTCCTGAGCGTGGCCAGTCCACATGTGCAGCAAAGTCAAAATTAATAGAGCCCCGAGGATGGTTGGAGGAGGACAGCGCAGATGTCTGCCACTGTGGGATACAACAGTAGGACATTGCAAGGCACCTTAGTAGAACTGCCTGTTCAAATGCCAAGAAACATCATGTTGTCTTACAGAAAATACAAACTAAAACTGCTAGTGAGTATTCAAATATTGATTTTACTTCACAACCAAACCAGGCCGACAGCAGGTTTTAATTGAGGTTTGTTTTTCTCCACCCCAGACAAAAGCCCTTCCTTCTTCCTTGAGGTAAAGTCCTCGTGGCTTTGCTGGGAATCCTTCTCAAAGCAGGACTGCAAATAGGGAGCTACTAGTTTTGCTGTATGTGCTTTCCAGTCCTCAGAGCACCAAAATAATGGATGCCTTTTTAATTTATTAATAGTTTAAGTTCTAAAATAGCTGGATAATGATGACAGCCCAATTCAAGGAATTTCAGTTTGCACACTGAATTTAACACCATTAAGATGCTTCGTAAATGGTTGGTTACCTGATTCCCTTGTATCTTACCCGATCTTCTTTTTAAGGTAAGAAGCAAAGTCATATGAATGCATTTAAAAATAGAAAAGTTTTTTTATTATAACAATAATAACAGGGTGATTTTAAAGTTTCTGTAAAAGTAAAAACTTTTGTGATTAGTCTTAAACCACTGTCAAGGAAGAAAGACCATGGATATGCATTATCATTAAACTCTGATAAATTATGGTTTTGAATTAGAGCATGCAAACAAGCCTGACACCATCACATCTGGTGCCTCCGAATGCTCTGCCCAGCTTGCACTGTGGATATGGGATATGTTTAATAAAGCTGAGTCCTGAGACATCTGTGACTCCTCGTTCTCAGCTCAGATGCTGTTTGATCAGAGGAACTTTGTTTCTCAGTGTATGCCTCTGTTTGCTTTTCTGCAAAATAGGGACAGCTGAGACCGAATTTTGTTGAGCATCCTGATGTATTACTAGGAAATAACTCTCAAAATTCAGTTTCAACTAAAGGATCATTTCAGTAAGAGAACAGTAATCTTTCTGATTATACATATGATCTGGGTCTTCTGGATCGCACTCATGACAGCCACTTGGGAGAGCAGCAGTAAATGTACTGGTTTACTACATGGCTCTCTAAATTTATTGCCATATATAGCTGTCTTATCTATCGGTAGGAATTGTACCAAGTTCTCTGAGTATTGTTACGTTCACTGATTAATGTTGGACAGGATTGTGAAATCCACTGGTGCAACAGGAATGAAAAGCATTAAACATCACTAATCATATGCACCAGTACAGTTGTGTGTAACGATATTCATATACTGGTAATAGCCAACAAACTGTCATAAATACCTTTCGGTCCTTTTGGTCCAACCTTTCCTTGTTTGCCCACTTCTCCTCTATCTCCTTTTTCACCTTCATCCCCTTCCAAAAAACAGAAAAGAAAGCATCATGGTACATTTCTCTCAGTGCAGTAAGTGCAACTATACATTCTCAGAAAGTTCACAGGTTTTTTTTTTTCTATTAATTTCTTTTTATTTCACATTGAAGGCACAGTAGCCATGGGATAAATTTCCAGAGAAGAGCTGATGAATCTGACCATCACTAGGAAAAGCTGAAAAATTTCCCTTTTGGAGAGGCTATTGCAACATGAGAATTATACAACACCAATTTCTAGTCCTACTCTTTAAGCCCTATTAGCTATAAAGCAGATAAATAAGCCAATCTTTCTCTGTTGGGAAACCTGTACACACATGGAAGAACTGCCAGGGGCGGCAATAGGAATTTATTAATTGTTCGTAGTGACTCTGTGTTCAAGGTATGCAGATGCTTTTGGAATGGGAGAAATGTAAACATGTTGAAATAGATCTTAACATAGACCTTAGCACTTAGCATGGCGGAAGTCTTGCCTTCAGTTTTTGACAGGTAACACTTATATGTTGATATAACAAATGTGTTTTGCAATTACTCCAATGCTTTATTTTGAGAATGTCATACACAGAGCATCTATAAGAGGTAAAATCATTGCATTTATTAAGTAGTGCAGAGATTTCTCCAAATGAGATCAAGACCCTATTACACAAGTTCCTATATAGTACTGTGCAAGTACTCTTACTATTGTAAGAGACATTTTCTTACTGAGCAGCTTACAGTCTAAAGGAGCAAGACAGCAATTATTAGGAAAGAAGTGTTATCTCCTTCCTTAGGTAGCATACAATTTCGCTATATGCAGGAAATTGGAGGCACAACTGGACTTGATTTTCTTATCTTCTACTTCGTAGTTTTGAGCCAAATCCCAATGCCCTGGTTTTGGCTGGGATAGAGTTAATTTTCTTCCTAGTAGCTGGTACAGTGCTGTGTTTTGGATTTAGTATGAGAATAATGTTGATAACACACCCATGTTTTAGTTGTTGGTGAGCAGTGCTTACACTAAGTCAAGGACTTTTCAGCTTCTCGAGCTCTACCGACTGAGAAGGCTGGAGGTGCACAAGAAGCTGGGAGGGGGCACAGCCAGGACAGCTGACCCAAACTGGCCAAAGGGACATTCCATACCATGTGACGTCATGCTCAGTATATAAACTGGGGGAAAGCTGGCCGGAGGCGCTGCTGCTCGGGGACTGGCTGGGCATTGGTTGGTGGGTGGTGAGCAATTGCATCGTGCATCACTTGCTTTGTGATAAATAATTCTTTTATTATTATTATTATTATTATTATCATTATTATTATTTTATTAATTGTTACTATTTTACTTAATTGCAATTATTAAACAGTTCTTATCTCAACCCATGGGTTTTCTCACTTTTACTCTTCTGATTCTCTCCCCCATCCCACTGGGGCTGGGGGAGTGAGCGAGCGGCTGTGTGGTGCTCAGTTGCTGGCTGGGGTTAAACCACGACCGCCCTTTTTTGGGCCCCCA
>NW_008824542.1:877246-883914 GCF_000699105.1 Pygoscelis adeliae
GCTGGGGTTTAACCACGACCCCCCAGAACATCTTTTCCCTTTTTTTTTTTTTTTTGACAAATGCTGAGGGGGGACAACCCCTGCACCCCTTTGCACCAAACGACCAGCACTGAATACAGGCAGCCTTCCAAAGCCTCTCCCCCTGTCCCCTACCCTTGTCTGCAATAAGCCTTGCCATGCGGTGGGAAGCAGTGCCGCAGTCTCTTGGCCAAGCCAGGATCTCACATGTGAGTGGCAGCCAGTTGTGTCTGTGCCTGCAGCCCAGAAGGAGAGAAGAGGGTGCAGTTCAGCATATGGAGTACCCAACGGAGGGAAGTCTGTCTGGATGTCAGCAAAAGAGAAGTGAGGACAGAACAAGACCAATAACCTGTCTGACTGAGGATGGTGCCTCCAGCCCTGGCAGAAGGTGTTCAGGGAACTGAGTGTGCTGAGGGCCTCTATGACCCAGGCAGCCATTTCCAGCCTCCCACGAGCAGTGGTTTAAAGGGCTTGCCTGAGCCAAGCACTGCATCCAGACCACTCGTGAACAGTCACTAGTGATTATTCCCTGCACAGATTAGTCCTGTGCCTTTTAAACCCATTTATATTTTTGGCCCCTATAGTATCTTGTGGCAAAGAGGTCAATGATTTAATTATGTGCTGAGAAAGTAGCTTCCCATGGTTGCTTTCAGATTGATCGTTTCATTGGTTCTCATTCTTATTTTCTGAAAAATACTGCCCACTCATTCATGATTTATATTCTCCTACTTCTGTAGCCCTAGGTAGCATATCGTGGGCTGTTCTGTGGGGTGATGACAGATGAGAAGTGGTGCATATTAATTGCAGCATATAAAATGTAATGTTAGTCCATGTCAGTTATGTGGACTGGGCTGAGTCTGTCCCTGTATGTTGAAAAAAACTTCAGTGTTGGGACTCTCTTGTGGAGGGCAGACTCACCCCGTTGGTCAGGATGCCCTTTGGTGGGGATGGTCAGTGGTCCAAGCTGAGGAAAATAAAGGGCTGAACTTCAGTCTGTGGTGGAGGGAGGAAGCATTTGCTAGAGGGATGGACAAGGAGGAAACATGATGTGGTGTGTGTGCTGGTTCAGGCGCTTTGTTTTTAACACCAGCTACTACAGGACAAGGTAGGAAGGGAAAAGGCTATAAGCAGTCAGCAATAGAAATTTGAACATCTCTATTTTCACTGGTTCTTAAAATACTGGAGAAGCCAATCTCCTTAAATATCTAGCTGAAGCTGTGGGTCTGAGCCTGGAGCTGATGGAAGGATGCCTCTTTGTACTGGGTTCTTGTCTACCGATCGTCAAACAGCAGAGCCAGAGAATGTACGGTTTAATTTTGCTGTTGACCTCAGTGCTAACAACATTTACAACTGAGAAACCAAGAAATTGTCCTTTCCAAACCCATCTGTGAAGCCCTTGATAAAAGTGTAAAAGTCATGTCTCAGTGGTTCAGAAATTCAGAAAAGATTCCCAGAGGCTGACAAAGTGCTTGTGAAATGAAATTCTAGGAGAAGGTTAAGAGCTGACCTGATCACCGTCTGCAAACCCATACAGGGGGAGAAATGTGTGATAATAGAAAGGAAGCAGGGTGTGATTCAAAGGCTGGAAAAGCTGGATGAGTCCTGACTAGAAATGCAACATGGGCATGTTTAACAAATGGACCACGCTCTCTGGCAGGGGAGGGAGACATAGGAGGCTTTTCATGTCCAGCCTTTCCCTATGCAATGAGTTCCTTTGTGTCAGATGTGCTGTAACTCTGGGTCTGGTGTAGAAACTGCTGAGGGAGTTTCTTTGGCCTGTGTCATGCAGGAGAGCAAACCACATTCCTGTTGACCTTCCAAACCAGGGCTTGTCACCCTGGCAGTCCTCATCACCTCTCTAAGGCCAGTTAGTTACATTCCCTGTGGCTTGCAGACTGCTCTGTCGGGTTAAAGGCTCTAGAGACACTGTTGTTTGCTGCAGAAGGAAGACCTCTGTGCAAGAAAGAAAGTCAGTATACCAGTGGAGAAGCTGCGATTACTTTCTGAAGGGGTTTTCTTCCAATCTCAGTTTCAACATTTTGAGCCACTAAAAGCTGCAGTGTTTTGTTCTGAGAGACTTTGGAGCAAGCTTTTCACACATGGGGCTGCTGGAGATGAAGCTAGGTTGCCCTGTATGGGCCATCAGACTGAGAGCCGACAGATGAAAAGGGTGAAAGGTGTGGGAAAGTTTGTTCTAGAGATTCTGAGAGATTAGGGAGTGTCTCAAGTTTTATTGCTAACACCTCGTGTAGTCCCAATTTTTGCTCAAGCCCTCTAAAAGCCTAAGGGAGAGGGAAGTAAGGTCTATCACCTGTTTCACCTTGGCGTAAAGCAGCCTACCACGCTCTGCCTTAGGTTCCCTACCTGGGAAAATGGGAAGAATAATAATTTGTCTATCTGTAAGGGAAGGAAATCCTGCTTTGCTCTCCATATTGCATCTGAGAATGGGTAGGCCATTACAAAGCAAGGGTAGAAGCAAACAGTATTAATTAGTGGTACCAGTTCATTGTTAATTTAAGACTGGATTAAGCTCAATGCTTGATAATATGGTGTTATAATTATAAATGCATTGTCCCCCCTTTAGCTCTTGTGTGCAGTGATCTCAAATTTTGGCAAGAAACGTGAACTCTTGGGTTATGCTCCCCCCTTGTGGTCTTGCTATGATTTGCAATCAGGTAGGAGGGATTGTGAGAGGTTGGTTGACTTTGGGCAGGGTTGAGTTGGCTTCGTCTCTATTTATAAGAAGTATCCTTCCCTTTCCTCTGGGACTTCATGCGGACAGGCCATCCCACTGTATTAGCCATGCTTTTGTAATCTGCCAGAAAAAAAATCTAAATCCTGCTAGTACTCTGGACTGGGTTTTTGAATTTTGTACTACTGTGCTTTGTGCATGTAAGGGACGATGCCCAGGTGACTGTACTGTGAGCCCGGACAATGCCCCGAGAGAAGGCTCCAGAAGTAGCAAAAGGCAGTCATGGGGAGGGGCCTGGTGACGCTTCCCTTGACTGACTGGTGTCTCAACCACTCCTGGAACTGGGGCGAGAGAAGGTTCCAGAAATCCAGGGACTGGGGCAAATAAATAGGGGCATGTGCGAGCCTCTGGGGCGCTCTCTACACCGACACCCCCACTGGCAGGTCCAATGCTGGATCCAGGACTGGTGATCTCCCTCTCTCTCCCCCCTCCTCTCTAGCGCTCTCTCTCCCCTTCTCTAGCACGTGCTCTCTCTCTCTTTCTTCTCTTAAAGCTGCTAAGTAACCCAAG
This sequence comes from Pygoscelis adeliae, assembly GCF_000699105.1. Classification (NCBI taxonomy): domain Eukaryota; kingdom Metazoa; phylum Chordata; class Aves; order Sphenisciformes; family Spheniscidae; genus Pygoscelis; species Pygoscelis adeliae. Next base: position 880,527 of record NW_008824542.1, read on the forward strand.
GCCTACCTCAATTTCTCATAAAGCCGCATAGCTTAGGTGGATATAATAGTGAGAGGGTCAACGTTTACGGAATGTTTGTTCTATTAAAGTTGATGTTTCTGTACGGACCTTGAGTGTTATCTCACCTTAATCCACACCAAGGGGATTTGTGAATCTTACTCTTCCCTTCTCAGAGGTGGGACGCAACAGTGCAACATGAGTCTTTTTACAGAAAAAACCCCCTCTGATCCCTGACCTCATATGCTTGTAGTCTATACCTAGAGATTAACTTCTCCTTTGTGCTTGGGGGAGTGTCAGGTTAAGTTTTATCCTAATGAGCAGATTATCACCTTAAAACTGTGGTTGCAAGGATGTCAGATAACGCATTGCACTGGCATTTGAAGCACGGGTGAAGCACTTGGAGCCAGTAGCTGAAGCAAGACCATTTCTCAACCTTGTTAGTATTCCCTCAAGCTGATTCACTTCTTCTGTGTCACAGATTTAAAATACCAGACTGTTAAAGTGAACACATGGAACAATAAATTACTAGACTCTTCCAGCTTGGGACTGTGCGGGACAGAAGGAAAGCAGAAGCCATATCAGTAAATGACTTTTGCAGCCATTAGAAAATTTTAATTGTAATTGAGAGGGAACCCCAGTCCTTCCTTCTCCTATAAACAAGCTCAGGAAAATGCTGAAGATCTACTAATCAGGATTTTTAGGCAGTTGAAAGGGGCTCTGCCTTTTTAGAAGTTTCACTAAATAACACAATGTTGAGAAGTTACATTTGGTAAGAATTTAATTAGTAAGAATTTACTGACCTTCAAGTGACTTAGATTTCCCTGCTGAATCTTTTGTAGGCAATTTACCTGGTTTGTATTCACGAATGGAGGAAGTTTTCAGGTTAAATTATTCACATATGTTTAGTGACTCTCCAAGTCTTGTGATCAAGGGCTGACCCTGGTTCTTGGAGAATCAGGGTGTAATCCCTGGGCATTGCAGAGCCCACACTTATCTATAGAAGCAGCCCTGCATCAGGGTGAGAGGATGTCTGCGGGATGCCTAAAGGCTAAAGCTGGGATGAGACTCCTAACTGGGTTTACGCATGTGTTTCTCTGGGAGCACGCCGCATCCAGCCTTTTCACTCAGAGCTCTGCTGAGAGACTCCCTGGGTCCACACAGGGTTTTGCTGAGAGACTTCACCAGGTGTGCTGGCAAGTCATGGCCTCAGGTCAGCTCCAATTCCTGTCTCCTGACCAAATGCAGAAATGTTAATGTTCTCTAAGCCTCTCTTTTGCAGTGAAGCAATTAAATCAGTTCCTCTGAAGCAAAAGAGGGGCGAAGACCCCTGACTGTAGCGACCCCTCCCAACAGGCAGTGTGGGTGGGACTATCCCAAGTTTAGCTCCCTGTACTCTGTACTTTACTACTACCCCCGCAGGCTTAGCACACACTACAGCCCCATATATCTTCCTATATATTCTGCCTGTCCTGGGTGTTAAACTAAAGGGATAAGGACATGTGCATAATTCTGAAGCTTTGAGACTCCTCCAGGAGCAACTGAATGCCTTGGAGATAGCCACAGGATTAGCTCTGCAACCTACGGACACCAAGTGACCCTGAGCACGGTGAACCTTTGCAGCACTTGCGTGTGCACAGTCTCTATTGAGAGGTTTTGTCACCAGAGGGAGTCGCAGACTCCAAGAAATAAGCAAATACAGCCCAGTTTGTCTTTCTAGTGTATGAGCACATCACAGCTACGTCAATGGAAAGCCTCAAGATTTCCTCTAATTTCACTTTCAGTGTCTTTTAGATCCTTAACAAATTTCCCGTAGCAGTGGGGATTCTTGTTTTCAAGCTATATATGGCTAGTGACGACAGGATTTCTTGACATCTGCCTATCTGACACAACGTCCGCTTCCCTGTCCTTCCTCCTCCCTTCAGCCCCCAGCACTGACCTGCACACCTCGCTCCCCTCTGCCTGATGTTGAGCACTCTTCTGACCCTGTGTTGAAGGAATTCAACTCACTAGACAGAGGAATATCAATAAGGCAAATAATACACATTTTTAGTGAGTGAGCTGAATCAGCCCAGTGAAAAGTCTGATGAGCCAAGCCAGCACAAGGTGAAGGTAGGACCACATGGTCAGAGTGGGGAGATGAAAAAGACGTTGGGCCTCTCCTTCTGGCAAAAAACCCGACAGACGAGTGCAGCTGTAGTGTGCAACTGCACTCACAGCCACTCTCCCAGGTGTCCTGCAGAAACATGCAGGCCTCCACAGTTTGCACTGTGAGAAATAAAGCATTTTGCTCACAAGTTCTTGGACACATTGTCTTTTTTCACCCAGTTCCAGATTAAACTACAGGGGCCTCATCGCCTTCCCTGGTGAAATGGAAAGAATCTTCAAGAATAAACTGGATTCTTTGCTCACTTTTCCACTTTCCACTTAAAAATGTCCATTATCTTCAGTAGAAATACCCTCTTCTCCTATTGCGTTGCATGAGCCAGACCCAAGCCTTCAGTAGGCTCAGTGAAGCTCCGCTGACTTGTATTATTTGAAAGTGTGGGCCTTTGTGCATGACTGGGATATACTTTTTTTTTTTAATAACACAGAAAAAATTTAAATTATTCCTGATTCTCTTTTCACTTGGTCTGCCCAAGTTAATTTTCCCAGCCTGTTCCCCTGCCATTCTGACATGATCTCAGAGCCCCATGGATTACAGTGGCTTCAGTGAGGAATCAAATGGACATTGATAAGAAATACAGACCCAATAACTTTTGAATTTTTGTATCATCTTAAGTCTCCACATACATGGTTTGTAGCTCAGGCTGATAAACTGCAGAAACTTAATGTATGCTAAAATGAGGAAGTCTAAAAGACATGAAAAATAGAATTATGTGTTGAAATTAAAGGGCTCTTCAGATCAAATGTGAGGCGCTAAGAGGGAAGTTTAGTTATAGGTTTGAACAGCCTATAGGATGTGGTGAGGCATTTTATATTTTCGGAAGGAAATGCGGATAGCAGCGTATCTGGTTTCTGAAAGAGTCTGAGATTTTCCAGGAGTGGAATTGCGTAAGCACAATGAAAGCTGAGAGATAGACAGCTATACTGGAGACCACAGTAAATGCTATTTTGAGGTGCCAGCCAATGTCATAGAGTTTATAAGCATCATTTGTCAGAAATAATAATAAGGAAACGCTTTACATCTAAATTGCTATGGGAAACTCCCTGTATTCTTCAGATTTCATCTCATTCGAGTTGCTCAACCTGGATCTGATTCAAGACCTTTGAAGTTCTGTGTCTGGATTTCAAAGGAAATGAGCTGGGACCTGCGACAGATAGCAAGATCTAGAGCCAGTCTTCTGAAACACTGAGCTCCCATGAATCCACATGAAATCGGCTTCCGCAG